>NC_061885.1:6250000-6875000 GCF_905147765.1 Vanessa atalanta
CCTCAAATATTTTATAGGTGATATTAATGATGAGTTTTTAATTTGAATGTGGTAATCACTTGGCAAATATAATAAAAGGTGAAAAAGATCGAGTGTACTTTCATTAAGTTTTTTACAATTTTTATTGATCTTTCAATGTGGATAAAGCATACAACTGAATATAAATGTATGATTTTTTTCTTAATCACAAATAAAAAACTTTATATTTTGATATTTCATTTATTTTATTATTTTATTTTTTACAGTGATCTAACATGTTCATATGTACATTGTACAATAACGTAAAAAAAAAGTGTTTGCTATCATTTTTGAATATTCGGTGATTTTGGTTTCTTTTCATTTATTTATTATCCTTGAAGTTTTGAGTTAAATGTGAGAAAACAAGGCAGGGCTGGAGTACACAGCAGGGCTTGAGTATAGAGTAGGGATTGAGTATGTAGCTGGGCTTGAGTACGAATATGAAGTAATAGCAGGCGAACTTTTAATGTCAACTCTAGACTGATGCGAGTAGGAGGCAGGTGCTGAGTATGCTGGGAAGTTCAGAGCAACGGATCGTTTCTTTATCAAATGCGAGTAAGTTATCGGAGTAGCAGACACGAACGGCGTTGAGAAAACGGGTGCATGAGCGGTATATGTTGACGTCACCAAAGGAGTTGCTGCAGCGTATGTAGGAGCAAAGTATGTAGTAGGCAAGATCAATCCAGCCGATCGCTTCTTAATCAAATGAGCGGCGGTACTGTAGATTGGCGATGAGTAAGTCGTGGTCAAAGGAGCGACCGCAGCGTAAGAGTACGTGGTAGGCAAAGGAGCAGCAGCGTATGAAGCCAAAAACGGAGTAGGTGCTATGTAGCTTGGTGCGTGATAAGAGCTGATGAATCCAGCTGATCGTTTCTTGATGAAATGGGCTAGAGGTGTGCTGTAAGCCCAAGGTGCGGAATAAAATGCTGGTGAAGGATGGATAACACTGCTGGCCTGGTTGGTGATAGTTGTTGTAGCCGGTAATATAAAGCTTCTAGAGTACGCCAAAGGTGAAAAGAGCCCACTGGGTTCGCCCACCGCCGCGGCGAGGAAAGCACACAACACCACCAATTTGAACATCTTGGTCTGTGTTGATCGGATGAGAAGCAACTGATGCCTGAAACTGTTTTGCATTGTATTTATAGAAAGTAATACTAAGGGCAATCTCGTATTATAAACCGGTGTAAGAAGGTCATTCAGGAAGCTGATATTTACACAGAGCAAGGACATCCAGAATTTCACACTACTCGGTTCATCACTGTCACGATAGTCCAATGACATGAAATTAAAGCGAACTATATTGAACAAGTTTTACGACTTTTTTTATTTAAGAATAAAATTCCATTCAGTGAAATTCAGTTATTGAATGTGTACTGCAAATACTTATCATCACGACTTTGTTTTAATTAAATATTATTTTTAATATTGTAACAAAACGATTTATTTTTTTATTAATTTAAATTATCCATACCAATATGTTGTTAGAAAAGTGACACAACTAACTGATAGTATTGCATATATATGTGTGACGGCGACGGCTTTGAAGTAACACTACAGAATTAAATAAGGTTATCTTTGATTTAAATCTGTTTAAAAAACCATTAACAACATTTATATTAGAGTTATTATATTTCGTTTAGTAGAGTTTTTAATGATATTATTGTCGTCAAATTATATATCATTTTATTTGTGAACTAGAAAGAGTGTTTCTTGCCGGTTCTTATCGAATGTACATTTCCAAAAAACATGTAAAGTAAAGTACATTTTGTTATTTATTTATTTAAAATAGGTCAACGGCATATGGGTCGCCAAGCGTTATCCCTTAGGGTTTTATGGTCACATGGCTTTTGCAAAAACAAACTGTACGCTTAACTAAATGAAATTAAACTAATACAAATAATTTATTTAATGTGGAAGCATTACATTATTGATAGTTTCAATAAAAAGTACCAATCAGATCTTTGAAGATATTGTGCTCTTTTTATAAAAAAATTATAATTCTAAAATTAAAATTCTATATTTGATAAAAACATCGGTAGTAGTTTCATATCCAAATATATGTATCATCTACGAACTTACTTATTGTAAAAACTCTTTGTAGAGAAGCAACAATTTGCATTTTTTTTATTTAGCCTCGACCGTATATGTTTGCCGTTTTGAAATAGTGTTGTAAAACCATATACATTGCCCACTAGCAATTTATTAATTCCATGCATTCGAATAACATGAGTGATAAGTTTGTATGTGTTCATTCTTCCTTGTACCAACGTTTTAAGTATGGACAAAAGCCAAAATAAAAACATTGAAATAAACCCCTTCCAATCCTTAGCTGGTTCAACTAAGGATGAATTAATATAGATTTTATTGGTATTGTATATCTAGAAACTATTTCTCGTGAAGCTAATGCATTTTCAATCAGCCCTTTGTATAACACCTATTTTCTATAAAATTTCATACTTCTCCTTATTATTTGTGTAACACAAACCATTGTTTAGCGCGGCACGTGGCCTTTAAACATTTTCTAAGTGAGTATACATTAATAGCTTTGAGTTCTAGCAACAGGGCGTATTATTTGATAAATAGATGATAAAGTGTGGATTGAGTATTTGTTGATTACTATGCGTTATAAGTAATAATTCATAATTATTAATAATTATTGAAATCTTGTCGGTTCGTTTCGGTAGAATCTACATTCCAAGCTGGTGGTAGCACAAACGTGTAATGAATCCTGTAAAATGATCGATCGATACAAAAGTGCTCGCTAGAGCCTCTTCGAATAAAGTATATTTTGATTTGAAAAAGCCAGTTCAGTAATATTTTCAATTAAAGTATTCTAAATGAAATGATAACGGTAATTATTTATTTGAAAATATCGTACGAACGAACTTCAAATTTTATCTGTTAATTTTAATTAGCCTAGTGTTAAGATTAATTTAATTTTTACCGAAAGTATTTCTCAGAAAGAGATTTCTTGAGAGAAATATTGGGACATTATCAAACTGAAACTTATCTTATTTATTTTTTTATGAACATAACCATAGAGTTATTGTGTTTGTTTCAGATCAAGTATTGCCTAATAAGAAATAAAAGCTCAATTCGATATTCAAAATTTTGCTCATTTATGATAAAATTTTGTATAATATTAATTTTATGACAAAAATACTTCAAATATAAGTATTAAAAAATATGAATATAATTATTATCATAGGCATGTGTAATTCTATTTTTGTTAAAATAAAACTTTTAATTTTAAATTTGACGAATTTGGTTTTATAAACATCATTGGATATTTCATGATCACTAATTTAGAGAATTAGTCAGCATATAAGTTTTTTTTTTAACTCACTCACTTCACTAAAATTTTAAAATCTATAAAGAAATTTATTATAATATTTAGCTGTAAATATTATTATCGTATTATAGACTAATATATTCAACTATATAATAAATAAAATATTCTATATTATACATTAGGGCTTAACATTTATGGCCTTAAAATATTCTACTTTAGATTTATTAAAAAAAAAAAACACAATATTATTACCTTTCTTATCGTCTTGTACAGTCCATAATTAATCATACGTAGCTTGTTATTTTGAAACAAGCAGAGCAAGATTAAGATTGTGTGCTGTGCATACAATTAACTTATAAAATAATATTATTTTATCATGAACGTACAATTTATGACACGAGGAAACACAAAATAATTATATCATATATGAGATTTAAAAATTCTTGAATTAAAATTTAGATTGGCTTTACCAATCCGCTGGTCAAAACAAAAACATATTTACTGAGTATTTAACATTTCGTCTGACAAGTAATCAGTGATTAAATTCTAGTCTAAATTAAAGTCTTTGGTGTCTTTCAGTCAAATATTAAAACAAAATATTGTATTAAATAATATATATTGATTATAGCGAAAAAAAAATCCGAAAAAAATAATAATATAAATTGTCTATAGAGTTTCTAGGATTCCGTAGCCAAATGGCAAAAAACGGAACCATTATAGATTCGCCGTGTCTGTCTGTCTGTCCGTCCGTCTTTTTTTCGAAAAAATAAGAACAATACTGTTTTTGAACTTTGTAAGACGGAATGCATCTTTCTATCCGTTCAGCTTTCTGTGAACCACATTCAGATTTTCAGACAAAAATAGAAAAAAAAACAATAAATTTTCGGGGTTCCCAATACACAGAACTAAAACTCAAAAAAAATATTTTTTATCTATCCCATATCTATGGAAAGGTCTTCAAAAATTATATTAGCTTCCAATATTTTTTTTTCTGAACTGAATAGTTTGCGCGAGAGACACTTCCAAGGTGGTAAAATGTGAAACCTTCCCCTGAAACTTCTAAAATAAAAGAATGATAAAACTAAAAAATATATATGATGTATTTTACTTATCATTCAATCAACTCAAATATAAAAATAAAAAATTTAATTTAAACATAAACCTTGTTACTTGCTGCTACGGCCCCTTCATGGGCGAGTCCGACTCGCACTTGACCGCTTTTTTTATTTATATATCTTTTTTTTCTTATTGTATACATGCTGACAGTAATTGCTTTAAGAGATGAGCTGACAATGTAGCTATCTTATGATATGACATTTTGTGATTTATTTCTGGTGTGTATATTAATATTAATTGACTGTAAATATTCCTCTACAGCTGCGTCCTTGAGAAAGTTTTATTTTACCACTTTTTCAATGCTAGCTCGTGGATGTACATGTGGTAAAATTTCATCCTACTAATGAATTATAAACCCAATAACAAAAATACTTAGCAATGGCTGCCTGGGCTTGAACCTGTTAACTTCAGTTGAGATTCACATGATCTAACCACTAGCCTACTTTGTTTTATACATATTTTTTTTAATGTACAAAAGTGTTGAAACCTTTCGAAGTTGAGACTGGTAGTAGATATATAGTTCAAATATGAGTAGTTTATACATATATAAGAAGCTTAAAATAAAATTATCACTTAGTAGTATATATAACCAAAATGAGGCTCAGCTGGACGAAGAATGTTTATTTTAATTAACATAAAATGTTCGTAACACACAATTTACTACATACATTTTCTCTTTCTGTACTCCTTCTCCATACAAACTTTAACCATGTCAAGTCAAACATTTCTTCGTGCGCGCATTGGAAATGGGGGCTACAGTTTTCTCTTACTTTTTAATCTTTGATTATTTAAATATCTATTTAGATTGTCAAAGAATGCGTCAAGAAAAATTGTAGCCAACGGTTGGCCACTAAGGACACGAACACTAGTATGGTAGTATGAAACTTGGCGAGTGTCAAGCGTCATACTTGCTTACCATGGAGAGCTGTCACGCACACCGAGATAATAAAGTTGACCCGTATTTTGTAGAGCGGCACTGAATCTAGATATATGAATTAAGTTATAATAAGATTATTAAAATATTGTACTGAAAACATTGAATATCGTAATTAAATTCAGCGCTTTTCATTTCTCTATCGCGGGCTTTCTCTAAAAATAGCATCAACGTCATCGTTGAACGCTTCAGAGGTGTGAACAAGTAACGTGATCTTACCTTAGATTTAGGTCAGCCAAGATTCATATAACTCTGAATGACGTAGTGTCGATACACTACGGTATGGTTCCTGAATAATTTATATATTTAAATAAGGCCATTCAACGTGTTACAAAATCTAAATATTAATATATTATGTATCTAACGAACAAGGTTTCATTCAGGAAATATACAATATTTCTAATGGGATTTAATTCAAAGATCGACTTATAAAATTCATATATAAAGAAATTAATCTTTAAAAATCCTATTTAATATTATTTTCCTATCCGTATAAATGTCAATTTGTTGGTTTGCAGCATACCTTAACTTAACCTCTCATTATAAAATCATATACGATGTTAAAGATGATATAAAGATTATATATATAGGTGTACCTAGACCTAACCGATAATTACATGCGGACAAATCCACGGGTAGAAACAAGTATTTGTATAATTTTGAAGTCAAACTATATAAGTTGATCATAAATAATAAAATGGATTAAGTTATTTTCTAGCTCTGAATATTTTGATTTGTGAGAACCTAATTAAAACTTTAAGCATTTAAAGTGTAGACAGAATATTATATGGTTTAAGGTATGTACTCGTATCATATTACATAATCATTTACAAACAATATTTTCTTTATGTATACGCAACATGCTGGACGTATATACAATAGATATGATCAAAAAGAAAAAAAATACAAGTCAACATAAAAAATAACATCAATGCTTTAAAAATGATTAAATAACTCAAATAAGTCTTTGTAATGCATTAACTGTTTACCAGAAGCCGTGTCAAGCTCAAATGAAGTACTATTATATTCTCCTAGCAATATATACAACTTAGTTCATAAAGATTGGAATGTATTTGTAATAAAGTATGTATGTATATAAAAATTATATTATTTTATAATAACGATGACAACTTGTGAATAGCGGGCTAACGTCATATGTAAATGCATATGTACCACCGACCATAGACAATGGCGCCGTTAGAAATATTAACCATTTCTTACATCACCAATGCGCCACCAACCTTGGTAACCAAGCTGTTATGTCACTTGTGCCTGTACCTGTAGTTACACTAACTCACTCACTTCAAACCGGAACACAATAATACTGAGTGCTGTTTAGTGATAGAATATCTATGGTTAAATCTTTATTTAACCCGTTTTTTAAGTATTAATATATTAGCGCTTAGTAATTAAGCAAGCTGTTCAACGCTTAATATAATGAAAGTGCATTATTATTATAGCGTTTTGAGTAAGCTTAATCTTAAGTAGTAGTAATTCTTAACCAAAATCACAATCGAAATATTATTTATTCAAGTGTATATACACTTATATATAAAAAGCATAGCATAAAATAACTTTTATGCTGACTGTTACATATTGAATTTACTGTAAAGCTACCACCGGTTCAGTAAGAATAGAATTAAAACATAAAATGGCATTGCAATTTATATTTTACTAAAAAATAATGAAGACACATAAAACCACAAAAATGATATTCCTATACATACAACACTAATACATGTTACAAAAGTGGCTACACGTGTATTCCTAATCCTAATTCCTATAACTAAAATAGTATATTTAATAGAGTTAGTATACTAGTCTTAATTGTAAAACGAGAACAGTAATTTTTATTTACAGAAATTGTTTTAAAGAAAATGTATTTGTTTTTATAAGGGACTAATGTTCTATATCATGAATAATACTTAACTTATATAATCAGGATGTGGGCGAACGTCTAAGAAAACCAACCTCATTTGTTTTTTTTTATTTTATTTAAATAATCTTTGATAATAATATTCTATGTAACTTAGATATGAGATGTGTTAATTATTTTTTTAAAGTTAACGTCAATGTTAGCTCCGTTAATGTGTAACAAAAAAAACACTGAACCTTTTTGATTAATTAATACATAAATTTGTAAATCTCTATTAATTTAATTTAGTTTAAATCATCATAATATTTTATCATTATCATTTAACAAAACAAAAGAAAATCTATGAAAAGCTCTCCGCGAGTACTACTCTAAAAAAAGCGTTTAACTTCTAATTCTCATTCTGTTATAAGCATCTATTATACAAAATAATTATATTTTTATAATTCGATAAATCCGACTTCATTTAATAAATTTTGAAAGATCTATAAAATATAGAGTGTCAGTGACTGTCCCTGGAGAACTCACGTTAAAGTTTCATAAAGTGGATTACTATTTAACCTAAATTCAGGATGTTGACTTAAAATAAAAGATCACTATGCCGATGTATTTTATATATTATTTACATTTGGTAGCTTTAATTATTGTTCTTAATAAAGTCTATGATATTAAAGATTATATCTGTATTGTTAAACATAGCGAGTATCTTTCTTTAATACGATTGACATATAGTGAAAATAAACTGAGTCGATAGAAATAGAAATATAATTATAAATTAATTTACTAAAAAATATAAATCTAATTTTAATCTTTGTGAAGTCGTAATTATTGAACGTTTCGCCGTTTGTTGAAATAAGATGCTATGTAACCAAGTCAAGTCAAGACAAGTCTGATGTATTATTGAAACTTGGGAAAGGCTCGAGTATATCATTTGGTATACACGCAAAAAAATCAGAACAAGTTCGCAAATTATGTTTCTTTTAAAGGAGAACACAAATCGTCCTGATACATAAACTAGCTTTCGTTTCTTTGTAGAAGTTGTCCTTTCATGGCCAACGATGTTTTCCGGTGCCGCCCATAAAGTCAATCGTAATATGCAAGTATAAAAGACGCATGCAACTTCATAATATCATCAGTGTCTCTCTTCACAGAAAGCAACACAGACCACTTACAAAATGTTTAAGCTGGTGGTGTTGTCTTGCGTCCTGGCGGCGGCGTCCGCATCGGGTCTTTTCGCAGGATACGTGGCGCCCATAGCGCCTCTGGCCTACGCTGCACCTTTTTTGCAACCTCACAATTACCGAGGACCTCTGTCTCTTGCTCCTGGTCAACCCGCTAACATTATTGCAGCTGATGGCAGACCTCTTGACACCTTGGACGTAAACTTGGACCGCTCTGCCCACTACACCGCTAAGGTTCTTAACAATGGATTCCACGTATTGAAGAAGCGATCTGCAGCTATTGTTGCACCTATTGCCGCTCCTTTCGTAGCTCCATTGGCATACTCCGCGCCTCTTCTCCAACCTTACAACTACCGTGGGCCATTATCCCTTGCTCCAGGACAGCCTGCTAACATCTTAGCTGCTGACGGCAGGCCTCTTGACACTTTGGACGTAAATTTGGACCGCTCAGCACACTTCACTGCCAAGGCCCTTAGCGGTGGCGTACACCTACTCAAGAAACGCTCTGTTGTCTTGGCTCCAATAAGCACGGTCGCCGTTGCCAGAGCGCCACTGATCGCCCACACTTACGGATATACAGCACCCCTAGCAGCTGCACATTTAGGCCACACCATCGCCTATCCTGCCGCACCTATCGCTCACGTGCTGTAAACTTCGCTATAATCTAAGATGTAAATATAATAATTATACAAATTATATGCCTGTTAAAAGATTATGACATTTATTTCATTCCTAAAAAAAAAAAAAAAACGGTTCAATATTGCAGTATAAAATTAAATTATAGCTTTAAATAATTCAAAACAAAATATTAAATTTTAGTTTAGCAAAAAAACTACTGTATACAGTAACCTCTTTTTTAAATTTGTTATCTTGTAGATGCTACATCTATGAAATTATAAATATGCAATATCAAATGTCGAAAAAATGATCTACCTTTAAGACTCGCGCTGTTGTGTATTTCAGGAGAATTTCAGGTAATTTGTTTATATGCTGAATATCTCCAGCGTACCTTGATATAAAATAGATTTTAAATTCCTTAACCTTTCAATCGTACAAAAATCCTTCGGTATATACCTATTATTTGCGAAGGAGCACCCTCCTCTCTGAATTATAGTATACATAATATGTAGTTATTTAGTGACGGTGTAAGTAACGCTCGTGCTCAGTAAAATATATGGTTCAATGGCTTTTTTTAATAATCCATCTAACAGTACGAACAGATCGCTTTCCTCGATTATGTGGATTAACGTGAATATGTGGCTTGGTCGTTTCCTTACTACAAGATCTATTGTATAACAGAAAAGTAATGAACAGTGGATACACTTATCACCTTACGGCCACGTGAATATAGTGAAATGACTATGCATATTTATAATAACTATTTTACCCATATTTTGACTAAGGTGTAGTTTGTGAAGCTATAGTTGGGGTGTGTGGAGGTAGAAGCTTGGCTCTACATGAGATCTGATAATTTTTTAACATTGCGAGTCATACGGTCCTTGCAATATTTTACATGAAAATGTTTTTGGAGGGATTAATAGAAATAACAGTGCCTTGTTTTCAAAAGCCAAATTTATCAGCCGATTTTGACAGATAATCGAATGACGTTACTAAAGATAGCTTCGTCTATCCGAGAGTGACTTGGAACTTTTATTAAAATGCTGGTAAGCACGATTTTTATAAGCGTTTCTATCTCTAGTATCCGTCCTGACTACTCCTGACTATGACTAGTTTCGACAGGAAATGGAAAGTCATTTTTTTTTTCTTTTTTATTATTGGACAACATCACATACATTATTAAATATTATTAAAATAGATTTAGCTATATTGAAAATAGATTAAATATTGATTTGGCTATATTTAGGTACTGAAACTAGGGATAGATTGGTAATTGAAAACGGCCGTTAGAGTGAGATGACTAATGTACGAATAAATAAAAACATGATACGATTCATGCTGATTGCTTTTATGAGCCTACTTGAATAAAGAATATTTTGATGATGATTTGGAAAAAATACAACCAAAAATGTATTTTTTAATATCGCACATAATAGCGAAATGACGCCTTCGTGAGTGAATAAATTTTTAAATAAATAACTACTTCTTTAGTTATATTTTTCTGTCTCAATCGAAAATAAATAGACGTAGGTAGATGTAAATTTGTAGAATTCATTTCATATTGTGCCATCAGAAAACATGTGTTTAATTTTATTTTTTAGATTTATGTAAAGCTAAAGAAACTAATAAAGAAAATTTAACAAAAAAAAAAAATCTTTTTTAACGTAACTACATTACCTATGTATGTATATACTATTAATTTATGCGACGAATAGATGGATTAAACATCGCGTTAATGTAGGTATTAGTTAACGTATAATACACAAAGTATAACAGTGTTTTGTTTCCGAAGAGTGCTATTCGCGTAATGTATAACCTGGGCCCCAAAGTTACTTAACTAAACAAAATAAAAAAAATAACATAATGACTGTCACTTCTCAATATATACTTGGTAATGTAATGGTTTTTCGTAAAAATACAAAAGATTTGTAGAAATTTTCGACATAAATACAATTAGTATTAGGAACAAGTTACCCGACAACACAGGGCTAATAATTCTTTGTTGCCCAACATTTAACGCTCTTACACATTACGAGAAACGATCCAAATCATTCAGATGGCAAATTTACATTTAATATAACCCTGTATAGTGGCGATTCAAAAGCTCGAAAATATACTTCATATTTTGATAAAAAAATCCAATTTTTTCTTTTAACTCAGTCTTTTATTTGTCCTTTCATTGATTATACATAATATATATAGTAAAATTATTTATCTAAATATAATTGTAAATTTTCGGTTGTATTTTCATTACCAGAAGTAAAAACAATCCCTTGTTTGAAAAAATAAAACACTTAATCCATGTGTACGACCGAAGATAAAATGGGAAGGATAAAGATTATTTGCTAAATAAATAATCTTTCTTAGAAATATCTTTATTATAAATACAACTTATAAAAGTTAAAGAACCCCAAGTAAGTATATTCGAATCTGTTATGATAATAAATAAAGTTGTTTTTTTTTTCTATAATAACTTAGTAGTGCTTGCCCAAGCTAGAATACGCAATCTTCTATGAATATTCTCGTTTCATAACCAACAGGCCATGATGGCAATTTGGTTTAAAAATAATAATTAAATATAAACAAAAAACGAAAAAATAAACTTCCTATAAATGCTTCTTTCGCATTATTCTAATATAATAATTACGCTTACAATTATTATCAAAATATCTTTTTTATAAAAATGTCAATAATTATAGAAACTTTGGACATTCTAAATATATTAAAAATTTAACGTTAATGATACGAAAATGGAACAAAAGCTATTTAAACAATGTGCCCTTTTAAGAAAAACTTTCTTTAACAAACTTGTCTTCTCACGGCCAACTATGTATTCACGCGACGCGACGCGATATTTTCCCTATATAAGACTTTGGACGATCCAAAAATGTATCAGTGTTTCTGAATTCAGAAAACAACACAGACCACTTACAAAATGTTTAAGCTGGTGGTGTTGTCTTGCGTCCTGGCGGCGGCGTCCGCATCGGGTCTTTTCGCTGGATACGTGGCGCCCTTAGCGCCTCTGGCCTACTCATCGCCGTTCTTGCAGCCTTACAACTACCGCGGACCCTACTCTCTTGGTCCTGGTCAACCTGCCAACATTCTGGCTTCTGATGGCAGACCCCTAGACACTTTGGAAGTGAACTTGGACCGCTCTGCTCATTTTACCGCTAAGGCTCTGGACAACGGTTTCCATATTTTGAAGAAACGCTCCGCTGCTTTCATCGCTCCTTACGCCGCTCCTTACGTCGCTCCTTATGCCGCTCCTTACGCCGCGGCTTACGCCGCCCCTTTGGCTTACTCCGCGCCTCTTCTCCAGCCTTACAACTACCGTGGACCATTATCGCTAGCCCCTGGACAGCCCGCTAACATTTTGGGCTCTGACGGCAGGCCTTTAGACACCTTGGAAGTCAACTTGGATCGCTCTGCCCATTTCAATGCACAGTACAACAATGGCGTACATCTATTGAAGAAGCGCTCCGCCGGTCTGATCGCCCCAATCAACACTGTCACCTTTACTAGGACGCCACTGATCGCTTCCAGCTACGCGTATGCTTCACCACTCGCCCACCAATACCTTAAACCTATCTCGTACGCCGCCAGCCCCATCACACACATCTTCTAACAACTGTAACGCTTGCCAACGATGATGTAAATAAAAATAAATGACTATTTCAGAATATTGGCCTTTTTATATTAATTAATCCAAAACTTGTTCGTATTTATATTATTTATATAAACCTGTACAATTGAATATTAAAAATTATCCATCGGGTCCATAAATTCTATTCTAAATCAGGCAAAACTAAGAAAATTGAAGTAAACTGGTACTAATAATAGTTAGTACACCAAAAACCATTATTTATTCAAAAATATATATGATTTAAGACCGGTTTCAATACCATTGAAAAGCAAATCTTTGAAAATGATATTATTATTAGAACATATAATATAAACACTTCTAAATTATCTACATGTATGGCAAAACACAAGAAGTCAATTTGAAAATATTCGTTACCCGACTGTACATAGTATTCTGTTTATAATATTCATATAATCAATACCAATATTACTTAAAATAAGTAACGCGATGACGTTACTTTCAAAATACGAAAAACAAACTAGAAATTAATGAAAAATTCCCAACAAAAAACAAATTAATTGATTGTATTCAATCCCCGAACAGGCATTTTAGTAGCGTGATACAATAAGCTCCAAATCTTGCCCACTAAAGGAAAGCAGGCTACAGTCCCGCAGTGGAACAGTTACAGCTGTTAATATTCAATCCCATCAAAAACATAAATGTAAAAATGAGAGCCAAGTTAAATATTATGATATATACCTTGGTTGTTGTCTTCAACGACAAAAGAAGTGAGATCTAAATTTGTGCCAAGTTAAATAGCATTAGCATTAGCAGCCTGTAAATTTTCCCACTGCTGGGCTAAAGGCCTCCTCTCCCTTTGAGGAGAAGGTTTGGATTATATTCCACCACGCTGCTCCAATGCGGGTTGGCGGAATACACGTGTCAGAATTTCGTTGAAATTAGACACATGCAGGTTTCCTCACGATGTTTTCCTTCACCACCGAGCACGAGATGAATTATAAACACAAATTAAGCACATGAAAATTCAGTGGTGCATGCCTGGGTTTGAACCCGAAATCTTCGGTTAAGATGCACGCGTTCTAACCACTGGGCCATCTCGGCTCTTAAATTAAGTTAAATAGTCCTTTCTGAAATTTATTTATAACTACATCAAATATCATTTCTTCTTATAACTTGGGATAATATATTGTTGCCTAAGGTCTGACTTGGCTTTTGACACATTTATGTCAAATAGTTTTTGAGTTATGAGGAGGTCAAAAGTGGCTCCAAATGGTTCGTGTAATATTACACACGGTGCTGCTCGCCAGTTCTGTTACTAGAACTTGGCTGACACGCTACCGCATGTCTAGATTTGGTGATAAGGTGGTGCGGTAAACGCTGACTTGTGATAGCGGTCGACCATTTAATCCGCAATTTTGACTTTTTATAGCGCCCGTTGATCGATATTATGTTACTATGACTTGTGTTTCCAAGTCGACACGCTAGAAGACAGGAATGTATTTATAAAATAAATATTCGTAATGTAATATAACATTATGAAATATTTATTTTTAAGAATACAATGATGAACGGTTATATTTGATAAGTTTTCTGTTATATAGAGATGATATCACTTCTAGAAACCTTTGAAGAAATAATTCATAAATATTTAATTATATGAGAATAGATATATGCTAAAAATAATAAAAAAAATAATTTTAAATACATACTTATATTATTTTGTGGTTTATCATTGGTTCCGTCCTTTTTAAACCTAATAAACATTATTATTCAATTTAGCTTTCATTTGTCCAGACGACCAATAACTTAAGGGTAATTGTTTAATATGTAATCACGTATGTAGGCCATTGATTATTTCGGCGACAATTGTATTGGATAAACCTCAAAGTGGCCTACTGAATATTTATAAATTTAATGATGGCAGCTGTATTAACGGTAACTAATATACTAAGCATGTCAAATAAAACCATAGGATATAATCATAGAGGAACTATAAATAACTGCTTTGAAACTAATATTATTAGAGATTTGGCATATAGGAAAATTTAAAACAAAATTAGCGATTATTATATTAATTAGTTTGGGCTATAACATTTAAAATGTCGCAAAATACTTATTTTTTAAGATCTCGTTCATATTCATTTTGTGGTAGGGCTTTCTGCAATCTCATCTGGGTTGGTATACTATCCACGCATCAGATACTGTACAAACAGCAGTACTCAGTATTGTTGTGTTTCGATTTGAAGGGTGAGTGAGCCAGTGTAACTACAGATACAGCATATTCGTTCCCAAAGTTGGTGGCGCATTGGCGACGGAAAAGAATGGTTAATATTTATTATAACGCCAATGTATATCGATAGTGGTGACCTGTTACCATTGGGTGACCTTTTTGTCATTATTTATTATATACAAAAAATCCATCTATTTTATTTGAAATAGAACCGCAGTTATAAATACGTTTGTCTCTTTAACGTTTTTAGTCGCCAAAAGCTTTTCGCTTGATATAAACTTTGGTACCAAAACAAAGAATCGAAGCCGATTTCAAGTTAAAACTAAATCTTAGTGTAACCTTAACTGATTTATGTGGTAGATATTTTCAACTTATTTCAATGCTTCTTAATAGCTGCGTCCTCATTACTTTGATATCAACTTTATTTAATTTATATCTCAAATGCAAATTTATTTATTCGCCGCATTAAATACATTTCTCTAATTTATAAGTTTAGAGCAGCTATTATTTTTAAATATAACCTAACTATATTGTATACAAATAAAAATAAACCAGTCTCCATGTCAATAATGTAACTAAAAATAATCGAATCGCTAGTAGAATATTATATTTAATGCTTCATTGATTGTACAATAACTTTACAAAGGAATGTAAATAAAAATACCTGATAAATATTGAAAGAAAACCATATCAGTGCCTTATAGCCGTATTCGGCTTTGATATTAATTTCCATTTTTTAACTTCCTTAGTAGGTATGTGTACCTCCTTGGTGTACTCGTTTATTTTGTCTTTATCTTTATTATATCCATATTACAAATAGAATAAACCTTTACGTTAATACGTGTTATTTTTTTTATTTTTGACGAAAAGATCAATCCGTAAATAAAATGTTATGCTATAAAAATATATGTTGTCGCGGGCTTTTTTCGTTTAGGGCTATTTAAGATAACGGGTAACTCTAACGGTTTTAACAGAGCACGCCAAAATAGCTCGCAGTTGGCAGAATATTTTCATTCTTACTTGACATTATCGTTATGTTTTGGACAATTCACACAATATATTTAAAAAAATAATAGCCTTTGTGTTATTCTCATATATACGCTATATTATTGTAAAATTTCATTAAAATCCATTCAGTGTTTGCGAAAGTAAAATACTTCCACACATAAAATCTTCCGCCTTCATAATATTAAGTAATGATAATTTTTTCATAATTTTAATTCAATTTATATCGCAAACATAAATACTAATCACATCAATAATAAATAAATGACATTAAGCGGTTTATATCAATACTACTAAAGTCAATACTTATTGCTAATTCACTTATTCACTTGACATGTGGTCGACATTACTGTTGCTGTTCTGTAGATTTTTCGTATGTCACTCGTGAAATGTTGAAAATCGACTTATGTGATACGTTATTTTGTGTGCGTTTATTCTTTAAATGTTATGATTATTATAATTAATATCGTTCCCCTATATGACATTTCACGATCGTGTTTCGAGTTTCGAGTTTTTCCTTACAAAAAAACTCTACGGCACTTATCAGTGCAGTAAGATGAATTAGTATAGGACAAGCATTAATCTCTTGTTAACGATCTAAATAATATTATTTTAATATAATTATTGAAAAGAATATTCTATATAACTTTACAATCGATACTTAAGGGGATGACGTTTTTAGAAATGCTTAACTAAAAAAAACTAATAAACTACAGAAGATGATGCATAGTGTTTTGGACATTTTTTTAGTATATTATTACATAAGTAGTTACGTTTCGAACCCATTTTAAATTCATCCATTTTAAAGCTTACGTTGACGACGTTGATTGACGTTACAAGTGTGAATTTCATGATCTTTTAGCTAATACATACATTATATTGTGTTCTAAAAATATAAAAGTATTAAAACTCATTTATAATAAAATAAAAGTTAAAACAAATTACCCACAATATTGTGTGATATTAATTCATGAAAAAATATGATTTAAAGAATATATTCAGGCAAACATAAAATGTTTTAATAATAACTCGAATCAATTATAAATATTTCATGAAGGTAATTATTTTAATTTTTGTTTGAATATAAACAAGTCATTTGACAGTTACACATATATTAACTTCTGACAACGAATATCGCTATAGAAAATAAACTAAATGTGTAGACTATTAGATATTTTCTTCGCGGCTTTGTCCGCGTACGAGACCGGAGAGTAAGAGACGGGCACACTTTCTGTACGGATAACATTTATGCAATAATTATGATGATAGGCTGAGCACAATCAAACAAACACTTTCGCATTTATAATTTCTTTTAGTTAAATAATAAAATCATCTTATACGAGCAGAAAAAATATTTATTTTATTGATTTAACTGCAATACATTGTTTAAATTATAAAATTTTAAGATATTTCTTTACCTTTATACTGAAATACTCTGAAAACTCAAAACTCATTTATCAAAATCACAAATCAAGTATAGCGCTTACCAGCATCATTAATTGTATTCACTATTTAATGAAAAAATGCCCTTTCAAGTGAACTTTAGTATCTTATCAAAAGTTGTCCTCTCACGGTCGCCAATTTATTCCGGCGACGCCCCTAAAGTCGTTCATATGTATGAGTATAAAAGAGTCTTGTAATTTTTGAACAGCATCAGTGTTTCTGAATTCAGAAAACAACACAGACCACTTACAAAATGTTTAAGCTGGTGGTGTTGTCTTGCGTCCTGGCGGCGGCGTCCGCATCGGGTCTTTTCGCTGGATACGTGGCGCCCTTAGCGCCTCTGGCCTACTCATCGCCGTTCTTGCAGCCTTACAACTACCGCGGACCCTACTCACTCGCTCCTGGTCAACCTGCCAACATTCTAGCTTCTGATGGCAGACCCTTAGACACTTTGGACGTGAACTTAGACCGCTCTGCTCATTTTACCGCTAAGGCTCTGAACAACGGATTCCATATTTTGAAGAAACGCTCCGCTGCTTTGATCGCTCCTTACGCCGCTCCTTACGCCGCGCCTTACACCGCTACTTACGCCGCTCCTTACGCCGCTCCTTACGCCGCTCCTTTGGCTTACTCCGCGCCTCTTCTTCAGCCTTACAACTACCGTGGACCATTATCGCTAGCCCCAGGACAGCCCGCTAACATTTTGGGTTCTGACGGCAGGCCTCTTGATACATTGGACGTCAACTTGGACCGTGCTGCTCATTACACAGCGAAGGCTCTGAACGGTGAAGTACATCTCTTAAAGAAACGTTCAGCTGCTTTCATTGCCCCCTACAGCACAGTAACCGTCGCTAGGACGCCACTGATCGCTTCCACCTACGGCTACTCAGCGCCCATTGCCACACACATCAGACCAGTCACTTATACCGCAGGCCCTTTCGCTCACGTCTTCTAAAATGTGTCATGTTTTTAAATTGTACATATAAAGCAAATAAAACCGATTTATAATGATTTACATAAGAGTTTTATTGATTATGATTATTGGAATGTAAGCTAATTTTCTTTTGTCCAAAGTTATGCAAAAACATGTAATATATTTTTGTATATTAATACATTGTTGTTTGTTGCTTGATAAAGGTCATTTACATGACATAAATGAAACAAGTTTTGGGCGTTTGATGTTTAAAAATAAAATTATTATGCTTTCACTTTTATTAATGAATTAATTGCAAATATTTGTAATATATATGACACATACTGATAAGTGAATAATAATATAATATACTAAAACCTTCTCCAAAATATACTAATGGCATAGATCCACCTCTTAACCCTGCTCGATTGGGCGTTACCTATGAACATGTACGCACGCACCCTGTATGCTTACTATATGCCGTTTGTGGACAAAACTGTTGAAGGTCTGTTTAAGTGTGTCCAACACTCTGTGGACCAGCTTTCGCCGGCGATTTGTCAATAGACAAAGTTTAAATAAATGTTAAATCTTACTTTAGAAACGAATACCTTGCCCCAGGAAGAGTATATAGAATTTTCGAAATTAGAAACTAAGTATTTATGTTTACTGTGTTACTCCTGTTTTTTTTATACTATAATTTACACTTTTCATTTAAAAAAAGATTTATATTATTGTGAATATAGACCTAATATTGTAAATATTTTGTGACCAGCTGTAAGAATACCCTCTTTATTGGACACCTTTTTTTGCAGAAGAAAAACAATTTCAATATCTGTAGTGTTACCCGTAAGAGAAAATACCATGAATATTACTTTACTATTATTCTTCGCTTTCGATGCGCCTAGAAGGACAATTGCCTCTCAACTTAACTATTTGTCCAAATATATATTTCGTTTTTACTTTCATTGAACAATAAATAATAGTTGTCGATACAAATCAGTTTTACACAATACGATTATTGTATAAAACCTCTGTCGGACCTGATACTTTAAACTAAAAAAATGAGAACTCAATCGTTATAGTATCGAAAAATTTACATATATAGTTTTTGAAACCGAATATAAAGTTATGAACAAAAGTCTCTCTTTCTGATATAAATATCCCATCAAAAACATAAATGTAAAAATGAGAGCCAAGTTAAATATTATGATATATACCTTGGTTGTTGACTTCGACGACAAAAGAAGTGAGATCTAAATTTGTGCCAAGTTAAATAGTCCTTTCTGAAATTTATTTATAACTACATAAAATATCATTTCTTCTTCTAACTTGGGGTAATATATTGTTGCCTAAGGTCTGACTTGGCTAGTTCTTATATGTTTATAAACACAAATTGTAGTTTGTGTTTAGAATACATCATTTTAACATTCATTTTTACATTTATGTTTTTGATGGGATATCACTACTTTTTGTATATAAATTATTAGTAGGTACTTATTAATAACAAAATTAATACCAAATGGTTTTTGTTAAGCTATTCTATTTTCTTATGTTTACGGAGTATAATTGTCTTTTTTTTGATACGTTCTTATTTTTCTTGTAGGTACCTCTTAAATGTTCGAGTCAATTGCCCATTCAGTGTCCGGATATTTTTTACGCGTTTTCTGTTTATACTTAATTTGCCCAAGTAGGGGTGGTATAATGTGCGCAGACGGTTGTACTCTACAATAGAGCTCTCTTGTGTCTTGATTTGACTTGGACCTAAATTGATAAGATGTACTCCATCTAAGTTTTTAACTCTAGAGAGGCCAACGTAAGCCTGCTTTTTATTTAATATAGAGGAGCCTATGTCGAAAAGAGCACCGTCAAGGCGATGGCCTTGTGATTTGTGTATAGTAGTAGAATATGCTAAGCAAATAGAGAATTGTTTCCTTTTAACATATATGTACATTACTTAATATCTGTAACTTGGTTTGGCTTCTAGTTCGCAAATTAAATTATGTTTAAATTGTATTGTTATTTTACGTGCGCTATTGCTGTTGTCGACGTCCTCAATGTACTTTCTCTATTTTTCCATTGGACCCATTCACCAATCCTTTGCTGACATTAGCATGCTCGCTCGATACTGTTCTTCCAAGCAATAAGGATCCCCGTTTGTAGCGCTAGAGTACAAACTTAAATCATTCCTGTTGCGATATACATACTCTACTACAGTCTCACGAAACCTATTTTATTGTTGTATACTAGTATACTCAAACAAAAAATATGCATTTGAATAGACTAGGCAGCTTCCATCGGAAGGCATTGAAATAATTCTTATGAGCGCGGTTGCTACTCGCTCAGACACGTCCGCGTTAAGGTTTAATCACAACGCTTCTATCCCGCTGCTTCGGCGTCACGTCGCGCGCCGTGAACCGAAATGCCTATTATTATTATTTTTTAAGTATATATATAGATTTTGCACCATTGATGTGCGCTAAATGCTAATTAATAACGTAATAAATACCAAAGTCAGCTATACTAATAAGTAATAAAACGGAAATATTTGGATTTAAAAAAACTTAAGGGTGGTATTCAACTTGTTATATATTCACGTGAAGACCTTAAAATCCACATTAAGACCGGCTGTCATAAGTTTTGATTGCTGGTTCTTACATCATTTTTTTTATTACAGTTATTACAGAAACTAAGTATATAAGTCTTCCTATAGACCCAATAAAATGAAAAATTATAATAAAATGATAAAAAATTACCAGTTTCAGATTTTTTCCTTTATATTGGCCTAATTATCTACCTACATGCCAAATTTCAACTTTCTAGGTCACCTGGAAGTAGGTTATAGTTTTGATCTATAGGTCAGTCAGTGATAAAAATCTCGATTTTTAGACGTTAATATCTAAATAACCATTTAAGATGCGTTTATGAAATTTAGAACACATATGTATCTCGCGAGTCTCAATATATGAGCCAAATTTGACACATTTATGTCAAATAGTTTTTAAGTTATAAGGAGGTCAAAAGTGGCTCCAAATGGTTCGTGTAATATTACACACGGTGCTGCACGCCAGTTCTGTTAATAGAACTTGGCTGACACGCTACCGCGTGTCTAGATGATTAATAAGAAACTATTAATAGAATAAAAAAGATATGAAAAATAAATTATTATTAATAAATACTATAATTAAGTATCTAATGTGTTATATATTAAAACGATTGATAATTTTTAATTTTTTAAATAGTCAAATTTTGTCCGTATTTGAATTTTTCTATTGTTTTAATTTGCGTGAGCGTTGAAGTGCCAGCATGTTTTATTTCCAGGCAACCGACGCAGGCAACATTACAATCTAAGTTTATGGATTACTGATTACTATACAAATTTTAATTGGACTCAAATATTATATCATTCTTTTGTCTGTCAATAAAAATAACACAAGAACTGTTACTTTTTTAATATTATCACGACATGTCCATTAGAGACAGAGATATTTCAGAGAAAGAAAAAAATCTTTATAATAAAGAAACAGTCATGATTATTTCTACTTATAATTATGTATAAATAATTATATATATTAAAAAAAGATTTTGTATAGTTTTTTAAATTATATTCATAATCTGATTTTTTTGGCTATAAATATTCACTGTTCTATAAGAAATGTTACCAACAATGGATGCAAAATATCCAACAAAAATTAAACTATATTTATATCGATATATAATAAACAAAATATACAAATAATACACAATAAACAATAAACAATCCCATTGGATGGCACATTTGAAAATCAGATGTAACCAACTGCTTTAGGTGCTTTCCGAAAGCCAGCAAAATGTGTATATATATATATATATATCAACGATCATAAAAAAAATAGTTATTTTTATGACCTTTCTCAGAAAGTGAGAACAAAAACACAAAAATGTGAATAACTCTCTTTTATTATCATGTCTTTAAAGATTATAAGCCTATTTTCTTTGTACTTTTCACCAAAGGTGTCCCAAACGAGCGCCGTGTCCTAAGCCCCAAGGAGCAACATGTGCAGCGGCAGCCAAGGCAACGGGAGCAGGTCCGATTACGCGAGCAGCAGGAACATCGATGCGGGCTGAGTGTGACCATGCAGCAGCTGGAGCGGCAACTGCCCATGGAGCAGCAGCCCAAGGAGCGACGACTGATCTCTTTTTCAGCAGATGAGCTCCGCCATGGTCGAGTGCCTTAGCAGTGTAATGAATAGCACGGTCAACGTTAACACTAAGAGTATCCAGTGGTCTGCCATCGTGAGCCAAGATATTAGCGGGTTGTCCAGGAGCAAGAGAAAGTGGGCCCCTGTAGTTGTACGCGCCGACTGGAGCAAGTGGAGCTGCAGCAATTGGAGCAGCGATAGGAGCAGCAATGGCCGCACCCCAGGGAGCAGCTAAATGACCGCCCCATGGTGCAGCTAAGTGCCCACCCCATAAAGGTGCAATACCACTAGCGGCCACGGAGGCGAGGACAATAGACAACACCACCAGCTTCAACATTGTGGTCTGTGTTGTTATGAGTTCAAAAACTAACTGATGATTATTCCCTTATAGGTTTAGCTTTTATACTAGTTGAACTTGGAGGCGTTAGTCCAAATACCTTTGTGACGTCACATAATATGCAACAGGGCGTTGGCCGGTGATCATACTCGGAAAGAAAATCATTGCAAGGGTAGCGCAGGCGCATTTTAGTAATTGAATTCCATATAATAAACCTTATAGCGTAATAAATTAGTGTCAGAGCTGTTCTAACAATATAATAACACTTCCGAGTTTACCTTGGACTGCATAAAGGTCCATTCACTTTACTGATAATATTATCAAATATCTTGTTTATCCTAAATTTGTTAAAAAATTCTTGACTAGATTTATATCAACAGCTTTAAAACAAATATATTCAAAGTGAATACAATACAAATAATCATCTTGTTATATTAACAAGGATTTCAAATTAAAATTGATATAAATTTATTAAAATAATAAATTTGATTCGTTAAGTAAGGTTAAACTGAATATATAATTTTTGATGAGAATGAATCTATGATAAAGAAAATATAAAAACGAAAGTCAAACTTAATTTACATCATTTTTAATTTGTAACTGTCTTAGGTATTTTTTTAACCATTTGGTATTTAATCTTAGATATACAGGATTCTTAAACATCGTACTGTATTAAATTATAAGAAAGATTGCATGAAAATTCAGTGGTGCTTGTCCGGGACTGAAGCCGAGATCATCGCTTAAGAGTTGGATACGCTTTCAACCTTGCTCGATTGTGCGCTACTGATAAATAAACCTCGCATAGATCTCTGCTATGCCCTGTGTCCGAAGAACAGTATAATGCCCTCGCCCATAGATCATACCTAAATAAAGCCTGGCCTTTACACATGAAATGAGAGATGTATACATTTTTGTGCGCACTTTTTATTTTGTACTAGCTGTGCCCGCGACTTCGTTTGCTGGATGAATTTAACAAAAAAGTTTTTGATATAGCTTAGGTTACTCCTTATTAAGTCCCAGAGACACACAGACAACAAACAGACAGACAGACAGAGAAAAATTGCAAAAAATGTTATTTTGGTATATGTACCGTATGTACATACATATGCATTTAGTAAAAAGCGGTTGTTTTAATATTACAAACAGACACTCCAATTTTATTATATGTTTATAGATAAAACTGATATTCAATTTAAGTTAGCCCGATATTATTATGTAGGTTGTAGTTATAATGACTGTTCCAACAATTACAATATATTCAAAATAAAGATAAATGCCTATGTTATGCATTAATTATTTATTTCATTTATAAAGTGTGATATGGTTCGTGTGCACCTTTTAAACCATTTCTGTCATATTTATGGTAGATCCACACGACACAGACTTGCCACATACATTTGTACAAACTTACAAGTCTGAGTAAAAATGTCTATCGACAAAATATCTGTGCGGACTTTTATTACCTCCTACTTTAAGTTGTGATGGAGAGTTTTTCAAACAATTTTCTAAATAGTATCCTTCGAAACCTGAATTAATTAATTATTTTATTTAATTATTTTGCTCTCAGTAATATACAGACATACATACAGATTTTTAACTTTCATGAATAGCTCCGACTTTTTCATGCAAAGCTCAGACTTTTCCAATACACCGACTTTTGTCTGCGCTGCTAAGTTGCACTGACAAAATTCAATAGAAATCTGTGCCAAGTCTGCGTTATGTGGACCTTACATTATGAAAAAAAGAACTAATAATTATTATTACGGAATATATATAATGTTATAAAGTTAGTTTACTCCTCGTTAGTTTCTCAGCTGTCTGTATGGTCTAATGGCTAGGTTAGGTTACCAATGTCTAGAGTTCAGATCCAGGGTCGAGTCAGTAAAAAAATACTGGATTATAATTTCTGCTATGTATTTCGCACTCAAATTTTATACAAGGAGTAAAATAAACTAAAAAAAAATGTACAAAGGTGGACATATCCAAGATTTTTACATCACATTATTAAAGCAAATCCTATGATCGTCATCATGAAATTGTTCTTTTGTTTTTTGTATATATAAATTAAATAAGTATAACAAAAGTAATAAAAGATAGATAAAGATAATATTAATACGTAAAAAACAATGCTTTAACTATTATTAATACGAAATCGGTTATTTTTATTTTATAATTACATTTTTACAGTTAAATGCAATTCCTTGAAAATTATTCGGGCAGAAAACAAAGCGACAACAAGTCATCGTTTAAAAAAAAAATCTATTCAATAATATCTCTTAAGGTATGATTTTTGTCAGGAAATAATCGACACAACATCCAAAACCTTTGCAAAGGAATACTGTATTGTAATAACCGATAGAATATGTTTATTAATGACTGGCAAAGGGCTTGCCAGTCCTTAATAAACATATATTATCTTCTTTTATTATCTTCGATTCTCACCGATGCAATTTATACGGTACAGGTGCGACTGTAGCACTCGGGATTAAAGTAGCTTTCTACCTTTTATCTGTTTATAAATTTAATATCAACATTTAATGTTAGTATTTGATGTTGTTACTTACAAATGATAAAGGTTATGTTCGGTATGTTTACGGGGAGACAGCTTATCTTTAAAACCATAACTCTATTCGCCAATATTATATTTTATCTTGGTCTCTGGAGTGCTATACGAACATTTGAAAGGTTTAGTAGATTATAATAAATTACGTAAGTTATTATTAACGTGTTTATTATATATACATATATACTTTATTTCATAGCACAAAATATATTCAACAAAAGGTAAGCCTAATTGTAAGAACAGTTTACTTATATATACGAATATATTTATTTATCATACTGAAACTTATATAATATTGTAATGGCTCGGGGTAAAAGATTCCTGTAGACAAGATACATGGATAATTTTGTGTAGGTTAATAATTAATAGCACAGGCCTAGGGGTGCTGTCTTCAACATATACCAGAGTTACTCTCCATTTTACGATTTTAGATATTTCATAAGATAATTTTTTTACACTTGATGGTAGGGCTTTGTGCAAGCCCGTCTGGTTAGGTTAGATACCATCTATTAACTCATCAGATATTCTACCACCAAACGGCAGTACTCAGTATTGATGTGTTCCGATTTGAAGGGAGAGTGAGCCAGTGTAACTGCAGACACAAGGGACATAACATCATAGTTGCCAAGGTTTGTTGCGCATTGGTGATGTCAGGAATGGTAAATATTTCTTACAGCGTTATTTTCTATGGGTAGTGACCATTTACCATCAGGTGGCCCATTCGTCCACCAACCTATATCATAAAAAAACATATGTAATAGAAGGTAAATATCTGATAGTACAACTTATTCAAACATAAAATTATCCATTTTTGTAACTTGGCTATATGAATTTTATACACGAGTCACCAGTTATATATAAAAATATTTGATACTATTTTTAAATGCTTACTAGCTCATAAATAAAATATATAAATTTGTATTTTTACAAGATTACAATAAATTAACTATATAAAAAACAGTATTGCTACAGATACTATTATGATTATTATAAAAAATATAGAAATACTTATCTTAAATATATATTTTTACTTCAAAGCAGTGTTCAACAGATTAATTGACAAACATTGAGAATAAAGTTACAAGTTTACTTTTTTTTAACACTAAGTTTTCGAATTCACAAAGGAAATTCTTCCTGATTAGTGTAATCCACTGTATAATAGAATTTCCACACCGTTTTACATTTAGCGACACATTTTTTTTCTCGGAATTCCTCTTCTCAGAAGCTATATTCCAATTTGTGATAATATTTCATAAAAATTTACCGCCTACCTTTTGTTTTTTTAATATATGTATATGTATTATATAATCTATCTAAGGTTTCCACGCAGAAAAAAAAACCATAATAACTTCCTAAATATCACAAAGATGATAATAATAACTATGTACTCAAATTTAGTTTAATTTTTAGTTAGTCAACATTATACTTTTTAATTAATATTGATTTATACTTAAAAAAATGTCAATTATTTAGGAATTATTAAACTCTATGTTACTATCAACAAAACAGCTATATAATGCAAAAATAATTGTTAAATTACCGAAAAATAACTCTTCAAATCGTAAAGTTTGAAAGGCAATTTTGTATATAAATCATACCTCTTAAAATTCTGTGAGAGATAATCAATTTATTAATATAGCCTGATTACAAGAACATATACTAGCACATGTCAATACTTCATATATTATACTATTTCGTATATTTTTAACGTTATTACAATGTTCCCATAAAAGTTATCATAATTTAAAGAAAGACTTGTATATTTTAATATTCTATTATGTATCATTTATGTGTCTCAATAAATAATTTAATAGTAATACATTATTATTATTTTTGAAATACTCCACACATAAATAAATAACAACAAAATTTAGTAAGGTTTATAAGGTCAGGAATAGAAACAAGTTATAATAGTAACTCTCTTTAATAGGTCATTTTTCAGAAGATTCAAGCGTAATTAAATTTTCACCAAGCGTGTCCCAAGGGTACACCGTGTCCCCATCCCAAAGCGGCAATAGGTGCAGCGGCAACGGGTGCAATAACGCGAGCAGCAGCGACACCATGCCAGCCCAAAGGAGCTGCTACCAAAGGAGCGCCGACGATTGATCTCTTCTTCAATAGATGAGCACCGACATGGTCAAGAGCTTTCGCGGTCAAATGAGCGGCACGGTCTACGTTAACACTCAGGGTATCAAGTGGCCTGCCGTCGGCAGCCAAGATATTAGCAGGCTGTCCAGGGGCGAGTGACAGTGGGCCTCTGTAGTTGTACGCACCGATAGGAGCGCCCAAAGCAACAGGAGCGGCGACTGCAGCACCCCAAGGAGCGGCAAGTGCAGCGCCCCAAGGAGCAGCTAAGTGTCCTCCCCATAAAGAAGCGATGGCGCTGGGCTCAGCTACGGCCAAAGCCAGTACAACAGACAACACCACCAGTTTGAACATTTTGATCTGTGTTGCTATCAGTTCAGAAGCTAACTGTGACATATTCCTCAGTAAGTTAAGCTTTTATACTAGTTGAACTTGTAGGACTTACTCCAGATACCTTTGTGACGTTAGATATTATGCAATAGTGCATTACTTATTCATCATACTCGGAAAGATAATCGTTCCAAGGGTAGCGCAGGCGCCACTATTTACAATCAATCAAAAAGATAATAAGAAACCTTACAGCGTTTGAAATTAGTCATTAGAACGTCAACAAACGATATTATTTTTCCGCATCATAAAGATCCATTCACTTTACCAACATACACGTAAAGCTTCAAATTCTTCAAACCTCCGTGTAAATACAATAATTTCTATAGAATTTTATGTGACCACGTATTTTATGTACAAGTTAAACTTACGAATACGTTTGCATTTTATTTACATTGAATATACATACAATTTTAGATTTTATTTAGTCGTATTATTTTTGGCAACGTATTTTAATTTCATCAAAACATAATGTAAGTTATGATGAAATTAAATACAATTATTTCAAAAACTTTGGTTTTTGAAATAATTGTATCATGTATAATCGTAATCATACACAAATTCGTGGTACGATTTTATATATGAATTTAATACAAGGAGTTTATTATTTATGTGTATTCAGTTACTGAAACATAAATCGGCCATTTATAGAAAAAATATTACATTTATTATTTGTTAATTTTTAATAATAAACAGAAACGTATGTATGGTTGTAGTAAGTTGTAGTTAAAGTAATTTATTTGATTGAGATGAAACTTTGGTGAATTGTTCTGAGTATGCCTGTGAAGGTTTTTGGTCCAAAATAGCTCCGCACACAGCGGATAAATATAATGAAAAAAAAAGGTATTATATACAAGCATACCTGATTCTTTTAAATATTTTTATTGTTATATTTTACATTAAAACACAATAAAAATAACTCATAAAATATGTATCTAACATCTACTCTGTCTATTTTTTTTCATGACATGACCAGTCTGTTGTTCAATAAAAATAATTTAATTAAAATTATAATTACAGGAAAAAAGCAAAATTTTAATAAAGGTACTGAAATGAATTAAAAATATATTAATTTCAACCTTACTACAAGCCATTTTAAGTATAAAAATATTAGAAAAACCACTCGAAGTGATTCGAGAGTATGGCTTAGAAAGTGAACATTGGTTTTCACCTTACTGGTCCATAAAATCTTTAGGATTATGGTATTTATTTGTCATTTTGAATAATATTTTGTAACAGAATCAGTGCGGAATATGACATCTGAAACAAGATACGTTGTAATTGTTTTTACAAAAAGCTCTATCGAATAACTTGTAATGAAGAGTCGGTATCAGTTACTCGGTATAACTAGCATTCAAAACATCCCTAGTTATTAACTTTCCTCCTACTTACTCATTATGTTCTTGTTAAATTAACTACAACTCTACAACTCTTACATGTGTCATGTTAGGGATATATATTGGTATATAGATATGTATAGATTTATTAAATAATTTCTATAGGCGTAAAACGTTGTACTTCAAAATAAGTTCGCTTCAATCACCAACTGTGTAATTTATTTCAGTAATTAACGTTATGTATTACAATTTTATTGTATTATATGACGAGTATACATGAAATTTATTTTAAGGATACATACCACAATTTTTTTTTAAGTAGTAACCATTATTGGGTTTAATAGGTTAATCTACTTAATAAAAATTTAAAATGATTGAATGTCATCAACCACAGTATTTCTAAATGGTTGAAATTTTTAAGAGGTATTCTTTATATAACGTAAGTTAGTAGGTACTGAGAAAGTTTTTTCAAAATACATTCCTAAGGGGGTTAATTATCGTATGAATCGTCGGAATTCGACATTTTTAATATTAGAAATATGAAAGTTGGTTTTTAGGCTTAGGTTAATTGTTAAAGTTAATTGTTAATTGTTGTTGTGAAAATTATCACCTATTTTCAACAATCAGTATTATAAATGCGAATGTAACTCTGTCTATCTGTCTGCTGCTATTTCATGGCCTGATTCAAATATGTTATGAAGCAAGCTAGAACCTCAAAGCACATAGGCTATTTTAGTCCTAGCACCTCACGACCAAACCCTAAAACAAACGAAGCCACAAACATACGAGATAAATCTGTTATAAAAATAAATAAGCATTTGGTTAATCGCGTTAATCTCAGGACCGTATAATATGAAACATAACTTTAAGACCTACGGGGGCGGAGCAGTAATGTCTAAAGATGTTCTAATTAATTAATTAAAGTTACGTTGTAAATGTATCTTCCAATAACTTTATAATAATACACTTTCAAATTGTTCAATAATTTTTACCATATTTTTATTACTCGTAAAAAAAGATAAAATAACGAATTGATTAAATAAAATATGTTTTGTCCTGGTATATATAAATATTCTTATATAATTAATAAATTTTCCTTAATATTTTTACTTTAACGCGTAATTCTAAAAATATAAAAAGCTATTCCAGCAATTAGGTCGGCCGATGAACTCGGTAACCGCAGACTCCATTTGTATTTCGGTCTGTATAATATTACGAGAAATAAGAAAATTCTAATATTAATAAGTTTTGTTTAATCATTCATTATAATGCTGCTTCGTGACTTTCCCTGGAGTGCCATACATGCATACATACATGTACAGCCACTGCTGGGCTAAGGCCTTCTCTACCTTTGAGGAGAAGGTTTGGAGCATATTCCACCACGCTGCTCCAATGCGGGTTGGCGGAATACACATGTGGCACAATTTCGAAATTTTGAAATTAGACACATGCAGGTTTCCTCACGATGTTTTCCTTCAACGCCGAGCACGAGATGAATTATAAACACAAATTAAGCACATGAAAATTTAGTGGTGCCTGCCTGGGATTGAACCCGAAATCATCGGTTAAGATGCACGTGTTCTAACCACTGGGCCATCTCGGCTCCACCTATTCCGTGCACCTGAATTAAAACGGACAAAATAAAATCTAATAAAAAATTTAAAAAAAAATCGACAAAATAATGAAAAAAATTGCGTATAAAATTTGAATTTATTTTAAGATTCTATTTATATTATCTATCAATAGCAACAGCTGTCCGACAAGCGCTTCTTTTATATAAAACAAAATTTCCTTATCATTGACTTTATTTTATAGAATCAATCCGGTTTAAATTTAAAACTAACATATCGTAAGTGTAACATTATAATTTAAGGGCTTACATTGATGTAGACATTGAATAATAATAAAGAAAAATTCATGAAGTGAAACTATAAACCTTTTTAAAACATAAATCTAAATATTTAAAATTTAAAGATTAAATCAATCAACTCAAATTTTAATAATTCCGAATACAGTATTTTTTATATATTTCTACAATGTTTAGATACTGATCTATTAATTATGTCTTATAATTAATTTATAAACAATTTTTAATTTATTAATCATGAAAGTGTACTTTATTAAAGTAAGCTTTTATAAGCAAATTTGAATTGTCATATCTCAAAGTCATATTAAAATTTCCGCTAGCAACGCCTTTACAAATTTGGGTGCAAATAGTATTATGAGGTACGACTTGCGCTTAAATATTCTATATGTTCAAATGATAACAGTATAGAAGGCTATGTACATTATCGGCATCTAGAGGCGAGTTGCAACTACGTGATATATGTATATATGTACATATTTTATATACGAAATTTCATAAATACATTTTTATATATAAGATATAACACCCACCAATTCGAAATATATATACTTAACGAAACTAACCGGCAACAAACAAAGTTCTTATTAGTTACGCCGTTCTACTAATTAATTTAAATGGGTATGTTAATTAAATATAATTAATTGAATATAAAATAAACTTTATTTTAATATATCCTGTATAAAAATCAACAAATACTAATACCACGCTTTTTTAGTGTCTACATAATATTTTATTCAGTTTTACTTTATTTAGGCAACATTTTTGGAATAGTTAAAAATATCTGCAAAATTTTAATGTAGAATACCTTGTATAGAAAGTTTTATTGAACACTCTTTATTAAAGATATAAAAAATATTCTCATATAAAATACGTATCTATGACAAGGTTTCAAATCGATGCAACAATTAGGAGTAGAATTTACTCGACTAATTTCGATTTGTTAACTTTCAAAAATTATTTCCTAATTACGATTTCCAAATAACAAAATTTCATAAATCTTTCGTGCTAGTTTTCAACTTTTTGGTTGAGAAACTTTTAAAAGGCTTTGATAAATGTTTTTAATTCATCAACACAACCATAAACACCGAATCCCTCGCCTATTACTACAGCGACATAAATAATATACATTAAACTAAGTTAAAGTTAGATATTACAAACAAAACATCTCCTTATTTATTAATAAAGAGGTCAGAGCTTTGGACTGCCATGGTAACTGTAATACAGATAAAAAAATAACTTATTATATTGTTATATATTATGGAATCAACGACATTTTCCTCTTAAGAGACAATGTTTACATAAATGATGAAAAATTAAAGTAAATAATATACTGAAAACTTAAACCTCGTTGTCTGTATCACCTATTCTTTGTTTTCTTCAACTTATTATTTAAAACAATAAAATGTTTTTCGTCAATGATTTACAATTATAAATTTTTTTTTGCTTATTTGTTATAGTGGTTAGACGAAGTTTAAGTTATATAATTAATATCGTGTATATTATAATTCATATACACGAAGTATAAACAACTACTGTGGTAATAGTAATAGTAAATTTATTTGGCATCGATAGGTATAGAGACAATTTTACTACCTGGCAAGAGTCTGTGCAAGCCCGTATGAGTAAATACCACACACTTGCATTGCAGTATTTAGGATTGAAGAGTGATTGAATCAGTGGTACCAGAGGTCAATGGACCTCTAAAACATCTTAGTTCCCAAAATTGGTGGCGCATTGGAACGTAAAGATTGGTATAAATTTCTTAAAGCGCAGTGATGACCACAAATTATCAGGTGGCCCGTTAGAACGGCCAACTACATATTTTATATAAAATAATATGCTACCAACGAAATAATTATCCTGTAAAATTTGTCTTGATGTAAACAAACATTTAATAAGGCTTTGATAAGAATCATAAATGTTTGTATACCTTACGTACTACGTGACGTCAGGAAACTCGAAACCAAAACACATACTACTTGAACTTGTATAACGGTTCCGGTCTACAAATAGATATACGATACATGTGTATATGTTACGTACGTATGAGAATGTGATGTTGCTGCAAATCTTAAAATATGCACTTTTATGAAACGACCATTACTAACATTTTGCCGTGATTCCGGTCGCAAAGTTCATCATCATTATTTAAATCATCTTTTTATTTTATTTTGACAGACAGATATTAAGTATTCACTCCAGCAAAATTGCATGCTTCTGTAATCAGTTCATCAGTTACACTACAATATAAATATTGTTATAAAATATAACTTATTTTTATGAATGTTATCAATATAGCTAACAAATGAAAAACATAGTAAAATTGGTCAAATGCTGCTTAAGCTCACTCCGTTTTTATCAGACCCAAATATAAAGTAATTCTAAAATAATTAACAACACCCCCAAAAATATTACTTAGTTAAAGAAAATGGCTACTTGGTAAAATGATTTATTCCTTTTCTATCACAACCTTCACGTATTATATGTTTCCTCGAAACAAAAACGACGGATATAAAACTATAAAAGCTAAAGATCATTTAACATAAACATATGATGAGATATTTTGATAACATTTCTATCAGTGTACAAATCGAGACACTATACCTAAAGCTTGCTAGTAGAAATAGAACGCTAGCTATGTATCGTAGTAGATTTTATCGCTATGTTCCAAATCTTTTTTTAGTTTTACAGTTGCGAACTTTTATAAAAAAATAAATCGGTCATGAAGTTACTGAGAAAACCAACCATAATACTCAGATATACATCAACGGGATTATTTATACCTAAAAGTACAAATCCGTAAGAATTTAAATTGTAATCAACACAAATTATGTTTTATTTTCGCTACCTAAAAATATTAAATAAAATAGTTTAAAAATAGGAATTAGTCGTATACGTTTTCTTTGTATTACAAAACTTCAAGGTAAACTCCACTTAATAGAATACAGCTCAATTATATTTACCACGCTAAACCACCTCCACTACGATTAAAGCAACTGATTACAGCCTTACTCGCTTAAATTCGAAGTTTCAATAATGTGGACACTTTACGAAATACCTGATTATATATTCTAGCTGTAACATTACATAAAATACACATTCATCACTTGTACATGTTTATGTGAATAATCTATTAATAATCTGCCTTAATTTTGATACTTTGCTTACTATGGAAACATAAACAAAGTGACCTATAAGTAATATAATAATTACGTATGTATTTCCGTTTCAGATTCATCTTATTATAAAGACATTTTGATTTATGTTCAATGGCAGCTCCATTGTTAAAATTTAAATTACGTTTAAATGTCGATAGTAGTTTCTTTTTTATTCTTTGTAATCTAAAATATTAATAAGTTAAATAGATTATGACAAAGAAAAAAAAAGAAAATCGCCAATAACAATTAAATTTTTAGTAGTAAGTAGATAAAATTTACTAAAAATGTCTTACATTGTATACTACACTTACAGTCTTATTTAGCATGTGTAACATACAATATTTACTTAACAAAAATTATAGAAAATTATAGGTCTAAGTACTATATGAAAACAATGAAACTATCAATGATTTAAATTTTGTTGAGCTATTTCATCAGGGTCAAGCAAAGTAAAAATCAAGGGGTTCCTTGAGTTCTAAATAGAAATATCATGTTTTCATAACAAATATATATATATTTTTAATTGCATCCTTTGTGTAATTATTATGTACATAAGTGTATTTTTATGTATCTAACGTAATTAATAAGAAATTAAACAAATTATGCATAATAATTGTATAAAATAAATTAAATTAGATTAAAAATATTAAATACAGGAATAGAATTCACAAAAGAAAAACAAATTGTTCGCTATACGCAATTTAATATGTAACAATTTCCGCTATCAAGCGAGACCGGACGGCGTACAATTCAAGGCTATGCTCTATGTACAAGTATAAACACATTGTAAAAAACTTCGTTCAACCAATGACCAGCCTACTTCCTTCATCTGATTTAATCGAATGAAATTAAAGAAAAAATAAAATTATTTTCGTGATATTATTTCTTTAAAGGTAGTTTTTATATTGAGCTGAATAATAAGCTATGTTTTGCATTGCTACTCTGGAACTCACTTCGTATTACGCTCGCGTGAGAAATGTCGAACTCGAAAATTCAACTTACGAATCGACGCTATTTTGATGGTAATTGAGATAGTGCTGACATTTGGTTACAGTTTTTACAATTACCATCAATAATTAAATGTAATGCTTCACATTTAATAAATGAATTAGAGTTTAATGCATGTATCCTTTCAATATTATAGTTATTAAAGTCTGTGTCGCACATCATTTACTGACATTTCAAGATAGTGATCTGCGGTGTCAGTTTGTCTTTACAGAATAATGTGTTTATAAAAGCTTCTGGTTCTTAATTTTTGTACTGGTTTTATATAATAAGCGCGGCTACATGCTAAAAATAACCTGACTCTTTAACAAATTATCACAAAGAGGTAAGTTTCATTTGTTTATACCGAATAAAAGCTATTATCCAATCGTTATAAGAATTTCATATTATGGCAGTTTATGGTATAAGAAGACTATACACGATTTTTTTATATATGTTTTATACTTTTAAATTTTATCTTATATAGAAACGTTTTAAGCAAAAAAATTGCACGTAATATATTTGGGCAAAATAAGGTTACACTCGTAATAATAAGCACATATCATTAGTTTATATATGTACGGTATAAGGACAAATAAAGCCCAAATTTCAACCCAGATCTTAACGCCTAAATGTAAAGCAACTAGCTCAGCAGATATTACTTAAAAATAATTTTTATAAAAATATTTGTTTGTATAAATATAAAATTTAATTATAAATTTATAATTCTATTATTTGTACACAGCGAGGATTTTTTTAATAAAGGAATCTTTGTAAAAAATTCCTCGCTTTGTATTAATCAAGGATATCCTTATTACATTAAATGTATAATAATTACTTAAACTAAATAAGGAACAAAGTAAGTTACAATCTGTACAAGTGACCAAATACATAGTTACTACGCTAGGGAGCTTAAGGTTATTTCATACACATTCACTTTGAAGAATGTTGAGTCGAGTGAATATTAATTTGTATGCCGAATGCCAATATATAATATCGTTGAATCTGCTCCACAAACAATTCATTTGACACTCTTTTGTCATTGTTTTGGTTAGACGTAATACTTTGCGTGAATTAACAAAATGAACGAAAATGAAACCGTCTGATTCCACCTTTATGGCGACTGGTCGACCGCGCGGATTACCTTGATCCAGTAAAGTGAGACAAGAATTACAAGTGACATGTATAAATAAATACGATTGTTGAACAAATAAATCTGTGATCGATCTGTTGGCGTTGTTTTTATTTCCTTTTACACCTTCCATTGTTTTTGATTTCCGAGACAAAGGTTTACGATTTACTCGCGCAGGGTTAATTGTTAAATGCGTCTCCAAGATAATATATATATTTATATAATATTAATTAAGTATGTATTATATTATTTATAAGAATGTTACTTAAACTATACATAATCTGAGCAAAATGTGTCAGCGATAAGTGTGAACGATACAAAGTTCAAAGTAAATCCGATGAATGGTAAAGGAACGCTTATGAAGCAAACAAACAACAAACAAATCAATATTATATTAGCTATAAATAACATACTTAACAAATATGTGTTTTGTTAAAAACTCTAAAACCTTAAAATATATTGTGTAAAAGTTAATTGTAAATTACATACTAATCCCTCATCCTCCATAAATCTTACTTTTAGCTTCATAAGTTTACGTTCATAATGTGTTTACTATTGTTTAACCTACACACATATTATGAACTTCGAACAAACAACTTCGGAACAAGTTTTCAGACCCAATGATGTTATTGTATTATATAATTTTGACGTGTAAGTAACATAAGATATTAATAAAATTTAAAGTTGTTCGAAAATATTGTGTTTAACCATCAAAATCACAAAAAAAGTACTTACTATTTAATTATTATTTTTTGTTCTGTTCACACTGAGCGCCATTTTAAAATCGAAGATTCTAAAATGGCTAAAATTTTATTATAACATAAATATTTTATAAAAGTTTCAAATTTATCAAATAGATCATTTTGTTTTGTTGTAAGCACTTAAAAAATTGACAAATTCATGATTTCAAAAGTTTATTATTGATAAAAATCTAACAACGATAATTTTATTCGATTAAGAAACAAATTTCAACCAGTGCCCAAAGAACAAAAGACCAACATTTTATTATATCTTTTTAGATTGAGCGATCTCGTAGATCCATGAAAGCAGATCTATATGATGTATGATTGCTCAATCTTACAACACTGCTTTGCTACTTTATTTTATTTGATACCTTATGTTACGAACGTGAACTCAATTTGAGAGTAATGGCCTGAAGTAAAAATTGTATGAAGAATACGAAACTGTTTAAACTAATCTTGATGTAATTTGACGTAAAAAAATATATTTAATGAGATTTTTCATTAAATTATATTCGCAAGACCTAAGCAAGCAATACACTATTAATTGTGATGATGGCTACCGAAATTGATCCTGATGTCTTAATATTATCCATAGCCGACTGAAGTACAAACAAACAGATGCACTCTTTTATCCTTTCTTAACTATCATAATTCGAGGAGACGGCACTTCTGAAAAGACCATACTAATTTCAGACGTTGAACCATTGGCTTATACATTTTCGATGTCACAGAACTTCCATGCTCCGGGTTGCTACAGACAGTTTTATAATGCTGATCACTGAGCCAGAGGTAAATAAAAGGTAACTAAAATAAAATATCACAGGTAATGATTATTATTTCAGGCGATTTGCTAATAACTCAGCCATATTTTGATCTACTAAGAGTTTACGATTAATATATCTTTATTTATAATACAACACTATTACACTTGACTACTTATATCCATTATAGTTTAACGCCATTATTTCGCAGATCCATAGTTTAATCAAGGTCTTGACCAACGATATCGCGACAATTTGATATCAAATGTTGCTTATTTGGCTTTTCACCTCTTATGGTTGGAATAGAGTATATGTATAAAAGGTTGAATAATTATGTTAGTTAATTATTGAAATCACAGATTTATTTACTCACGAAGCGCGTCTCTTCACTTTAAATTATTATCAGGGTGCGTGATTTATTCACAAATTTTATTAGTAAAGTTTAATTTATTAAAAATAATTTAATTTAACGTGGGCGGGCGAACATACCTTCCTAATTAAATAGATCTATATTTTTTTAAAGCAATTAGCTATTAATAATAACATAGAATTTAACGTGGGCGGGCGTACCTTCCTAATTAAATAGATCTGGCTTGTTTTAAAATACTTAGTGTGATAACAGCTTTATGTTTGTGGGTTATTAATTTATTTCTTAGGGCCATTAGGTTGGGTGATGAAATAACCCTCTAACTTACATCATTGACATTCAACTTTTACTTGTGCTAATTCAAGGCAGGATATTAGTATTTATAGAAAACATTTTGAACGCAATATCAGAACGGATCTTATTTCCGCTGCAAATATTCGCATTTATTGCGCAAATATTAAATAAAAACCTTTTTACCATAATAATAACAGTAGGTATTATTTTTCAATGTCGCCCTCGATATCTCAATAACCATCAACGGTAGGTTAAAAATGTATAGAATCTAAATTGTAGAACATAAATAAAGCAACAAAAAAATATGTATTCATAATTCGCATATCACGAAGGACAGCCGAGTTATCGTAAAAAAATGAAATTCAACCCTTTTTTCAAGATGGTGGCGAACGCACATATGATATCGAGGTCGACAATTTCGAGTAAAGCTTTTCTAAGTCCTCCCTACAAAATATTCAAAAAGCCTTCTCGGTTCATTTGCATTTCCAAATGTAAATAATGACTGGACTAGTTTTAGTAACAATGTTTATTTTAACCACTTAGCTAGAGGAGGCCGATTGGCTAAAATAAATAATTAAAAAAAAAAAGTTTTCATTCAACGGGATTACAACGGAACCCTATATATATTTGTGATGTCTTATTAATTTTGAACTTAATCATTTTATCGTACCGAACTCTTGCGGTTTCGTGATGACATTAACTCTTAAAATGTTGTGTGCTATTATGCAATTCATAAAGACAATCTTGGTCAAGGTGGATTATTATAACTGTTCGAATACCGTTTCCTGACGATCTAGCTTTAACTTAGAACATGTTAATTATAAAATAACTTTTATGTTCACATCTACTGTTTAAAATATCAGTTCGTTATAAGTCAAAATGTTTTTAATATTTACTTAAGAAAAATTATGAAAGTTATTTAAATAAAAGAAATACAATAGTACGCAGATAATAAATAAAAATATATAGATAAGCGAATGTGTCATTGCTTGATTCCCCACAAATAAAAAGATAAAACACGTTAGTAATAAAAATAAAACTCTCACGCATACAGATACAATCAGTTCATGTATGTATAAAGGCATATTAGCGGACTGTAAAGCAATTATTCCTTATAAGGTGTGAATTAAATGTTACATTGTCATTTTTTATAACACGTTAGGTATTTAGACTGCGAAACACGTTAGACGTGCATAAAAAATATTTATTTTACCATTACTTTCCATAAATGCAGGTTTTATTATTTGTATTTATTTCGGGGTAACTATTGTCTTTGTTTATGCTGTGGTCCTATTTTATTATCTTTGAAATAATAAAATCATGTATGTATATACATTTTTATTTTTTATTGAAAATAAAAAAATATTTTCATTTTCATTTGTCATCTCTCATTTTCCTGCAACCTGTGGAAGCAATTACGTGAAAAGGGATGGAAGTGTTTTATAGGTAGGGAAGCGCGTGTTATTTGATTTGACCAATGAACGCACACGTTACTAGTTGACCATGAAATGGTACCATCAAATTTTCCGAAATTATAATCTTAATGCTACTTATTATTACCAAAGTAGATTATTAGGCATTTATTAAAATAATAGAAAATATAGAATGTTCATCTAAAAACGATTCTTACAATTTATGTAAAATAGTAATCATTAAACAAATTATTGCAAAATACAAATTTTTGGCCGACGCCGAAATATACTAGTAAACGCCGAAATTGACGATTACGATTGCACGAATTGCACTGATTTGCACCGGCGGTCAAATTATTAAGAATAATTAAATAAACAGCAATCATTCAACATTCAAGGTACACCTAAGCTTCCGGTTCATCGCCTTCTTCAGGTCACTGCTGCAGGGTTTGTCGATTCGACTCTAGGACTCGTCTGCCTTAATGAACGTTAATGGTTCTATTTTTAGTCTGCTAATGCGTCAAGCTATGAAAATTAGTCTAAGCTGCCCTGATATATCTTGTTCTCTCTTGAAATAACCCAACACTAATTAACAGTTTCGGTAATATGAAATACCTCTGTCTGTCCCTCTGCTCAAAATATTTCAGAATTACCGTAATTTTTACTCCTGGATTTTGATTATAGCTAGGACATCTTGACCTCAGCAAGTTAAGCACTACTTAGGTACTAGAGTCAAAGGCTCTCTCGTAATCCATAAAAGCCTTGCAATGAATATACCTTTGGTTGGACATTTTGGTCTTCTGCCCAATACATATTTTGTAGATGGCTATGTATGCTATGATTATGCTTAATCGGATTAGTGACAACTTTTATATTTTTTACTTATCTTCATGACTAGAGAAAGCCTATCTAGCCCAGTAGTATTTAACACCTTTCTTGAAAAACAGTACCACGTTAATTCATCTCAAAGTTGCACAATCAAACAAGGTAAGAATCCTTGTTTAATTGTAAGCCTTGTTTGATGATACTCTTTTAGGATAAGTGTCTGCTCTGCCTCAAGCAACTCTGATATGACTCTGTCAGTGTGCGCTGATCATCAGCACTGATTCTTCTATATTGAAGACTGCTGCTGCTTGCTGCCTACAAAAACTCTACTTCTTTACTAAGTTAGGCTTAAGCCTAATAGTGAACATTACCATCATTTAATGTTATAATTCTCGTCAAATGCAAGTGGTGAACAAACACATTCGCTCCCTGCTTTTACTCCATTATGGTGCGCGATTTTTGTAGCTATCTTATAACACTGTCGATCCCGAGATCCTAGACTAGAAAGCTCCGAATCGGCGCAAAAAAGTGCCTGAAATTTTTATCCTGAAATTCCCAGTAACAGATTGAACTTGGCAGTGTTTACTATGTCTTATAAAGAACGAAAATCATTGGATTAATAAACAATAAAGTCATTATCTGGAACAGCAATATGAAATAATGATATTATCATGCAATAATATGTGATATAAATAACAAATGTTTAAAGTAGACACTCATTTATAACATACCAATTGAAAAAATATAGTGAATAGAAGTCATTTCATAACAATCAATTATCAAATACAAATAAACACGCTACTAATAATAAATAAAACCGAACAATAATTAGTTACTTTGTTTAGTTGAATTGTTTTAAATTGGTTGATTTTATTTATTATTATACCATTTAAATACACTTCAACTTTAATCGTATGTTGGTAAGTTTGCAAATAAAAAATCTAAATATGTAATATCCAATAAATATTCTTAAATTAAGATCTAACAACAAAGAGCATGATGCTCTTTCATACTTCCAGCGCATATACTAAATACCTCGTTGCTATTTTACAAATATCTAAGGGCATATAATTCAATGGGATTTTTTGTAAATATGCCGCTAATTGTTGAACTTTCGCACATTTAGCTGTATTAACAGAAACGTTAATAAACTATATTATATGCAAAATATAGATATGGAAATCGTCGTCAAGAATTATCTATACCTATATATGTTACTTAGCCCAAGAACGTTCTCATATTGAGCAGTTGTGCTGTCTACATTTATTTTAGTTTCAAAATATAGCCACTGCCATATTAACGATTCCTTGTTGTGATTTTATTTACAGATGAAATGAAGGGAGCTTTGACAAAAGAAGGAGGATACAAACAAGGATCATTCCTAATGAGAAAACCGCTTTGCAAAGCGTTCCATGTTGCTCTGAGAAATGTTTTTGATGATTTCCTGAACGCCACGGGTTTTGTAGATTGTCCAATAATAGCTGTAAGTTTCACTTTCATAATATACAATAAGCAATTACTTGTCAGTAATGTTTATAATATATGAATAAGAATAAAGACAATAATACAACTTGCTTAATTTGTATTTATATTTCACCTTGTGCTTGGCGGTGAAGAAAACATCGTGAGGAAATCTATATGTATGTGTCTAATTTCAATTAAATTCTGCCGCTCGTGTATCAAATAATCCGCATTAGAGCAGCATAGAGGAATGAGCTCTAAACCTTTTCCTCAAAAGGGAGAGGGGTTCTAAGCCCAGCAGTGGGACATTTACAGGCTGTTATTTTACTTCACTCTATCTTTATAAATCTCACCATTTAGGAGGAAAATACACACCCATTACTTTTGACATTTGACCTTGAATTTTCTTTTTGCAAACGGGGGGTCGGTTGTACTTTTGATATTTCATGTTCACATTTATGCTAATTATTGTAAGCTTACTATTATATTGTCTTTTTGACCAGACTATATTATATTAAATCATTCTCTAGGAAGTTATTTTATTTTCAATATAAGTATTGAAAGGCGAAATAATAGTTCCGCAATTTTCAATTGAAATCGTTACTTAGTACGAGTTCGTTCTGGTTTCGTGTCAACCAAAGGTTCGAACACATATTACAAATTGATTTAAGTTTTTCAAAGAGATTATTGTTTAAATTTCGTTTTTTTAATTTATATACATAATAGAGCAGTCGAAATCGTATGTTAAGTGGGCAATAAAAAGCGTAACAAGACACAAGATATCATTTCTATAGAAAATAAATATCTTTTTGTATTTATGCTAACGTCCGAAACAACTTAAGGAATTTTCTTGACAGTTTTACAGATAGTTTAGGCTTATCTTTGAGCAAAATTTAGCCTTTGTTTTAATAAAATCAGATAATAAAAGTTATTGACCTTTAAAGATCAGGGGTGCGTTAAAACCTACTTTCACACAGACGAAGTTGCGGTTCCCGAACAAAGCAGAACAATATAAACGCTAATATATACATAATATACAAATAAGAAAATCCAAATCTTTTATATAAGCAGAACAACATTAATTTTAGCAAATAAAGAAAATTGTTATATATATTTTTTTAAATTAAATTAAAATCTATTGTATTAATCTTAAGTCTCGTCACTTATTTTAATATTGTATGTAGTTTACTTGTTTTAGTTTTACAACTGTTGTTTTTTATTAAATACTAGTTGTTGCCAGCGGCTTCGTCACCGATTTTCGTCAAATTCGGTTCATTGGTTTGGTAGTGAAAGACAGACAGACAGACAGAGTTACTTTCACATTTATACCGAGTTACCAATGTTTACCGAAAAATATTTCATTTTCAGAGCTCTTACCACATAGAAGACTTTTACTTTGATAATGAGAACTTCTATGTGCCTCATTTGTATATATTAATGGGTTCTGTGATTTTATACCAAAGCAATTATAATTGTAATATATATGTATACTTATATGTTACTAATTTTACTTGGAAGATAATATTATTTAGAAGATTTTAAAATTAAACGCCTTTCACTGTTGTTAATGTTTTGTTTTATTTTATGTAGGTTTATAATCGATTACTTTAAAAAACTTAAATACGCAAGAAAAATCTGATTTAATTAAGTATGTAAAATATCATCTCATTTCAGTAATTTACGAGAGTCGATGTATTCATCGTTATATATTAACTTAAAAAATGAAAAGAAGATATTTGCCTAATAAATTTTACGTGAATATGAAAGGCTAGTGTTTCTGCTAAAACTGTGTATCATAGGACATCAATGAAAATATAAAAATGACAGGCCACTAGAAAATATATAATATGATGAGAACATTAATTACAATTGCTACTAAATAAAACAATACAAGACTACATTTAATTTTCGAAATCTTAAGCTAAGATTTACTTCATTTTTAAGCGTTTTAAATTATACTCACAGATAATAATATATATAGTAACAAATATTAACGCAATATTTTACGCCAGATCAACATAACTCTAAATGTGTTTTTTTTTTAATGAAACAAATTTCCAAGCATGCTTAACAATGTAGCATAGTCTGATATTTACGGTCTAATAATTTTATATTTATTATATAAGTTAAATTAAAATTATTTTGGTTAATTTTCAGATTGTAAATGTATTTTTTTTCTTGTTTTTGTTAAAAATGAATACCGGGGTGGATCACAATTAGTAACTAGCAATTTTTCTAAATACTTCTAATCGAAATAATATGTATTGAAATCTTGATATTTTTTCTTATATTCTTTATTTATTATATTCTTTAAAATTGCTTTATATATTGTACATAAATGAGTTCATTTTTAACTTTTACAAATATACTATATTATTTACTCTGCGTAATAAGTTTAAAGGTTGTGAAGGGGAAATAACAAGGTTGATATATATGTAATTTATGCACTTAGTCATAAAAATAAATAAGATAATGACAAAAAATTATATATGATCATATAAATATCATTAAAAACTCAGGGATTTTATACTTAACCATTGTTTACCTTGTTTCTTACAGAAAGCAAGGAGGAAGCACAAGGAAGCGAAGATTTTCTCCTTCATTGTCATAATTACCAATATCACATAAAATACAGATGTAAAGAGGTGGTCTGTTGCGTGCGCAGACAATATTTAAAAAAATAATCTTGACTCATTATAAATAATAATGACTTTTTTAATAACATTCGTTACAGTTTTATTATATGATATAAATATAGAGATTTACATAAGTAAAAAATAATGAAGCGCTGCAGGAACATCACCACGTCACACATGAAATTCTTGTTGTGAAACATTGACGCATAATTATGATTTAGCAAGAACAACAATAGCGAAATATTTGCAATAGTTATGTGAGAATCAAACTTACCTTGACTTATTTTAAATTAAAAAAATAAACAAACGTAAGTTTATATATGTTACTTGGTAGTAGAGCTTTGTGCAAGGCTGTCTGGGTAGAAACCCCACTCATCGTTGATCATATATGCTACCCCCAAATAGAAATACTTAATATTATTGTTCCGGTTTGAAGAGTGAGTGAACCAATGTATCTACAGGCACAAGGAAGATAATTAACCTTAGTTGTAAAGGTTGGTGGCGCATTGTGGTGGCAATTTTTATAGGCGGTAGTGAACACTTAAAGTTAGGTAGCCCAAATGCCCGTCCGCCAATATATATCCAATAAGTAATTTATTTTATTACTAAAATACATCCTTAGTAACCTATTTTTTAAATTAATTTGCAGGCTTACACACAGTATATAATCATGTTTTGTTCACGGTAAAACCTACCTTATTCCCCAAAATATAACATAAGTAAAAATCACACTTTGGCAAAGTATCTACGGGACTCGTTGAAACAAGACAAACCCGAGTATTCAAACAGGTATCGAAGATATCTTTGACCGCCTACCTATTCCATTGTTAAACCAATAAAGTATTGTCATCCGAAATATATGTACAGTGTACACTTTAAATAACAACAGTTCGAAGGTTAAAATCGGCTTCCTGAATTTGTATACATTCTGAATTTGTTAATTACATACAAGCGAAATTAATATCAAGTATATTTATCATATTAGTAATCTTATGAAGAAAAACGTACTATTGATAATTAATCTATTAAATTTAAATATTATTATTATTCATGCAACACAAACCCGCGAATTTCTAATAAAAATCTAATAGTCTTTACATGGAATTTAGTTTAACAAAACGATATCCTTAGTAAATATGTTCTCGACTTTCAATCTTGACAATTATTATAACAATGATAAAAAATTCAGAAAGTTCAGAAATTTAAATTACATTAATGTGCTTATGATGGGTTCACAAGGGATGGAGGGTAAATAGTTCCTATTTGCGGCTTAATGTTGAATCAAGGTTGACGACCTTATTTCGTTCATTTCACTTCGCTATCCCTTCAAAAGTGCCTCATAAAGAAATATTCTTAACAATTTTATTTCTAAATCGTTTCTTACAAATATTTTTAGAAAGGGTGATTTTTTAATAAAGTAAATAATTACTACTCTTTACTAATTCGTCAGTTCCTAACTTTAGATGAAGAAAAGAATATATAAATGTATTTAATTTATTTAAAAACAAATATAGTTTTATGATTTAACCAACAATATGTATATATACAGTTCGTTGCTACAATCATCTATACAGGGTTAATGGTAATTCGACGTATTCCCGTTAGGAGGTGACTACTTGCGATAATTTTAACCCCCCCCAAACATAATGCAAGAGTGAACCATTTTTGAGTTATCATGCTTTTTTAACTTTTTTCTTTGAAAATGAAACTTCAAAGATTTATTTTAAATTAATTGATTTATCTATTTAAATTTAATTACTTCTTCTGATTTATAAAAACTAATTAAATACTAGTTATTTGTCAGTATTAAAACAATAATTATCGCTCCAAATTTAAAAATTTGAGACGTAAAACGATATTATTTCAATATTCTTTGTTTTTTTTCCAAAAAGATGCCTTAAAAACAAAAAAAAATCGTTATATCACCTGTCCTGCAGATTATTTAAAAACATCACCGTTTTCTTAACTCTCCAAAAATGTATTACAACTAGGAACTTAGGAGTCACCCCTATTACTAACAGTAATACGTCGAATTACCAATAACCCTGTATATATCTATATATAATTTTTCGTTAATAAATGATAAAGAAACCGGCTTAAAATGCGATTGAATAACTGTTTTCCATCCTTCCTCATTTTAATTTATCATTAAACACGCTTCAATGTTTTATGTTTAATGCTTGTTGACTTCCAGGCAGGATACATTACATACATATATAATTGTATTTAACTAACATAACTGTATTTTTAGATGTTGGAAAAGAGTAACTACTAAGTTTATTGCCGGTTCTTCTCGGTAGAATCTGCATTCCGAACCGGTGGTAGCTTTACTTAATATAGTTTGTTAAATGACGATTCAAAAGTGCTTGTTAGCCTACTTGAATAAAGTATATTTTGATTTTATTTTATTTCAAGCTGTCACAACTAATTTGTACTAGATTTAACCATACTTACTTGGTATTGCTGATCGGCGAAATTTAAAAAAAAAATACCTAATAATAAAGAAACGATAGTTAATGAAAACAATAACTGTCATTTGTATAATAAAATTATTATATACCTACACGTAACATTACCGCATTAGGTATACGAAATATCAAAAAATGAAAAGTTACATCGACTACTTACAAATATTACAATTTTCGTCTACGAAAAACATTACTCTCGCAATCGAATACGACAAAGAATTTAAACAATATCCTTCCGCAAAATAACCAGTCGTGTTGAGTTGTGGAGCAAATTATTAAATAGTAATAATAGTAAAGAGACAAGTTGCTGCAATGTCGTTTTAATACAGTTACAATCAATGTTAAAATAAAACGCTTTAATTTGAATGCAGATTACTGAGCTACAAGATTCATCCTTTCTTAATTTATTAGTTTATTTTTACCCGAAATTTTCATTTCCGCCTAAACATAAAACATAAAAGTCAAAATTATAAGTTTTGTTCAAAACGACAAGTACAAAATTAAATGAGGTTGACAAGAGCTACGGAATACTTAAAAGGTGTTGAACTAATATCCAAAACCTCATTTGGAAGTCGTTTGTTTTAACTCTCAATGTTGTAATGAGAGCGAGGCCTCCTTTTTCGCGAAGTCGTACGACGCATACAAAAGGGTATTTTATAATGCAGAATAAAATGGCCCAGTTTACTTTATATTGCGATCCATACCTCTATACTTGTATATTTAGTATTCAATGACCTTAGACATGCTTAATAAATAACCTTATAACCAACAATTCTTTTATACGTCGTTTTTAAATGCACTGCATTTATAAAGACATTTTGTGTAATTTTTATGACAATTACATAAATATCAAAACCTTTGTTTCACATTTGAAGAATATTGCGCATACGGAAAGCAATGTTTATGTCGGCCTCTCTTTGCCTATCTTTCCGAATTTTAATGCATATAATTAAAAAAATAAGTTTTGAATTGAAATTAACAACAATGTAAATTGCGAGCACTATTCAATCGTCATTATTAAATTTGAAACTACCACATCCGTTCGGAATGTGGATCCTACCGAGAAGAACATGCAAGAAACTAAGTAGTTACTCTCAGATACTACTTCCACACTATTTTTTTTAATATCTTATTCGTCTACATTGTCTCATTTTTATTAAGAATTAATTTATGGAATCCTAATCACTTGGCAACCACTACTTATAAGTAAAATTATTGACGATATTCGAAACACCCGAAATTATACAATTGGTTATAATTAATTCATTATTACAAATAATTGTATTAAATCTCAAGAATAATGACGACGCCTTGACAGGGCAACGACACGGAACTATATTATTACAATGTAATTCCAAATTCCACAGTACAATGTCGCGATTTCAACTGCGATTCTTTGAATACATATTATTATCAAAGTATTAATACAAATTATGAAATATTAAAATGGTAATATCAATATTATTAATAATTACCTAATAATAGAAATAATAATAAAGAAAAATTTAAATTCATTACCGTAATTTTGTAATAAATAGGTACTAAAAATATGCCCGACAATTTTCATTGTTCACTAATTAGATTAAAATCAAAATATTTTTTTCTGCTGAGAAAAACGTGTTAGATTTTTTTACCCAAGAATATTTTTTAAATAGGTTGAAGTTTGAATTAACTAATTCGTAATTCCACCCTTTTTTAAAATCCAGTACAGAAGAATATGACCAAGTGATTATAAATCAAATGTTAACATATAGTACATACGAATACATTGCTAAAATTGTAATGGTTTTATACAAAAGCTTTATTACACAACACACAAATTTAGACTACAAATGTTGTCTGTATATATGTATAATTTTTTTTATAAGACTGTTTTTTTAGACAGAAGCCATCATACCAATAGGGTTATTATAGGGTTAGTTAACTTCGGGCTGAAGCCGCACCGGATTACAAAACCACAACTTTACATACATGTTTACCTACCACCACAATTCTGTGTAAGTTATACGACTATACGTATCTTCTTCAAAATGTAATCGTAATATTATTAAACTTAAACAAACATACACTTCTTCCTACTTCCATATATACTAAAAAAAATATTTTAGTAAAAGATATATCATTTTTATTCTTCTTCACCGCTTATGTAGAATCGCCGTTATTTGTAGGTTATTTGGATGTATTAATTAATTAAATCAATTCCTTAGAATTGATTATTATCGTTGTTAATTATCAGACGTCAGCACATTTATGCCTATAATTATTGTCTTACAGCATTGTTGTATCTTTTAATGAATAGTTGAGGTTGCGATGCGTGTTCGTCGTGTATAGATAGAAATGTGGTCCGGCGCAATTGTGGCTCCCTCGTATATACACTAAGCCTAATAGCAAGCCAAAAACAAATATAACATTTATGCATGGGATATTTTTTTATTGACTCATCTCGATAAATGCTCGTAAAAATGAAAATACACAAAACAATATTCCATAAGACTTAATATATAAAGAGCGAGACTACTTATAGTAGAACTTTATTAAATATTGCCTCCTACTGGGAATCCTTATATATAATATTACACACATTCAAAGTCTAAATATTGTTAAAACTTCGCGTTAAAGAAAGTTTTATTAAACTTCCAGTACTAAAATACATAACGAATAATTAATGTGGAGGTTTAGTAATAAATGTAAATGCACGTTCCGACTGTGACAATAAACAAGTTCTTAGAAACAATCGAGTAGATCCTTTATCTCACGACACCCACCCTTTGACATCCGTAATGTTTCATTTTAATAGGCAAACTGTTACTTATACTATTAACATAACTATATCATATTATTTATGCCTATATACTAACTTCGATCCTTTACTGGCTATCTTATAATTGTCAATAACCAAGGCCTAAGTACAATGCTCGAGTCTGGCCATAAAAAGTGAGGATTTTCTATTTAAAAACTCCTGGTACTAACCCTGAATTTGCAAGTTAACAGCAATTACACACTCGTTACTTGAAAAGCACCCAAAAGTGTTTTTTTCTGCACCTTTTAATTGTATTACGACACTTTGAGCGTTCTATTTATAACAGAATATACTTATCAACGTATTCAATACAAATACTAGAATCGTTAATTTTATTGAATTTGAATAATCCCAGATAAAACAATCTTTTGAAAACTCTCTGCCATTCATAATATTATCACTAAACTTTCTTAATTCTGTGTTTTTGTAACCTTTAAAGTCTTATTTAATAACCATTAATTATATTTGAAAACGAACTGTTATGATCTGAAAACAAAAGAAATTGTGTTAATATCACGATATTAACACAATTTCTACAATATATTTAGTAATTTTAGTTATTCTAACTTTTAATAACAGTATTTTTTTCATAAAATTCAATTACAATAACATTTTGTATAAGTATCAAAAAACCCGGAACCAAACAGTCATGAAGTAGTCTATGAGTAGGTAAGTAGGTATAATAAGTTCCTTGTACTTATGTAGGTATCGACAGCGGCTAAGTTGAGAGGCCGGCCAATACCTACCTTTCTTTGTGTATACCCGACGCCGCTTGCACAAACAAGGCTGCCTTTCTATTCTCATTCTATATAAATTTACTAGTGAATGAATTATAGGATATCTATGGGCTAACCTGAATTTTGAACAACTGTGCAACTGCATATTTCGAAATAGCTTAATCGCATATAGAGTCGAAGATATTGCAAATTTATACTAAATAAGTCGGCCATAACGCACAAATCCAAAATAACTCGAGTAAAGCTTTAAAAATGTACTTTTTAAAATACTATAACGTCGTCGGTTAGCTAACCGATGTTATCGCTGCATAGGTAAGACGTACACACGTTGCGCACTACATGCTGTGACCACGAAATTCTTTTATTATGACCGCCAAGCGTTCCGAGGTCAAACATTTTATTGACACCTGACATTGTTCTAGCATTACTGACCAATTACCCACTGAAATTGCCTTACTTTTTAATTATGTCCGTTCAGTATAAATATGGTTGAACGCGAGTCGAATTTATCAGTCGGCCGTGCACGGTTTGAAGTGATCTAGTTCGTCAGAAAAACACAGACCACGTTTACAATGCAATCGCTGGTGGTGTTCTTTGCTCTCGCCGCTGTGGCTTGCGGCTCAATCATCCCGTTGGCGCAGCCCGCGCATCACCCTGCGCTGGTGCTGGACCCCCACGGTCGTCCCCTCGACACCGCTGAAGTCATCAACGCTCGTGCCATCCACCTGCAGGCTAAGGCTCTGGAACCCGTTGGACATGCTGCTTACGCTCCTTTGGCCCATGCTGCCGTCGTAGCCGCCCCCATCGCTCACTCGGCAATCGTCGCCCCTGCAGTGGTCGCCGCTCCTGCTGCTGCTGTGTCCCACCAGTCTCGTGTGGATGTGCGCACCAGCCCTGCCATCGTAGCTCACGCCGCTCCCGTCGTAGCTGCCGCTCCCGTTCTCGGTGCTCACTCCCTCGCCGCTCCTTGGTTGGGTCACTCTGCTCACGGACTCGTTGCCCACGGACTTGCTGGACATGGACTCGCTGGACACGGTCACTACCTCAAGAAACGTTCCCTGGGACACATTGCCTACAGCGCACCCATCCTCGCCCCCTCTGCCGTGTCTCATCAGTCCCGTGTTGATGTAATCTCCAGCCCCGCTATCGTATCTCACGCCGTGGCCGCCCCAGTGCTGTCTCACGCTGTCGCTGCACCCGTCGTAGCTCACGCTATCGCCCCTGCTGCGGTATCTCACCAATCCCGTGTTGATGTGCGCACCAGCCCCGCTATCACCGTCGCTGCTGTCGCCCCTGTCGCCCACAGTGTCGTCGCTGCTGCCCCCCTCTACCACTCAGCTCCCCTCATCCACGCTGCTCCTTTGGCGCACGGTGCTGGTCACTTAGTTCATGGTTGGTGAAGAGCAAATCTGGCGAACTCCTATTAATGCAATATTTAAAATAATAAAAAAAATATTTATAAATAATAAAATATTAAACAAGGAAACTTCTTTACTTTCATTATTCCAGTGCTTATATTTTGTCTTCTTAATAAAAAAAAAAATTATTCCAAACAATACTAAATAACTCAGTACTTTAGAGAAAAACAGAAATTAGCATTTTTTTTTTTGCTAATGCTAATTTCTGTTTTTTTTTTTTTAGAAAAAAACAGAAATTAGCATACTTTAGAGAAAAACAGAAATACAAATATCACTTTAAACTTTTAACAGAATAAATAATTCAGTGATAAAACATTTGTTACATAAGATTTTAAAAGTTCTAACTTTTTTAAATTATATGTCAAAAACAAATTCGTTACATACAAACACATTAGCCATTATAAAATTTTCATTATTATTAATATGAATATTTTATATGGCATGTGAGTCATTGTCAAGTTCAATACAATCAACTTAACAGACAGCTTCAACTTGCTTATGCGAAAAAAATATTAATAAGTAAAATAAATATCAGTTAGTAGTTTTTACTTCAAACACAGATAATTAACTATTCTTGCGTCAAATATTTTGTGCATGAAGCCGAGCTGTCACCTCTGTGAATCTATATAATTTTCCGACATATTAAGTACGACATATTATTTCATACATATTATTTATTATACGTAAGGTATTTTCCATTTCATTTGTTTTTTATTTCTATAAAAATCAATAATTTAATATGTCATGCATGTTTATATATATTTCCCGTATATAATAAAATTACTTAAAGTACTTACAATAAATAATTTAACAATTAACATTCAGATACACTTTAATCATGAAACCGCAATAGAACCATGAAAAAGCGGTTAAGTAATGAACATATACATACATATATATGTGGGATTGTGGGATTATTGTGAGTGACACGTTTTCAAAAGTAATATTTCTTTAATAATCTCGGATTTTCAATTAACACGTCTTACATTGCCTTACATTCCCTGACCACTGTCCAGTATATCATCTTTATAAACAATAAATCATCTAATAAGGAGGTTTAACATTAAAATAATTAACCTAAATATCTTATTATACCACATATATATAATGATATATGATATGAATGATGATGATATTAGTGTAAAAGCGTATGCGCAGACACAGCTGTACTAGTTATTTTATTTTTCTCAAAAGATCAATAAGACCAACCGTAGAGAAGTCAGGCGCAGGTATCTGTCAATTATCTTACTCTGGGCTGTTACTGAAAAGTTCTTAAGAAATGAAATAATATATTGTATATTATTGTAATAATATATAAGGCCAAGATTCGAAGCCGGTCGTTGATATCCGTAATAAACTAGACACTGAGGGAGTCAAAACGTAAAACAATTAAAAATTATTGAGGAAATGTTTTAATTATATAATAAAATCGAGGCTTTTATTATATAATTAAAACATTTCCTCACGCTATTTGCTATGAAATAGTAAATTAAAAAATCTTTGATTATATTAATAATTTCTTATTTATATTATCACAAACCAATAGCTATATATATCTTACTTTTTAGGGTCCGTACCCAAAGGGCAAAACGGAACCCTATTACTAAGACTCTGTCCGTCCGTCTCTCAGGCTGTATCATCTAATGAACCATGATAGTTAGACTCTTGAAATTGTAAAAAAGTATGTATTTATATTGCCGCTATAATAACAAATACTCAAAAATAGAATACAATAAATATTTAAGGGGCGTCGAATACAACAGGCGTGATTTTTTAAAATATTTTATAGATAATGGTACGGAACCCTTCGTGCGCGAATCCGACTCGCACTTGCCCATTTTTTGACTGTGATAATAACAATAAAAAATATGATTAACATTTAATAATATTTTATGTATAAAGAATTACATTTACATATAAAAAAATATTTATTTATATAATTCTTGATAACTACGATTGTTACCACACAACGTATTATATATTTATGCACAACAACATGATACTAAGCCCAGAGACCCGGTCCCCAGAGTTATCTTTGGCATATATTAAGTAAAAGCTTCTTCTATATTCCAATGGAAGTAGGAATAAAGGACTTGCTAATAACTCAGCTCTATTGTGCACTACTAAGAGTTTATGATTAATATATCATTATTTATAATACAACACTTTACTTCCAAAATACCTATAACAGTTTCGTCGACATGCAAAACGCCATTTTTTCGCTAATCCATAGTGAATATCATAGATTAATCAAGCTCTCGACCAATGATATCGCGTTAATTTGCTGTCAAATTTTGTTTATTTGGTTTTTTTCCTGTTATGATTGGATTAAAGTATATATACAAATGCTTCCTCACGATATTGTCTTTCGTTAGTATGAAAATTATAACAAAACGAATAATTAAATACAAAAACGAAATGTTGCTCATAATACTGCGTTTAAAAATTCAAAAATTAAAGTCATAATTTAATTTATAAAAATCGCCGAGGCTAAATTATAATACTTAACATTTTAGAAAGGTTTGATCGAAAGTATATCACCTGTTAACAAGCTGTTATTATAAAAAAAAATCGTAGTCATTGCTATCTGACGACTTTTTAAAAAAAGTATCACTAGTTTGAATTGTATTGACGTATATACATAGTCGATATTAACAAAGCCTCAAAAATATGTAGTTCTCTTATGTTTTACACGATACTTGTCAGAACTATACAATGCTACCATAATAATCAATGGAAATATACGTAAGGAAGATTTAAGTTTTTATACTATAAATCGAATAAATAACCTAGCTAACAAGATGCTTTCTTACGGCATTTTGAAGACTATTTAGGGTAAATATATCAGCTTTGTTAAAAATACATATGTTTCATTACAACAATATATTACGTGTAATTTAATATTCTTAATTTTGAATGTAAAACAATTTTATGATTTTTAATTAGTACCAAACTGTTCAGCAATTTTTTCTGCGGTTCAGATTATACACATAATAAAATATGCAGTCGTTTTGAAAAAAACCATTACACACATTGTATAATAATTATAAACTTTCTAAAATAACAAATCTCATATTTTAACTCATAGACAATACGTCCGTATTTTGAGTTCTTATCCCAATTATCTTATAGGACAAAACTTTCTGTAAATGCTTATCTAAAACATTATTGTTAGACAAAAATGTGATTGCATCATATTTATGTTTTTATATAATATTGTGAATCTCAGCTCCATTATGCTTTTACCCTCAGAACAGTACAGTGATAGAATATAGTGTAGAATTAGAGTTATTGTTGATGCTCGCAACAGAGCGTTTTATTGATACTATGAATTAGTTAACAATCAAGCCCGCAGTTGCTAAGTATTTGGAAATCTTGTAGAGATCAATCAAATACAATATAAGGTTTTGTTCTTATAGACAATGAAAATATTAAACATTGAGCTACTAAAAATCCAATTGAATAACGTCTTCATAAATACGATTAAAAGAGTGTCAAGTACATTTAAAATATTCATTCGCGGCACAAAAACTAATATAGCTCGGGCCAAAATGCAGGTTAGTGATAAAACAATAGTTTGTTGTAAAATACTTTATTGTATATAAATATTTTTATATTATTGTAATTATTTTTATCGATATTAGTTCGCCAGATTAGCTCTCTACCAGCTGTGAACTAAGTGACCAGCACCATGCGCCAAAGGAGCGGAGTGGATGAGTGGAGAAGCAGCGACGACACTGTGGGCGACAGGGGCGACAGCAGCGACAGTGATAGCGGGGCTGGTGCGCACATCAACTCGGGATTGGTGAGATACTGCGGCAGGTGCAACAGCGTGAGCTACGATGGGTGCAGCTACCGCGTGAGAGAACACTGGGGTGGCCACAGCGTGAGAAACAATAGCGGGGCTGGAGATTACATCAACACGGGATTGGTGAGAGACCGCAGCAGGGGCGACAACGGGAGCGCTGTAAACCAGGTGTCCAAGGGAGCGTCTCTTAATAAGATGACTAAGACCGTGAGCGGAGTAGCCCAACAAAGGAGAAGCGTAAGAGTGAGCAGAAATAAGAGGAGTGGCAGCAACGACACTGTGAGCTACGGGTGCGACTGCAGCAACTGTGATAGCGGGGCTGGTGCGCACATCAACACGGGATTGGTGAGATACCGCAGCAGGGGCGATAGCGTGAGCTACGACGGGTGCAGCGACAGCGTGAGACAGCACTGGGGCGGCCACGGCGTGAGATACGATAGCGGGGCTGGAGATTACATCAACACGGGACTGGTGAGACACGGCAGAGGGAGCGAGGATGGGTGCACTGTAGGCAATGTGTCCCAGGGAACGTTTCTTAAGGTAGTGACCGTGTCCAGCAAGTCCGTGAGCAACGAGTCCGTGAGCAGAGTGACCCAACCAAGGAGCGGCGAGGGAGTGAGCACCGAGAACGGGAGCAGCAGCTACGACGGGAGCGGCGTGAGCTACGATGGCAGGGCTGGTGCGCACATCCACACGAGACTGGTGGGACACAGCAGCAGCAGGAGCGGCGACCACTGCAGGGGCGACGATTGCCGAGTGAGCGATGGGGGCGGCTACGACGGCAGCATGGGCCAAAGGAGCGTAAGCAGCATGTCCAACGGGCTCCAGGGCCTTAGCCTGCAGGTGGATGGCGCGAGCGTTGATGACTTCAGCGGTGTCGAGGGGACGACCGTGGGGGTCCAGTACCAGTGCAGGGTGATGCGCGGGCTGCGCCAACGGGATGATTGAGCCGTAAGCCACAGCGGCGAGAGCAAAGAACACCACCAGCGAATGCATTATAAACGTGGTCTGTGTTTTTCTGACGAACTAGATCACTTCAAACCGTTCTCGGCCGACTGATAGTTTTAATATGCACTCGGCGGTTTTTATACTGACAGCATTATCAGATTTCAATTTTACACATGGTCTTTAAATTTATAATGAGTGAAAGGCCAATGTCAAGTGTCATATTTCTGTTATGCCTTGTTCCTTGTACCTCTGGTGTGACTAAAATAATTGTTTTTTAATTAAATTTTTTTAGATGTTACATAAGAATCGTTTGTATTTGTTTTATTTTTTCATTCCTGGTTACCCGATATATTTAACTTACTGATACAAAAACATTTTAAGCAAATAGCATTAAATCGTGAAGATTAAAGCCCTTGTATGTTGATACAAGGGCTTTAATCTTACTTCGTATTTCACTTTTTACTAAAACTAAATTTACAATTGCATCGTTGATTTGTTATTTAGACCAAACCATTATAAAAACAAAAATATATATTTTATTATAATTAGTAAATTCTACTTAGAACGTTCAGGTCTTACAAATGATAAAGTATTCTATAATGGTATAAGCAATAGACATATCTACATGTAAATAAATAGATCTAGTAGTGTTATAATACAAACAGTATGGAGCCATACTATCTATACACGCGTACTGTGCGTCTTGCGCGCCTTAATTTTTATGTAAATTATTAAAATTCATCTGCTTTTAAAATTTTACAAGAATTTATATTGAACTTAATCTATTTTTCAAAGCAAAGTGGCACTATTGTTGTATCTGGTATAAATTTGTGTTCAGTTGGATAACCTGAACCGCCAGTTTTCTGTCTGTAACTATATTTAAATAAGAAGCTGTATATTCAATATATTAAATGGATATACCTGTATCTATCTGCTAGAACTATAACTTATCGTTATTTAAAAGTTCCAAAATAATTGTAGCTTTTGCTATCATGTTTCTCGTGAACCCAAAAACAGTAATAGATCATTTCCTATTATATATAAATTCTATTTATAATATAGCCACAGTCACTTGGAAAATGAGTAACGAAAATATAACTCGTCAAAAAAGATTGATCAAAATAATGTTGTAGGTTCCATTGCTCCAAAACCTTGGATAAAATTTTATAAAATCGTTACAGCCTTATCAACAAAACCTTAAAATAAACTATAAAAATGTATTCTACTCTAATACAATTTTATAATATGACACGTAGGTAATTGTATTTTATAAGAAAAAAATCTCCTACCAATAATATAACAATTGTCTTTTAATAATCATTTCTTTACTTTATGGCTGAACACTAAAGAAATGAAAGATACATTAAAATGGCTAAAGTTTTATACACGAGTTAAACACATTTTAAGACTAATAATAATAATTTAATTAAATAGATCTGGAGCTATTACATTAGATATTACATTTGACATACATTTTAATTTATGTAAATATTTTTTGACATCCTCGTCGTTAGGCTTATTTATTTATTTTATTTATTTATTGGAAAAGTTACACCATCAACTTATCACTAAGCACTTAAAATTAATATCTGCCTTGGGTAACATACAAAGTGATACGTCATTAAAGGTGTAAACAACTTGACCACATACACGTCTTTTTAAGATCTTTTGAACACATTATGAGTTAAAAAACTAATAATAATATAATTGTAGCGAAAACAATTGACATACATTTTTAAAGGCCGGCAACGCATCTGCTAGTTCCCTGGTATAGCAGATGTCCATGGGCGCTGGTATTTACTTTCCATCAGATCAGCATCCTGTCCGTTTGCCAACTATACCATTAAAAAAAAAGTCATATCTATTTAGCACTTTGGATTAAATATATTATAGTTTAAGTCAGAATATTTATAATTCAAAATGTATTACCATTACTTGTTGTTTGTCAATAATAATCTACTATCGGTTCGGAAAGAAGCCTCAGACCGAAAAGAAACCAGCGAACTTCACGAGATTAATTTTTTTTTTTTGGACAGTTGTTTACATTGTATAGATTTGTATTTGAAAAGGTCTGAAGATCGCCTGCTTTCCAAATAACACTAAACACTTAACAGCTGTTTATTGAGTTCATACTTTTGCTTTCTGTGTAAAATGGATATTTTGTGCCGGTACGACTTAGATAAGAAATAGTACTAATCAAACTTTTCGGGAACTAATATTTGTTTATTTATAAAACTACTAACAAAAACGATTACAAGCATATTGCATAATTTATTAGTTAAAACATTTGAAAGTTTCACTAAAGGACAAAGACACTAACTATATGAAATGCTCTAATGTAACCATTGTTTTATATGGGTTAGAAAAAATACATTAAAAATACATCGCATAGGTCCAAGGTCGGAAGATCCAAGGCCTATCTCTTTTTTTATATTGGACATTGTTATTTTTTTCTTTTTTCTTTAAAGCGATTTCGAAAGTAAATTTTAAAAATTAAGTTTTATGAATAATAATGAATATTTTTATATAATTACATATTTCCGCAAAAATATAAAAACTTAAAAATATACGAGAGTATAAATATACGACAATAAAATACACATTTGTTTTAAATATTATTTATTTTATTTCTTTCAAAAAAAAAATACGAACATTTTACAATAGAAAATATTTCTAAAGGATCGTTATTATTTGTTTTGTTCATTACCAAGTCGTAGCGTATACCGACGGACCATAAACTATTTTTTCTGCAACTACAGCTGGTGAAGATTTGACATCCACTCGAGATTGATGAGAAACAGCTGAGCCGGCAGAATAAACTGCGTTAGAAGGAGACACGTATACAGATCGGGCATCAACAACAGCTGGAGCAACTTCGACAACTGGTGAAGCAACATATGTAGGTTCAACTACTTGCTCCGTAATCACAGCAGGTGATGTCTTAACATCTACGCGAGATTGATGTGACACAGCAGAACCTCCTGAGTACACAGTAGCAGATGGAACCACATTAACTAAAGTTGGAGTAGCAATAACTGTTTGTCCAGATCCGTAAGTCTTTGCAGCAACAACGGCTGGTCCAGCTGCTACAACTGTTGGTGCTGACGATCGTACATCTACACGAGATTGGTGAGATACTGCTGCAGGAGCTGCAACTACTGTCTGTACAGGTGCAACAACAGCGGGTTCTACAACAGTCCGTGCAGCAATAACGGCAGGTGCGGCGGCAACCACCGTGGGCGAAGAAGTACGTACATCTACTCGAGACTGATGAGAAACAGCTGCCGGAGCTGCATATACAGCAGAAGGTGCAGCATATAATGCGTGAGTTTCAACTACGGGCTCATAAACGGTAGCAGTAATAGCATCGTGGCCTCCTAAAGCCTTTGCTTGATAATGCAACGCACTATACGATGGGGCAGCAATAGATACCGCAAATAATGCACTTAACACCACCAGCGATCTCATTATGAACGTGGTCTGTGTAAGGAGACTTAGAAAGATCACTTCAAACCGTCACGGTCGACTGATGTTCATCTCATAGATGTTCAACTATTTATACAAGTGTGTATAATCTATGCAAAACTGTATTTAGATCATTTAATACTGGGCGTACAGGAACATAAATGTTGGTGTCCTTGAAAACTATCGCCGAAAAAGGCGTCTAAAAAGGTCGATGTTGATACACGTCGCTTTGTTTAAGTGGCAACTTGAGGCAATTGACATTTTGTAAATGAATAATATCAAAATGCTAAAGTCAAATCAGGATGTAGTAGGATATACATTTATTAAAACTAATATCCGGTATTCAATACAAAGTCATATTAAGAGCCATTAACGATTTTTTTGCGTTATCTATCTATTAAATTAACTTGTAGAACAAGATTTTTATAGAAATATTTAAATATGTAGTTATATTAATATTTTTTATAACAAATAAACTATTAGTTATTTCCTTGAAAACAAACCGAATTATGAAAATAGTTCCGTTCTTTTTTAAATTAAATATAATTTAAAAAAGAAACGTACAATGAGCTATATGTTTCTTTCTTTGTAAGTATCAACCAATGCAAATATTGGAACCCGATTAGGCACGTATCTCACGGTATTTTATAATTTTACAACTAATGAATCAACTAATATTAAAAAGAAAATTTCAGTCCCTTAGGCGGCCTAAGTATTTCTTACATATATAGATAATCTAAAAAAATATAAAATAAATTATTTTTTAAATCTTAAACATCGATTACGGTAACTTATAAATATTGAGTTTCATTAACTATTATTATACTTTACATTCAATTCTAAAAGAGCCGAAACATGAATGAGAGATTCACTTTGAAAGTATTATGTAGTCTCAATGATTTATTTGTAATCAACAAAAATCATATTTACATTTGAATTTAACTTAACTTATAAGGCCACATAGGATTACAATAAATAAAATATTATTAAAAATATTGTTTAATAGAAGAATATAATGAAAATGGAACAAATTTAATATCTAAAAAAAATCTGCTATAACTTTAGAATATATACATCTCTGTGTCTTGTGTGTTTGAGCGTGAATATGTAGAACTCTACTATTAGTTTTAATTATTATTTAAATAAACTAGATTTATTACTTGTAATCAAATAATACATATTTATTTGATAACTTTTCAATATCTTGTAGAATTGAATAAAACCTTCAATTGAAATATATATTAATGTAAACTTTTTTACATATCGAGAACTAATAATTATATTCATAAAGTTAAAAACCTCGAATTTTAAAGCATGAAGTAATAATATATTACGATTTAAAAAAATATTTCAAAATATAGGCAAGTACTCCTTTTACAAGATTAATTTAAATTTATTCGAAATATAGATTCTACCGAGAAAAACCAATAAAAACCTTATTAGTTTCTCTTTTCATCAAGTTTCTCAATTTACTTGTAATAATAAATGGAAAATCCTGTATAAAGGGAAGTAATATTGAAATAAATATAATAAGAAACAACACATTAATCTTTAAATAAAGCGCTGCCATCTAGTAGATACTGCAGGAACTAAATACAATGCAGACAGTTTTTTGTAGAATTACACGGCAATGTATTAAGCCAACTCCTTGTTCACGTTCCAACTATTAGGTTCTCTTATTATACAATAGATGTCAGTAAAGTGATTTAATTTTTTTTTTCTTATAAAAGAAAATTTTTAAACAACATGAAAACTTAGATATAACTAATGAAAAATCTAAATTATGTAACCCTTTGAGTTGTAACCCTGTCCAGTGTTAGATATACCTACAATCATATTCTCTGCAGTTTTGGCCGTTTTATTTTGCAATACTTTACACTTCTAAGTAGTTTCTTGAATGTTCAAGTTATAACATGTTTATGGAAAAAAGTATATATTAGTCGTTTAATAATTAGTTATAAATAATTCATTCGGAAAAGGCTCGCATCGTTTTCAGAACAAATTTAGTTGTTCTTAAACGAATTATCGAATTGATTTAATTTACAGTATCACGTAAAACGGTTTTATCAACTCTTGGGCTTTTTTTAAATGTTATAATGATGACGTCAGAATCGTAATCATCGATCCCAAAACCTAACACGTATGATTTTGAAAATAGGTTAAATAATAAAATCTGCAGTACAATTTTTTATTGATAAATCTTTTTCAATTTTGTTATAATTTAAGTTTATTAAACGACATATATATTTAAAGGACTTCTAAAATTAATTCTGCTGTTTTTTCAATACATATACATTACATGTAGGTATTTCATAACATCCACCAACCAATTTTAAAAGTCTAAATTTATGTCTAACTACTTCTATTCAAACTAAAAAAAAGGCCGTAGGCCAATTACTAAAAGCACCTCGTGCATGCAACCTGACACCGATAAAGCCCTAATTTTTACTTTAACAAAATCAGTATTAAGTACAGTATTTTTTTATTGTTATGCGAGTGGTTTATTTTTTATAGTTATGTAAACCTTATTATTAATACGACCTGTAGTGAAGTGTGTAAAGCACTTGAATCTATATAAGGATTGCGGCTGAATTTGTGCTTATAATTCATTTCGCATCGGATGAAAACATCATGAGAAAACCTATTCTTGCTGGATAATCAGCATCGCTACTGCTTAAAGGTAAATGAAGGCCTCAGGGCTTCTGTAGAGTTAAAAGATTTCCTCTAAACGCCAAGACATATTTGTATAATAATGTCTACAAAACAAAATGATTTAGATATTATTTGAGATAGCAAAGGCAGCGCATAGAGAATGCAATGTTTAGGCTCTATGAGTTTATTTATATTTGAAGTTGATGACTGATAAAAGGTTATGATTAAGACATGTACGGCGGCATTGGCTCTAATAATATGTGATACCACGTGGATAAAAATACGGAGTTCTATGTCGCTAGTCTCGGGTCAGTGCTGAGTAATATTCTACCACAGAGGTATCCACCAACCCGCGTTATTAAATCGTGAAATTTCTAGCTTCTTTAAGGGGCCGTGGTCCAGTAATAGGGCGCTTATTCTTAAATTTACTTTTCTACTATGAGTCATCAAGTAATGTGTCTTAGAGAGAGCAGTATCGTAAAGCGGGAAGTATCGTAAGTCGGATCTAGTAATAGCATGTAATAGTATGATTATAATTTCCGTAATAGTATAATAATGCTCATAAAACACCTTATTTATGGGAAATGTTTGAAATAGGGATTTCTTTTAAAAAATAGTAAATAATTATTTCCCGTATAACTCGAACTTTGCACAGACGAGCTAATCAACCACATATATCATTATTGCTCACAATTTAAAAAATCTGTTATTATTCATTTATATAGTAGAACATATGTACATTTTAATTAACTTAAACTTGACTTAACTTAACTTACCAGTTTCTACCTGCGACTTGGCTTGGAATTGGCGTGCTCGAGTAAAGACGTGCATGACGGGGAAGAGGCAAGTGTTAGGTACCCTATGTCCTATCATGCAGCGGACTACGAGTATGCTAAATTTCATGCTGAACGGTACAGCAGTTAAGACGTAAAAGCGTAACTAACAAACAAATGCCTAAGCTCACTTTCGCATTTATAATGTAAGTTATGATATAAAGATAATAATAAAATCATAAACATGAAAATTTAATTTTATGTATTTGTTCTTACACTTCATGTAGTTGCACTTAGCATGCAATCGAAATATTAAATGAATAAGCGTAAAAACCTAATAGCGTCCCTGTACGAAATAGACCTTGACAGGAACGCAGGGAAGCCCACTGTTACGTGGCGGGCCGTTCAATCAACGAAATGTAGGCCATCGAACAAATCGGCGCAGCGAAATCCGCGAGTATCCGTGCTACTAAAAATTTTATTAAATATTTGTTAATGATAAATAAAAAATATTAGTCAAACACGGTATTGGAATACGTCTTGATTAAAGTATATACATGACGCAATAATTATTTAGTTATTCCATTTTATTGTTACGTAATACTCGCAGTTATGCAATAAAGACATAATAAAAACCAATAATAAACTCTAAAAGTACCTAACTATGAATATCTCCGTATAAATACGGAAAATTATAGCACAACATTAAGAAACAATTTTTATTTAAATTTATTAATCGAACTATTCATTAGACGGACGGACACTTAATACTATTTGTTATATTCATTTTCTGGTCGCTCATAATTTATAATTATATAATATATTTAAAAAAATATATTGAACAATTCTACAGTTTTTTCGTCTTTGTATAAGGCTTGCACGGCCTCCACTGCGAGTTGCAATAGACGGCATTCGGAAAACCCGTGTTCAATTTGCAACATAAATTTTCTAGTAATTTGGTAAAAATATTAGTAGTTAATAGTATTTACTAAAGAGTCTTTAAGAATTTATTGCAAAAATGGATATTTGAATATGACTATTGATAGATATTCTAAAGTAGAATAAAATTGACATCCTAGATTTGTTTACATTTTTTGTAAATATGTTTGTATGTATGAATTGATATGTTGTACGCTATTTACATAAAAGGGGAGCTTTATATAAGAAAATACTCCAAAACTTTACTAATAATCTACTGTATATACAATTCAAAACAAATATAAAAAAATACTATTTTTATATTTGTTTTATAATAAACAAAAACAGAACCACATTCCACGAAATAGGCTGTATAGGTTTAACAACCTACATCGTGATTGATTCATTTCACGAGAAGACAGAAGATAGCATAAAAAATGTAAATAACGTTCCGAAGTGAGTAGCCGCAAGCGGTTATTACATAATCGCGGTGCCGATGATCTCAGCTCGGCCAGTGTGTAGCAAGAGGGTCACTGTTTGTATGAACCTATGAAACGTCGATTACTCTTTTACTTATATTATATTTTTTAGATAGCTTTTCTTATCGTAAATAAAACGAGATTTAAAGCAAATCAGTAAGTTTATTAAGTATTATACATAAAATATGTAATGTATTTTATATAATGTTAACATGCAATTTTTCGATACGTATTTCCTTATTATATATTTGCGGAGCTATTGTTCTTTATAATTCGAAAGCCATATCCACCAATCCATAGTAAAACAGCGTGAAGAATAAGTTCTTAACCTCTTCCTTTAAAGAGCAGCCTTTCGTTTTTATGTGAATTAAAATACCATTTTACAAATCGATCCATATGAATCTATAAAATATAATTCTATTTTTCAAAAAACTCCTAAAGTAACTTAACTGGGTGTCACTTTCAAGTTTCTATTGTTTTTTAATGTTACATTCGTTAAAAAAATTCATAATTTAATCAAAGACAGTTTTAGTGACAAAAGTGACAAGTATAGAGTTTCCTACACTAAGAAGGTATTAATAAAAATAGAAGTTGTCCATCATGTAATATACGAATACTATTTTATTGTCACAGATAATACGTTTCAACTAAAGCAGAAAGCGTATCATTTGAGAACGCTATGGCATTATGTTCGCTAGTATATTATGTTTATCTATTATGTTTCCGTTTGAAACCCGCTAGATATCTAATTAGCTTCAAGTCTTGTCGTGATATTTTCGGTCTGTTTTGGTACAATTATTATTATTTTTCATTTATTGAACTGCATCCGAACTTATTCCTATGATGAAATTACGATATAGTAGCTTGAAAAAAGAAATATTTAACCCTAAGTAAGCCGGCGAGTATACACAATGCGGCAAGACATAGAAATGGTTCAGCGAACTCTTGCGCAAGCTCAAGCGTTAACGTCAGATTGTTGCGCCCGCACAGGTCCGGTTCACGCTGCACTGGAAAGCCCGTCTTGTGCAAACACACAATGTCCAAAATAAATCCTACAGAAAACCTTGAAAATATGTGTCAGACCTCTGAATAATTTTACTCAACTCGTATATTCAAATGAGTCTGTAATGTTATTTACATTATTTATAATTATTAGTAAAATATTGTTTATAAAAATGTACTACTAATCAACAAATGAATATACTTTAAAATAGGCAAAATTTACCTTAACAGTTAGCTTTATAGGAAAACTATCTATTGAAGAATTACACTTTCAAAATTAAATATATTTATATTTGATTCTATTATTATATTTATGTAATAATTAATATACAATAAAAATACTTTTTAATGTATATGTGTATTGTGTTCATTATACTACTTATTAATAAGCTATTCTTACGCAATCTCTACATGGGCGCGTTGAAGTCTTTTGTGCGTACTAACCTAATCTAACCTAAATTAACAAACTCTCTCTCGGAAAATTTATTTAATATAATTTTAAATAGTATTTTTCGAACAAATGTATCTGGTTAACCTTTTTTGTTTTTACGAGGTAACAGTGAAAGTGTTTTAAAGTCATTATATCCTTTTAAGAGCGAATAACCTACATTATAGCACGCTAGGAATCGCAGACGTACTTTATTAGATAACCTTATGTCACAATGGATACATTGTATTCAAATTATTCTTATTACATAAATACTTCAATATTAACAACTGCAAATGTTTTGCAGTATACTTTTTTTATTATAGTAGGAACATCATTATCATGTATAGTTAAATGATGATGCTGTTCCTACTATAATAAAAAAAAGAGTATAAGGTTTTGAGCACGCCCGCCTGAGTAGGTACCGCCTACTTAGCACATCACCAAACAGCAATACTTAGTATTGTTGTGTTCCGGTTTGAAAAGTGAGTGTAACTACAGGCACAATGGATATGACATCTTAGTTCCCAACGTTGGTGGCGCATTATCTTTGTAAGGAATGGTTAAAATTCCTTGCAACACCAATTTCTAACGGCAGTGTTTACCACTTTTCAACAGGAGGACTATATGCTCGACTGCTTATAAAAAATACTTCTAATTGCTGTAGCTATCGAAAACTATACCATTACGTAAAGCTAAAACAGTTTGTTTATTTGTGTAAACACCTAATTACAGGATCTGCATATTCCATTTACAAAACTCTTCTTGCTTCAGATAACCCATTCATTGAGAAGCAAGGTTATAGAGTTCATCACGCCGGAAGTGACCACACGGAGCAGTTAGTACAAAAAACACGCACTTCAAATAAACAAATAATCACAATTTGCCAGTAATTTCACTGGCCAACTAACTTGTTATACTGAGAGAACAATATAAAGCACTATTGTATAGTTAGAATAAAACTGAAACTTTTTCCTGAGTGATAGATACTTGTTCACAGGCAGACTTGTACAGATACTTATCTTTAGTTATAGGGCTCTGTACAAGAATATTTTATTATTTTTCCTAAAACACAAAGTTCTGAGGTATAAGAATTATTTTGTACAACGAATAAAAAATAGGTTCCGGGCGTGCCGTAGAAAGTAACAGAAATGAATAGACTGAATGGTACCGGTAGCATCACTTGGCTTTATAATGATTATATATGTTATGATATTGTTCACACCACCATAACCAAAAATATTATTATATTATATTATTAAAAACCTAAAATAAATTGGCATAAAATCGTACTTCTTCTATCTAGCTATTCAAAACATGTTGCTACTCATTGGAAATAAAATAACCAAACTCAAAATACATGAGATCCGTCAAGACGACCTCAATTTTATCCCCATTTGGCAATACATACTCGGAACCCAAGCATGAATGGATCATAGGGTTAATCAATGACAAAAAAGACGTCATACCCTGTACCACTAAATCGAAATAAAAAACATCGCATCGATAACTGCCTCACAAGAACTACAAAAATCTTAGTGACTGTTGCTTCAACGAATATCTTGGTAGAAGTCTGAGTCGATCATCTTACAAAATCCAACTGCGTGAATCTTTACGTTGGTCGAAGTATAAAGCGTCGTGGTGGTAAATGTGGCAGTCATTCGGACGCATTCAGAGCGCCGGTGAAGTAGTGAAAACAAGCATAATAGACTTTTAAGTGATTAACAAGAAAGTGTAACAAAACAAGTAAGTTTGTTGTGTTTAATTAAAAGATGACTTTAACTCAATAATTATATTTAATACGGATTATTCTTAAGTGATTGAAGTGAAAAGGATTATAAAGTGTAAATAATTAAATAACTTTCATCGAGATATCTCTGAAACAATAACAAAATATATGCTACTAATTAACTTTTAGATTGTAACGAGTGACAGTAGCTTAAATTGTTTATTTACTTTCGAAATTAAGTCAATAGTATTTGAAAAAATAAAACGTATATATTAATAAGAAGATGATAAATTAGTTAACAAATAGTACTGCATTTATTCATGTAGTTTTAATTCAAACATATATTATTTGCTATAAGCGAATCTTACACTTTCACTTTAAACGAACTTTGAAGAAAGTCTTATACAGACTGCGTATAACGTATCCTGTATAAGATTGATAAGATGCAAATTGTTCATTCCATCCAGTCCATTGTCTGTTAAAGTTTTTTAATCTCACAGACTTTACATTTCACAGAAGCGTAATTTCTCTCATGTACTCCATAGTTTGTTGTTTGTTGAATAAAATTATTTCACGAGTAATTTAAAAATAAAATTGTATGTTAGATTGTAATAAAAGTTTAATGAAGTATTAAAGATACAAACGAGTTCTGTGCCGTAATGTATTGCATAAAGAAAGAGAATTACATTTTGAAAGTTACATCATTCCGATTACGAGAAATTATGACGCACCGGTCGGTACGTGAGGTGCTTGTCGATGGACAACTGTGCTAGTTTTTGGCGACACTGACATCATTAACACTTTCATAATAATAACAATGAGTGACACATCATATGAGCATCTATATACATATTTAATCTTTTAAACGATATCAACGATCTATCTCACTAAAACAAAAGATTTTCTTCTTTGACTGTTTCCACTAAGATATTATTGTCATACATAATAATGCATTCACGAAACACGTGAGAGCGCTTTCGCAGACGCACTCTTGCTTGAACAGTCACAACGAAGCCCCGGCGTTATGGAAGCTTACATAACCGCTGTCCGCGAAAGTAAAAGTGTTTCTCTGCCTACGTACTTATGTTTCAACATTTACACCACTTTGCATGATTCGACGCATATTTATTTCATATTTTTATTTTGCAGATCATGCGGTGGTTTATACATTGTTGTGTTCTGCTATTAACAATAGCGAATATATCAGCCGATTGGTCTTGGGGAGGAGACGACAGTACAAAAAATGAAAATATCAACAACAAATCGACGGAGTTATTACAAGGCGAAGAAATAATTGGTGCACAAGACAAACATTTTAATACAAATGGTACAGTTCTTGACGATATCGTTGATGAATTAGTAAGCAGCAAACAAGGCCGAAGTTTAAGTGGTTTTGATGATGTATATAGTGATCCAACTATTAAGGAAGCTTTAGACGCCGGAGACGATACAGAAGCAAGAAATTTAATTAAAGGTCGTCTTTGTACATTAGGACTTATACAGGTATACTAATTTCTTTTCAATGAAATCGGAGCATATTTTTTTCTTTATATATTAATATTTATAACATTATTTTAGTGTGAAGATGACGAATCACAAGAAAAAAGGACATACGTTTCACCCGATGAGCTGATTTATGCTCAGCCCGTAGATATTAAGCCTATTGGAAAACCCGTTGCCTCCATAGCGATTCGAGGACCACCTAGAGCTTATGGACCACCCAAACCCATGCTTTATCCTCCACGTCCTCAAAAGTATCCACCTAAGAGGCCAAACTACAATGGAAATGGACGACCCGGTTTCGCTGACAAATATGGTGTTGCTGGAAATAATTATCAATTTTCCCAAAGTAGTGGTGCATACAATGGATATGAAGGAAATTATGTAACTAAGCCACCAAGCTATGCAAATAATGAACCATATAATTTTGAACATTCAAAGCCTTCTTACAACAAAGTACCTTCAAATATAAACACCAACACAAAAACCGAAATTGTACAACAACACGTTCATCACCACTATGTCCACGGTGATACAGATAAGGAACCTAAAGTTATAATAAAACCAGTAGCTATACCAGTTGGATCTGTAGGACATTTAGCATCTCAAGTACACGCACACGAATCTTCTGACATAATTACATCATCGGGAGGAGACTTTAATTCCGTAACTTCAGGCGGATTTAGACCTATGACTGGAAGTTTTTCTTCTAATAGCAAACCAATTTATGAAACAGATACCATATACGGATCACAATTCAGTCACAATAATTACAATAAAGGAGGTGTCAATGTTCAAAATCAAGGGTTACCGAACCAATTTAGTAACAATGCTTTTGATGATCAGCGATATGGTAACTCTTTAGGTGCGTATGCTTCTCAAAATGGAGAATTTTACAAAAAAGAATTAAATGTTGGATCTAGTAATAATTTATACAGTCAAGGTCCTGCTACATTTGAACAAAATAATCTTTATCAACAAAACTATCATGAAGCTAAGGCACAAGGTTTTGAATGTGTTTGTGTTAATTACGACCAATGTCCAAGCCAGGAAATAATTGGCCGCAGAGATGACTTATATTTGCCAATTGATCCACGTAACAAGGGAAGCGAAATTACAGCACTGACAGAAGAACAATTGGACAATTTAAACAAAACCACTTCTGACACAGATACTAAACAAAACGTAACTGAAATTAAAAATATCAGTAAAAGAGACGTTAGCGAACTGAAAGAGAAGGAAGAAGCGAAAGAAATTGAACCGGTAAGTGAAAACTTTAACAAAAAGCGTTATACAACTAACATTTTTAGTTTCGTTGAATACCTATCATTTCACATCAACCGTCACGATTATTTCATTTTCCATACAACTTAGGTCTGGGGTAACATATTTCAGTCAGATGAATTTGTATAATGAATTAAACCTTTATACATCTGGCTGAAATTACTCACAAAAGAAAAACTAAACAATGGGCATTGACACTAATCTAACACAAAATCGAAATATATACTTAAATATAAAATATATATTACTGCAGCGCCTCCTCGGGTTTGCTGGCGGAAATGGCGGTAATAGCAACAAACAAGTTCAGCCCACGTTTGGTGTCTCTTTTGGGTTGCCCCAGCCTTCTAATGGATATCAAATTAATCCCTACAATTCTAATCCTTTATACAATCCATATGGTCCTGCATTAAATGGAGGTGGTCTAAATCTAGGACTACTTTCTGTTAATCCACTATTAGCTATTCAAGTAACGAAAAATGATTATGGTGAAAAATTAATAAAACCATTTGTGAATTTACATGTTACACCAAACGAACATGTAATTAATAAATTAGGTCATTTGTTTCACGAGAAAAAACAATATCTTTTAAACAAACATGAACATTATCACCATTACAATCCATATTTTAACCAACATGAACATAGACCATACACACATACTTCTCCTTTTAATTCTGAACATTATGGTATTAATAGGCCACCAATTTATTCCCCACATCACTCTTATTATCAAAACAACCATTACCGTATAAACCCACAACATTTGCCTGAAGCATCACATGCCAATGATGATTATTATGACGATGATAGTGATAATCATTACTTCGATCAAAATCCGAGCTATAATTATGAAAACTATGGTTTTGAAAGGTCAGCTAACACTAGTGGAAATAATAGAGACCCTACTTATGCCAATCGATATGCATATTCACGTTCCCTTACCATTCCCTCCAATCCTGGGGCTAACCGGGGAGGCCAAACCATTCGTTTTCCTCAGTCGAGAAAGAAAAGGGATGTCGTCACAGATGCGCCTAAAAGCAAAAAGATACAAGAGGTAACGCAACGAAATTCAACAACAAAACTACTAACATTAAATTTGTATTGTCTTGAGTCGGAGATATACTTACCGCCTTTTTTTACAGCGTCAAGGTTACTTTGGTCGGCCGCAAATTCCTCAGTGTCAACAAAACCAAGTATGCTGCCGCCGTCCTCTTCGACCTCAAGCCTCAAATCGCGGTCAGTGTGGAATAAGACATTCTCAAGGTGTTAATGGAAGAATCAAAACTCCTTCTTACGTAGACGGTGACAGTGAATTTGGCGAATATCCTTGGCAAGCCGCTATTTTAAAGAAAGATCCTAAGGAATCGGTTTATGTTTGTGGTGGAACACTTATTGACGGACTCCATATTATGACCGCAGCTCATTGCATAAAATCGTAAGTAACAATTAATAACACAAATAAAAAATCAACCATTTTCTGTCTTCAAAACCATTCATATTCCATCATTATTCTCCAAAAGATTCTTATATAATACATTTTTATTTTATAGATACAAAGGATTCGAGTTGCGAGTGCGGTTAGGAGAATGGGATGTCAATCATGATGTTGAATTCTACCCTTACATCGAAAGAGACGTAATTTCTGTACATGTACATCCGCAGTATTATGCTGGTACATTAGATAACGATCTTGCTATTTTAAAATTGGAGCACCCTGTTGACTGGACCAAATATCCTCACATTAGTCCCGCTTGTCTTCCGGATAAATACACCGAGTATGGTGGACAAAGATGTTGGACTACTGGATGGGGAAAGGATGCTTTTGGTTCAAATGGAAAGTACCAAAATATATTGAAAGAAGTTGATGTACCAATACTGCCCCATGGACAATGTCAACAACAATTAAGACAGACGCGATTAGGGTACAACTATGAGCTTAACCCTGGATTCATTTGTGCCGGCGGTGAAGAGGGTAAAGATGCTTGCAAAGGCGATGGTGGTGGTCCACTTGTGTGCGAACGCAGTGGCACCTGGCAATTGGTCGGCGTTGTGTCGTGGGGTATTGGTTGTGGGCAACCAGGCGTACCAGGTGTATACGTGAAAGTTGCTCACTATCTCGACTGGATCTCACAAATTACTGGAAAGTTTTCTCATTATTAGGCGAAGTCAAATATCCATTAAATCAAATGTCTTTAAGTTTTGTTGTATTCCATTGAATTTTAGAATGTAGACATTTATTTAAATTCTTAATTTATTATTAACCTTTGGGCGGTAAGGTCCAGAGATATTAAGTAAATGCTTGTGCAATTATTTGTAAAATAAATTAATTTAAAAATATACGTTTTCTTTTTTTCATTTTATTTATGTTTATTATGCTACTCTATATATGCTTTAATCAATTATAATTATTTATTAAATTGGAAAATTTAACTCAAAATATTTTATAAATATACTTTTTCTATAATTTCCATAAATACTTTGACTCTAAACTACACAAGTACACTTTAAGCTTAGCCCAAGGGGGCTGGATTGATGCTGCGACGTTTTACATCGTACATACATATGGTAAATGATAGTCGTACTGAAATAAATTTACATGTTAAAGAATAATTCAATCACAATAACTTAAATAGTTAATTAAAATTCCGTGTCAGTGAAAACAAAATATAGAATACGTTCCGTGTGAATATAAGTATATTATTTAAAACCGTATACAATAGAAAAAACAGAGAAAGAGAAAATTAAGGGTTGTCGTTATGTTACAAATTCTGCCAGTTCACTCTACTGTAAGCTGCGTACAAGAACTTCGTTCCAAAAATCATTTCAATCAAAAATCAACACATTGGTTTAATTTTTGAATCATAACATTTTTATTACTGCTTCTGTGGGTTGATATATTTAGATATTTCTCTACAACACGTTACATGTTTCAATTATTCTAAAGACTATTACTTTTATTATAATATATCTATTTACTTACGTATTTCAAAAATGTTATTCGGTATAATTACTCAGCAAAAAGAATAAGAACTTTTTTTGACAAATGTCTAAAAAAATATTTATATTGACAAGCAGACGATAAACTTTTATTGTTCATTTATCTATGCGACGCAGGATATACAAAAATAATTTGATAAACATTATTACAAATAAATAAATAATAATAATAGTTAATAAATCTGTGTTTTTAGATCTTACAGTAGAGAAAATTCCAAAATACAATGGCAGGAAAAGGCACTGACCGTAAAGGCAAAGCGAAAGAGATAAAATCTGCCGTAAATGATTTGGGAGAAAACTTGGCCGCTTTTACGTTACCAGATAGTCTTCCCTGTTCAGAAATAGAGTTCCCAATATTAATTAAAAAGACAAATAAAGCCAATTGGACAGAAATTATTGAAGAAAATAACAGAAACCTAAAAGACATAGAAAATTATGTAGAAAGCATAAAAGAACCACTAGATAAACCTCCTTTTCTAAGTTAGTTCCATTATTTTTTTATTGCCTATTTAGTTATACATATTTTATTTTGTATAAATGTTTATAAATATGACCCTAACCTGACTTTGTAAGGAAAAAATAATGATTGACCCAATCGAAATATCTGCTTGAAATATCAATGTAAAATAAACATTCGTCCAAACTGCCAAGTGTAAATAAGCTTTTTTAAACAAAAGAAAGATGATTTAGTTAGTAGCAATTTGTGGTAGCGATAACTTGTGAGATATCTAATCCTAAGTACCTACACCTTTTTCATTGTATGTACATAATATTATATCTATTGTCCTTTATAGTATTTGATGTAAGGAATATTATTAACAGTCGAAACACCATAAACACTTATAAAATTTACCTATACTCGATTTTTCAATTACTTATAAACATTCCTTAGTCTCTTTGAAAAACATATATTTATTTTGGAAATAGGAATTATTTACGGAACCCGAGTTTATGTTTTTACTAATAAAGTATGTCCATACGTATATTTTGTATTACACTGCTATTTTAATATTATTTCAATTAAAAAATATCTTGTTAAAAATAATATATTTTATTTGCACTTTAATGAATGTGAATGTAAAAAATCACAATCACAATAAAATAGACAAACTAGATTAGGTAAGCAGCGCAAGAGCAGACACAATATTTGTGTTCGCCCACTTCCCGATCTCGACTCCCCCAGGCACAGACGACTTCCTGAGTCATATTATAGCATTTGTAAAAAAAAAAGCAGAAAGAAAGAATCCCTTAATACTTCAATAGAAAACTTATCAATAATAACTATAACTCTTTTAACTAATTTTTCAGAAACCGAATATGATTACATAAAAGACAAAATTTTTGTTTATCTAATACCTGCTTTGGAGGAAACTCTTTTTAAAGCTGAGCTGTGGGACGCTTTAAAGAGTCAAAAGTGTTTCTTTAATGGCATCGATCACATCGTACAGGTATATCTTGAGTCGAACAGATAAATATATTTTTTTAATAGGGAACGAACGAATTATTACAATTTTATTTATTTTAAGTATTTACCAGCTTTACTTAAGAAATTAAGCCATGTTTACACTGATAACAGTTAGCGGGAAATGAATAAGGAAGTGTACAGCACTAATGTACGAACGATTGCTGCCCTCGACGATGTAACAAAGCATTTAGATACTCTCAGTAAACAGGAGCACCAGTCCGAGAAAATTGAACCCTAGGCAACTAACAATATTGACGCTCCTTTAGACCAAATTTTGTAACAAAATTTAATTTGCATGTCTTGTCGAGATAGAAAAAATATTTTAGATTCCAGCACGCTAACTTCGATTTTCTTAATTAACAAAAATTCAAAATTTCTAATGTTTTTCCTCGAATTTATGAAGCAATATGTCGCAAATTTAAAACAACAACGGTTTCGTATTTGTAAAGGACGGACTTCTTAACACGTACTCAAATACTTGCGATATTATTAGATATTATTAAATTACTAGTTTCCAACTACATTTAACTTGTATCACGAGGAGGGGTGTGCAGGTGTTAGGTGCCATTATGTGATCTTCTCTACCCCTGAAAACGTGCATGCAAAAAAATAATTGTGATCGGTTAAGTAGTTAAGACGATAAAGCGTAACAAATAATCAAACTCACTTTCGCATTTTTATTAATTAGGACCAAATTTGTAGATAGCATTCCATTAACAAATAAGTTTAACAGATACTTTGGAACAACAACCCCCGTAATCCAGAACGTAAACTTCATAATTTACATTTGTTCAACATGCCATGGGTTCGTGAGCATCTTAAGAAAAAGTAAGATATATCTATTTTAGAAAAACTATTAATACCTAATTATGATGCAAAAATATAAGCTGTAACTAGTTACTATAGTGATTATTATAAAATTGATTAAAAATGATAACATTTAATTTAATTTATTTTTCAAAATTAGGCCGCGGCCTTATTATCCCAAGTCTTGGCTATGGACTGAAGAATATGCAGCTACATTGATACAAAAAACTATTCGACAATATTTCGTACAACGTGAAGAGGAAGTGCAAGAGATGCGTGAATTCTGGAAGGTGATAAAGTTATTAACAATATAAATAATTTATATTAATATATTGAAATAAAACTAGTTTTTTAACGGATTTAATCACGTATATTAATTATGAATATAACACTGCAAAGTGCTCGTGGCCACGAACACTGCAAAGTGCTCGAAACGTCGGGATGTTAAAAATAATTAATATACGCGATTAAATCCGTTAAAAAACTAGTTTTATTTCAATGTGTAATAATCGCGAAAATCTAAGACAACATTATATTAATATAGTTAGAAGCTACATCATTAGAAGTATGCATGTAGAAGATAGTATTAGTTTAGATAGACAGTCCCACATTCGTTAATTATAAACAATTGATTGATTTGCATACATATATTATCGACATACATATCTTGAGATTTAAACTTTTATTTTCTGCTAAGCGCACCAATTTTTTGATGATAATTTTCTACACATAAACGGACATAACCTTACCATCAGGTGGTTGATTTAATTATTAGCAATAGTTATAAATTAATTAAATATATCTTTATGTGTCCATTGTCGACACAACTTAAAGGCAGCAGCAACTTTAATGTAATATAATTAGTATTAGTATTTCACAAATTAAACAACTCAAAATTAGACTAAAATCTTACAGCCCAAATTATAATTGCCCATCGAAGCTCTATCTTAAAAAAAAGATATCAATGTACAATGCAAATTGTATTCCCAAAGAGATTAGGAATGAAAAAAATTTACAAATGAATTTAATCCTCTTATAGACCATATTAAATAAATAGAACAAACCACGTTGTTTTAAATAATAATGAAATATTACATTTACTTTATAGAAACTGGACATTGAACATGGCCGATCAGATTTAGAAACAAATCCATACTTGGCCAAAAAGTTTGCCTCACAACAAGGAGTACATAAAATGTAATTTATGTAATGTAATAAAACTAATTCTGAACTAATATGTTTTATTAAACTAATAATTATTAAACCTACTTAATAGTTTATATTAAAAAACCTTGAACATTATTATAAATTTATTATTGTAACTGTATTCCCTCATACAATGAGGGACTCACGGGTTTTCCAAGTGACATAGTAAACTGCACTGTGGGTTTTTCATCACCTTTAGCAATTCTGTGTACTCGGTTTGGACTATGATTGTATGCAATAGGCATAACAAATTCCTTAATGGTCTGTAATAAAAAAAAACATAAGATTAAAATGTATAAATATAAGATTCCAAGTCAAGAAAATAAATAGACACTGTAGTTAGCTTTTTCTTAAAAATAACTACTCTCACTTTAAACATAATTACTACAATACTGTTTTATTTTATGAAGGTAAGGTTTGTAAGAACTGTATTTAATATATTTATATACAGTTCTTATATATATATATATAAACCAAATTTACATTTGAATATTAACATTCATAATTACTGCTATTTGGTGTCAGTCTGCTAAAAATACTGTCTATTTAGACATGAATACATCACATAACACAATCATTTGCATCAATTAACTTTCTATTTCATTATGTATATTATCATTTAAAAAAGATATTTTTGAAAAAAAGGTGTTCATCATTATTAATAAAAAAATAGGACTGGCACCTTTTTATTTTTGATTTTCCTTATGAAATTAATAAAGCATTTGAAATGTTTCATTTAATAAAATAAATAAAAACTATGGATGAAATTTACACATCATCATATAGCAAAGTATTGCAATATCCCTTTAGTTGTTGTAGGTGACTTCAACTGCCATCATACTATGTGGGGTTTCCTTCAGTGTGAGTACCCTTCTGCTCATCTCATTGATTTGTTTGATAATAATAACCTTTGCTTATTAAATGATGGCTCGCCTACTAGAAGAACTCCTCCATCTCAGAATCCCAGTTGTGTTGACTTGTCCTTAACGTCTCCCAATCTGGCCTCTCAGTGTAACTGGAAGGTATTATCCTGCTCATATCATGATCATCTCCCCATTCTTATCTCCTTATCCCATACTGTTCCTGTCTCGCCTATGCCATTTCCTCCTCTCTTAAAGTTTCGTATCTCGAAGGCTAAGTGGGCAGAATTTCAGCAATGCGTTACAAGCCAGACAGATCAATTTCCTGTAATAACTGTTGAAAACTTTTTACAAACTTATAATGATTTCATTTCTGCTTTATTAACTTCGGCCAATCAATTCATCCATTAAAAAGTCTCCTAAAGATTTCATACCTTCCCCCCCTTGGTGGGATTATGAATGCACGGAAATCATCCGCAAACGGGATGAGATGGAAGAGGTCTTTATGGAATTTCCATCTTTAGAAAACTACTTAAATTTTCAAAGTACAAATGCCAAATCAAAAAAGGAATTATCCTTGAAAAAACGTAACGGCTGGTTTCGTTTCTGTGAGAGTCTTTCTCCCCGAACCCCTTTTTCACTTGTTTGGAAAAAAATTAAAAACTTCCGAGGTTCTTTCAGTGATAGTAATCCTGTTTCTAACGACCCTTCTGTCTGGCTCTATGATTTTTTGGATAGACTGGCTCCACCTTTTGTTCCTCCTGAAAATGGTTTTCCTTCATCTTCCCCTTCTCCTCCTTCGTATGATCGAATGGATGATCCTTTTACATGTGATGAGCTTTGCTCTGTTTTAGACAATCTCCACGACTCCTCCCCTGATATTGATGGTATTCCTTAGTCCTTTTTAAAGAAATGTTCTGACTGTTCAAAATTAATTTTACTCTCTATTCTTAACAAAATTTATGAAACTGGGTTTGTTCCTGAGTCATGGAAACATCAAATCATCATTCCTATCCTTAAACCCCATAAAGATCCTAAAGATCCCTCCTCCTATCGTCCTATTGCCTTATCGTCAGTTCTGGCCAAAATAATGGAACACTGGAAATAATGGAAATCTTTATATCTGGCTAGAGGATCATGGCTTATCTCTGTCTGGTCCCAAAAGCTCTGCAGTGGTGTTTTCCAGAAAAAGATTGATACCATATGTTGATATTATTCTGGAAAATGAGACCATCCAAGTAAAAAATTACGCAAAATTTTTGGGGGTATACTTTGACTCTCGTATGACTGACACGGTCCATCTTAATTACATTAAGGAAAAATGTGAGCTTGGTGTAAATGTTTTGAGGTCTCTTTCAGGTGTGTGGTGGGGTGCTCATCCCTACACTCAGAAACTCCTTTATAACGCCATTGTTCGGAGTCATTTTGATTACGGGTCATTCTTGCTTGAACCGTGTAATAAATCTGCTTTAGCCGATTGGGACAAAATTCAAGCTAAGTGTCTCCGCATCATTTGTGGTGCCATGAAGTCCTCCCCCATAAAAGCTCTCCAAGTAGAATGTCTCGATCCTCCCTTATTTCTTCGTAGACAATATCTTTGTGATAGATTCCTCAAGACAAGTTGTTCAAAATTCTTGCCACCCATTTCTTACTTCTCTCTGTCACCTTTCAAATTTTATTCCATCTTCAACTTATTGGACTCATAAAGAAGCTCCTTGCCTTTTCAAAAGTTATGAAAAATTTATTGCAACATCTCCTCTTTTTCAATTTCCTGGTAATCCTTTGTTTGCTGTCCCTTTTGATGCACTTGTTTTTAGGCCCAATGTAATTACATATTTTGGTATTAATAAAGAAGATCCTGGAGCCAACGTTCGGTTAAAAACCTCTTAAATGAGCAGTTGAGCAAAGGCCGGCAATGCACCTGTAACCCCCCTGGTGTTGCAGATGTCCATGGGCGGTGGTAATCACTTTCCATCAGGTGAGCCTCCTGCTCGTTTGCCTCCTATATCATAAAAAAAAAAAAAAGTTTCCCGGGTTTCGAACTATGTTTACAGACGCCTCTAAACTATCTGCAGATGATATCTATTTTTTCTGGAGAAACAATAGCTATTTATGAAGCTGTATCCCGGGTAGAATCCCACAACCTTAATAAAACCATAATTTTCACTGATAGTCGCAGTTGTTTAGAGGATATTTTAAACTTTCCTTTACGTTCTAGAGATGTTCACCCAATTAACCTCAAAACTCGGGAACTTCTTTTTAAGTGTCACTCTGCTGGAATTGAGGTAGCCCTTGCATGGATTCCTGGCCACTCCGGGATATCTGGCAATGAACAGGCTGATATATGTGCTAAGTGGTCTATTCGCAATGGTACGGAGACTAATGCTAACTGTTTTGCCCATGATTTACGTTCTCTCTCTAAAATTGATCTGAATAAGCGCTGGAATGATGTATGGAACTTTACCCGTCATGTAAAAGGTAAATTTTATGGCAGTTTGCAACCTGATATACCATTAAAACCCTGGTTTTTTGAGTTTCGTAACTGCTCTAAATTTTCTACTTCGACAATAATTCGGTTGCGTCTTGGTCATAACTGCAGCCCTCAATTTCTATCAAAAATCAGGGTTCGGGACCACTCTTTGTGTGAATGTGGCCTTGATGAGGGTACCGTTGAACATATTTTCATTGATTGCACCAGATTTCCTGTTTCACTGTATGATGTTCTTCCTCCTACTTCCCTCGCCCTTTCAACATGTCCTGTATTTTGTCTTCTTCAGAAATCTCTATTATAACTATTTTATTTAAGTATATTGAAAGATATAACATTTAACTTTAAATATGTTTAAGTATATATTATTTATATAATAAGTATATTTATGTAGGTAGTTTTATTATTTTATATCTTAGTTGGTGTTGGTGTTAATATATTATATTGTGATGTCCTATTTGTTTTAGATCATGCTACTGGTCATTTGGCAGAACGAAAAAGTGTTGTTTTAAGCAACCACGTGTATTTTTCAACCCTGACACTGGCAGAATTGTCAACCTTTTGACAGAAGCCATAAACATAATAAATAATAAGAATACTAAAAAATAAATGTTGCTTTTGTCACATATTAACATTTGATTGACTAATGGGCTATGGCATACTTTAAAAAAACACTTCCCTAAAGACAATTAAAAAATTAAAATCACCTCTAATCCCTTTTTTTCATGATCTTTCACAATAAATTTCTTCATTAGTGGTGGCATTTCAATAGAATTCGGTAAAATTGCTTCAGGTAATTTTTCATAAATTTTAGCTGATTCAAATAATTTAGCTTCTTCATCTTTTGGAATGAGATTATAATCGGGCTTGTAGGATGTTTTATAAATTTCGGTTAAGTTAGGAAGTTTTCTGCCTCTAAAAGTTTTTTCTACCCATACTCGAACTCTTCGCCTTTCCTGAAAAATATTGTAAATTTTGATTAATTGAAAACTCTAACAGGAAGCATTAACAAACATCTTTTGGACCAACTTCAATTCTGAGAAGTTTTGTACAGAATACTTTCCATACATCAATTTCAGCATTCAAAATGTTTACTATGTATACACTTTACTTATTTTGTTGATGATTTCAAATTATTTTTAGTAGTTACTTAAAATTTTAGTGTGATGGTTGAAACTTAATATATAAATAAGACTTTGTAGCTGTAATACTCGTGATGCTAAAACTTTTTTTCTCCTGACTAAACAAATAATTCAACATAATTAATAAAACATAAATCATAGTCATACTTCGTCTGGACAAGTTTCTACTTTTACAATCTTCATGAAACTTGGCTCGGAGTAACGTTGAAACACGGATCGAACGATTATTCTCCCTACACCATAATTTTTAAGACTTCCAACAATTTCCCACAGCGTTTTTCCTTTAAAATTTGTCGTCCTTCCTACGTATTTAATAACGGGTGACGTCATTTCTATTTGTTAATAATAATTTAAATAATTGAAAAAATACAGAAAACAGATGGTTATGTTTTTCGATAATAATTGTATGCTGATTGCTGAAGCGGATGTCTGATGAAAATAAACTGACAAGTGAAACTCGATATGTCGATGTCAACAGAATACAGATGTTAATTGTCTAATCTCGTGGTAGACTCAACCATGTTATTTTGGTAAATCATTTTTACTTGGCAAAGGTATTACATCAAACAACCAGCTGCAATGAAGGTTGTCTAATTTATTTAACATTAATATTTTATACAATTGTAATCTAAATTCAAAATTAAATTTTCTAAAGCAAAGATTTGAATTCGTCAGGAACTTAACTTTTTTATTAAATATAAAAAAAAAATATATAATTTTATTTAACTTTTCTCCATTGTCCGACCAAAATCGAAATAAAATTAAAAAGTATTAACCTCCAGTTTGCATATAAATTATATTGTAGTTATAACTATTTTTTTAGAATAGTTTCTCGTTGTTAAGTTTAAATATATATATACATATTTACCCCTTAATTAAACATTCAATTAATTTCAATAAAAAAAGTTCATCTGCCCCAACCAACTTAAATCATACGTTGCAATCGATTCCCTTAGTTTGTTTTATTAGGTTATGCTTAGTTATACTTTTATCTGGCGTGTATTTATTACGGAATGATCGCAATATATCTTCAACTTGAACAATAATATTTACGTTTTAGAAAATCCATTCAAATTGAGTTTTTTTTATAAAAGAAAAGAATTTCAAAAATGAGACAGAGAACTTGTTGAAATAACTGTTTTATCCAATTTGTCAGCAATTTCATTGTATCTAGAGATCAAAGCATAACGATTAGATCGTATTGATGACAAATAATATAATGTGAGTAATTCAATACAGATGGTTAGGTTAGACATCAATGGTTAATTGACAAAATTTAAGCATACTCTTTAAGGTACCTTTATAAAATGTTTTGATTTGAATTGATAAGTTTAGAAAGGCAAGTGATACAAAGTATTAGAGGATGAAACGGTGACTATTTTTTTTTTCAAATAAAACGATCATTAGCAGCCTATTATTTCCCACTGCTGGGCTTAGGACTCCTCTCCCTTCGAGGAGAAGGTTTGGAGCATATCCACCACGCTGCTCCAATAAAAGAATCAAACAAGTACTATCTACCTTAATGGAAGGATGGTTAATGAATGAATGAATAATGCAGTTCTTGCACTTCAACTTTAATTAGGCTAAATTACAAAATGTCTTACTAGCTATAACTTAGCTATTGAACTATTTCTAAGTCTAAATTTTATTTTTAATTTGTGTTTTAATTAATTTTGTGGGAATTTTACAAGGCGACCTTTAGTCCGAATCCGTTCATGTTCGAATACGAATTTCCACCAGCGTATTTGTGGTCATATTATTTCGATTACTTTGAAATAAGTTTTTAGTTCTTACGGCATTTTTGTGGAAATAAATTCATAAAAAATATTGAAATAATATAATTTTCGTCTCGCAGTTTTAAATTTGGACAGATAATTACTATTTTAATATTGACAAATAACCAGTGTTTAATCGTTTTTATAAATCAGAAGAGAAAAAATAAATTTTAATTGATACTTTTTTTAATTACATTTCTGAAGTTTTTTGACTTATTTTGAAAAAAACTAAAAAACGTGATAACTCAAAAATGGTTAATTTTTCATTATGCATATGGGGGTTAAAATTATCGCAAATAATCACCCCTATCACCTCCTAATGGGAATACGTTGAATTACCAATAACCCTGTATATGGCTGTCAGTTGTCTTTACGAAAACCAAATTAAGAGTTAGGACTTCTCTGTTGGTCAAAATCCATTCCAAATTTTTAATTGGTTCAATATGAGATTTTTCATAGCTTTACATAAGGTGAATGGTATTCCATGATCTTTACCTAGTTTTAGGATGGGAATAATTTGAGATTTCGAAAATAAGGGACAAATCCTGAATAAAAAAAAGATACTAAATATATATGTATTCCTATTTAACTTAAAACGACATTTGTCCTGAGAAATGTAACGCCCTGGAGAACAATCAGACAGTCCGTTGAGAGCACATTCAAGTTCAGAAAGAGTAAAAGGTATTTTCTAGGAATTAGAAGAATACATTGGCATGATAGAAAGAATTTGAAATCAATATTTGAAAAGTAATTTCCCCTTAACGGTGAAAGTTAAAAAAAAAACCAGTCGTTTTATTTAATTTTTAAAGAAGAACTAGTACGTAGACGTACCATCTGGTTGTAAGTTGTTCACCACAATTCTGCCTACGCAAACGTTTCCCATGAAAAAACTGTATAAAGATGGCACGGCACTCGGCACTGTGCACATTACTTGCTTCAATGTTAATATATTATTTTGTCTCTTTATTAAAAATCCTCTTACGTAATAAATGAATGTCACTTACAATCGCCATTTCAACTGTCTACGTCTGCTTTGATGGCCGAACCATAATTTGCTGCGTACTCCTTTCGATTTTTATTTTTATTTAATAAGTAAAATTGTAATTATTTGTTATAATAGTTATTTATTATATTTCTAAAACTCGAATAGCTATTAATTCCTACGTAAGATATTTGGAAAGATCCTTTATAATTTGTTTTAAATTTTCGTATGTGTCTATAACTTAAAATTAATAGCAACACCGAGAAACAAAAATATTGTTGAGTAAGTGTGTTACTACTGTTATTTTGTTTTATTAAATAGTACTATCTATCTAAAAGGAGGGGAAAAACATTAAACATATTACTTTAATAATGCCTGAAATACTTCATTGTATTCTTAAAACAAATTATGATGTTTTAAAACTAATTTAGCCCTCACTAGTCATTTCTCTGATAACATTTCCAATAAGGTTCAATATTGATCAAATTGGAAATACTAAACATCTCATATCTAAAAATCTCCTTTAGTGACATACAATACTATTTGTTTTCTTAAACTACCTATTGTATGTGAATCATGAACACTCAGTCAGTCAGTTTGTTTACTTTCTTCTTACGGGTCTACTTTTGGAGTTCTTTAGATATTAGCTGTTGTCATATATATGTATAAAAGAAGTTTTACCTTAGAGGAAACCTAAATTGCACTAAATAGTAATCAGGATTATCTTTATCATGACTTTCTACATGACTTCTAAATTATTTTTTTAAATATTTGTGTGCATACAAAGAATAATTAAAATAGTTAGCAACTTAGTTCAATATGGTTATTGCTAGTGATGCTAGTCTGAAGAGCTTCATTTTTTTTTCTTTTGCTTGTGTAGTTAGCGATCTTATAACAAAATAAAAAAAAAACAAATGTTCTTAAAAAATCAACTTCAATTTATTTTCAATTTCTTATTTAATTTATGGAATTTATGCAATACAAATGTTTTAAAATATAACTAGTATAGTTAGCAGGTTTTTAATTTAAATGCAGACAGTTTATTAGTAACAATGTCATGGAGTAGTACCATCAATGTTAAATGAATTCAATGCATTTTATTGAAACATCACATTTTTATCTCATACATAAATTTTACTAAAATGTTGTTCGGATTTCATCCCAATTACATTAAAATCTTCTGAAATAAATATTTTCAGGCAAGTTTAGGCATTTAAAACAATTAATCTATAACAAAATTACGCTGCTTTACTAACTTAAAATAGATATCGACTAAAAGCCATGACATTGAAATTTTAGGTGTTTCCTTTTTATACTTTATAATTAACACAAACAACAAAACAAACTGATATTAAGGAAATTATTAAGTGTCTCTAAAATTGAATGATAACAAACAATTAACCAATTAATCCAAAATCAAATTGTTATTAATCACCTTTGGTGAAATTATCCGTATACTTTGACTAAGTTAGGATTATAGTGCATTGTATGCATGAAATGCATACAAATTAGAAGCACTAAATTAAAGGACTCTGCAATTTGAGAGACAATTCCTGGACAAGTGCAGGAAAAAATGTTTAAATCATTATTATGTTCTGCAACAATTTGCCCAGCCCTAATTTAAGAAGCTAGTCTTCTTATAATAGTGTTCCCATACTTCAGTTACACTGCCATCGTAACAACATTTAATTAATAGTTCTGAACATAAATTTCATCACATTATATTGTTACTGGCAAGTGTTAAACATATGGAAACATAGTTATATTTTTCTACTGTTAAATATCTGTACAACAGTCACATTCCGTTGGCATACAATTAAAATAAAATAAATAATTATTAATTTAGCTATAAATTGCCTAGTTACCAACTGGAATGGGCTTCGTGAACACGCGGGTGGCGAATAACAAGTCCATTCTTACATGAGGCCATTATAAATTTAAGTTAAAAAGGCCCACAAATACGCGTTATATTACACCTAACAATTTCAATAATAAATTACGACAAATATTTACATATTACCGCCGATATCCACAATTAAATAAGTAACTTAAATTAGAACAATAATTTAAGATAGTCGGGACATACTAGTAGGAATCAGTCATTCAGCGTCAAAACACTGATTAATTGGGAACTGACGTCGTCTTCTCGTGTCCTCCTTCTCCAATGCGGGGAGCGTCGACGCGAGCGTATCATCGTGCGCTTTTGAAACATATGTGGCGCCTGCCGCTCCTGTCGCGGACAAAGCCAATGCTGCCAATCTGCGCTGGCTTTTGCAAACTTAAAGGACCGTTTACCAATTTTACTCAGGACACGAATTTTTCATCGTCGTGTTAAGTTTCTCTGGATGATTTTCGTGCTCGAAATGAAGCCTAGTTTTATCCTAGAAGTGTGCACTCGCCGTGCAGCGAACGGGAGGAATGCGGGCGCGCAGCCCGACGTGGGCGCGACTCGGCTCGGCGGCCGCGCAACCGTCTAAGTCGTGACCCGTCCGTATGTTCCGATGCGTACTTCATCGATTACTCTCCTCCATTCTAATGCAAACGACAGAGGGTCTTCTAAATAATATGTACGATTTGGCTGTAACAAAAAAACATATATCATGAGGCGATGCTCTTCTTACCACTGACATAAATAACATAAAAATATTTAAGTATTATAATGTTTATAATTAAATAAAAGCTTACCGTGTACACTAAAAATATTCTAAAGTTTTTGGCCTCGACGCGCAGCTCTGGAGACCAAGGTATTTCTCCTTTAAGAACCATGTTAACGGGGTCAACGTAAAATAATCGTGGGCCTGTTGTTAATAGTAACATACGACGTCTAGCGAATAAGCCCTTCCTTTTTTCTACTAAACCTTGCTTCAGTATAAGTTCGCCATCAACAAATTGGTGCCATTTATTTTCTCTAGCTTGAACTTCAAGACGATGACGTTTTTCTTCTGGACTAATATTTAAGATTCCTATAACAAAAACAATATATTACAATAATGAATAGGAGGATCAAAAATATAGGTAATACATAATAATTGATGTAAGCCACATTTCTTACAAGCACAATGCACATTGTGTTTCAATGCATATAAAAGAGTCATTAATAAAAGTCAGTTATGAAGTAATTTATATAATGTCATCAGCTGGTGAGAATACAGTGCTATTGCAATGCTCCGGGAAGTGACGTCATGTCTTTGCGGAACCGTAAATCAAGAACAAAGTAAGTACGTTGGAATGTGTGATGAATGAACACATTTCAAACTACCAAAGTCAAGTCACATATTTCATTTTACAGTTTTTTTACTAAAATCAAAAAGAGTATGAATGTTGTTTGACGTGACAATTATTTTAATTTGTAAAATAAATACTAATAGATCGGATAACGATGATCACTTTAAATTCTTACCTCTAGATGTGGACAAGTCGAATTCCCACAAGCGTAAAATTTGTCTTCCGCCTAATCCAGGTTCTAAATGGTCAGGCACTGTATATTTCTCTTCAAAGGGCTCACCAGGTAAATATGGGCTTATCTTTGGCGGAGTTTGTTCCCAAATATTTTCCCAATCTATGCCTTCGAAAAATGGGTGTCGTCTGATACTTTCATAAGTATCACCTGTGTCGCTAGATCCAAGCCTCTTAGTATGATCTAAAACTAGCAATTTTTCAACTAAATCCTTAGCTTCCGCGGGAAAGCCTTCAGGAAACTCGTAATCCATTTTTTGAATTTTTTGAAATGTAAGAAAATCATTAGAAGCCCGGAAAGGAGGTAAACCGGATATCATTTGGTAAATAATGCATCCCAATGCCCATAGATCAGATGCACGTGTATCTACACGATTTTGTAGGAGATCGGGGCTTACATATTGAGCTGTACCAACAAAACTTATTTTTCTCGATCTAACAGCTGAATCTTGGTCTTCTGGAACGGTTGGAGTAGGTGATTTAATTTTTTCTGGTTCTAATATTTTTACAGTTCCAAAATCGGCAATTTGTAAATGCATGTTTTCGTCTAATAAAATATTTTCTGGCTTTAGATCACGATGAATAATTCCTTTAGCATGCATTTTCTCTAAGGCCAATAATAATTCAGCAACGTAGAATTTAGCGACATTTAGCTCAAAAGAGCCTACTTTATTAATATAATGTAAAAGTTCGCCATTCTTTGCATAAGATAGTACAAAGTATAATCTTTCTTCATCTTGAAATGTGCAGTAAAGCTTAACAAATCCGTGTGGAACATTAAATAGCATATTTAGGGCATCTTTTTCGCGTTTTATGTACTGTACTTTTTGATTACGCACGATGTGGCTTTTTTCACAAACTTTAACTGAAAATAAAAAAATAAGAAAAATATTAAAAATTGAACTTAAAATATGTTCTTTATTGATCCTATTGGTATCAAAAATTTTGGGTTTAATATAATTTTTATTTAGATTTTGATAGTTTACACTAAGTAAAAGAACAACATTGTCAATTTGAATATTTATACCCAAGTTAAATAATTAATTATTGGATATTTGAACTGGCGTTCACACTTAATATTTATGTACTGCTCCAGAACAAACAGAATACTGTTAAGGGTAAAGGTAACGTAAAACGAATAATCCGTATAATAAATCTAAAAATATATGTCGGCGCCATTAAATACTTACTTGCGTACTCCTTGCCAGTGTGAATATCTTTCGCCAAAAATACTGTACTATAACAACCATCGCCAATCAACTTTCCAAAAATATAATCTTTTGCTGTCCGTTTAGTGTGTCTATATGTTTCTTTGGACGAATGTGTTGAGGTTGGAGTCTGAACAGGAGCAGCTGCTGCTTGAGAAGCTTGCATCTTGATCGGTGACTCAGTTGTAGATTCTGATGTAGCAATTGGAGCCCTTACTTCGGTTGTAGTTTTGGCGGTAGGCTGCAACAAAATAAAAATATATTATTGATTTGCTGAGTTTGTGTGCAATTTATTGTGATGTACATTCATTAGAGAGACATACAAATTACAAAGACTTCATTGTCAATTTTAAGATACTAAGATCACTCAAAAAAATATTAATGTGACAAGAAAAAGTTTATATAGGCACACTTATTACGTTTGGGCCACATGCGTCACATAACCATAACATACCTGTTAAATATCTTTCGCAAATAATTTGGAGAACTTAAATTGCACCTACATTACGAATTATATAAATCTATTAAAAGACATAAACAGGCAGTTATTCCGTTTGAGATTAAGAAAATTGCAAGTACAAAATTGTTGCAAATTGACGCACCAGCACATTAAGAGTTAAGTTTACAACTAAACGTCTGATGTATTCGAAACGCCGCCGCCTCGTTCATTGGCCTCACCAACAGTTCGATGATCCAATTTCTAAAGTTTGCGGCCCAAGTTTTTTGTTCATCTGCTTACGGAGGCGCCAGACAAAACACTGTTTCAATTGAATTCGGCCAGAATAGATAAAAAGCTTTGTTTATAATTAAGGTATTTTGGTAAAGGTCAACCAGAATAACCTCTATATGTCATTAAACATCGTTATTGCGAAGTAGTAATGGCTTCATTACGTATATTATAATTATTTACATATAAATATAATTCGCAACCGGATTTTAACAGTGGTTACTATATAGACTACACAGTCATTCCTCTTCTGGATTAATTCCTTTATTATAAATTTGGCAGTGACGAACGACTGCACAGCAAATTGACAATTTATTTGCCGCATGAGTCACTGAAATAAGTTGGTCCATGTAGACCGCAAGTGTGTCTCGCATTCCGCGGCAACGTTCATACACCGCCGCAACGGTACTCCGAGCGCATTCCCACCGCAACGCATTCCGCGGCCCGCGCGCACCTACTCCATACTCGACCTCGATCCCCACTACTAAGACCCTCTACGTCGATGACCGCACCTACAAACACATTCATCAGCCAATTCTCTCTTTCACATGCCACACGCGGTGTAAAGATTTCAGCAACGTCCTCTTACCATTACTCAAAAAGACGTACATTTTTGGATGTTAAAAAATTGTGTTGTCTCAACTAACTATACTCAATGTCTCAACTAACTAACTAACATAGATAAGCTGTTATTCTCATTAAGAAGAAGATAAAACATAGCAATAAAACGTCACACGTTACCGACATATTGCCCACGCTTTCAATGAATGACTATCCTCATGACAAGAAATGTTATCTTTCTCTATAGCCATAAACATTACATTTCAATTTACATACATATAGCTATTAACATTCAACTAAATGTTTATAAACATTATTTTAGGTTTTGTGTGACCACTATTAAATACAAACCACAATATATTTTTATTGTTTTTATGATTACGATAACCTTTAAAAGTGTTTAAGTGTAGTATGTTTTTATAAAAACCTAGTTAAAACATAATATCTACTTTTGTCATTAAACATAACAAATAGGTAAAGCACAAAATATATATAAATGCATTATGTGGTAGAAACGCCTAGTTTCATTCGGACCTTTAAAATATTTAAAAATTAAATTTTGTAAAACTATGTTTATAAAAATAGTGTTGCACCATTGGCACCACATGTTTTTTATTTTCTTAGAAGGTTGTTCCACTTGAGAGCAAATATCTTTTCAATAAGTTATAAAAACGACAACACATAAACAATAACGTATCTTCACTATGAATAAACCTACTACAGAACCAGCAATGCCACAGTTTAGAGAATTTGTATACCAAGAAAATAATACAATTTGTAATGTAGAATCTTGCAAACAAGGTGATGAATGCGGATCGTGAAGTGTTTGTAGTAGTAAACAAGATGATCACGCAGACTACGCGTGAACAAACAAGTGCCGTGTCAGTGCCGCGCCCGCCATCAATGTTTGCATCATACCGATCATACGCGGCGCGCTTGTCGCAACTAACAGTGCTCTCTGTTTGCTTGCACATAAAAATACACCGAGCGAAAGTATAAACAGACAGACGACACAGCGAAAGTTTTTACCGTTTATTTAAATTTTGCCACGTCGAAGTATCAAAATATTTTGAAGTGCATAATTATTACATATACCTCTTGGGAATATTTACTTATAATGCAATACTTAAATATTGTAGGATTCCTTTTTTACAGGTGTGTGGTGTTTTTTTTTTTAAATAGCATTCTTTAACCATAACGTTACTTATCTACAACATGTAGAGAATGCTTTATTAATTAATATTTTTTCTATACAATTATTGGTGCCGTTGACCTTACCTTTGATTTTGGTGATGGCTGTTTCCCGCGCTTCGTGGAGCTTACGCCGAGAAGTTTAAGAATTCTGTTTGCTGCCTCGAGAAGTGTCGCACTACCCCTCGATCCCCTTTTTACTCTTATGGTCAATCCGCTCATTTCTATACTTCGCATACGTTACCACACCACTTTTGTACTAATGTTCAAAACTATCCAAAACACGATCACAGTTCATGAAGCTTATTGTTTATTGTTTCAAAAACTTTACACACCATTAACTAATGTGGAATATTAAAAACAAAAATACTAAGGAATGTATTAAATTTAAATAACTATAAATTTTAGATTATTATTTAATTCACTATTCTGTGTTAGCGCGCGTGAAAACGACCTAACGATTCGACAGCGCGTTGCAGACTAAAGTAGTAACAAATACAGCGCTTGATGCAGGCGAGACATTGACTACGTCCTCCGCTCAGTAGACGGAATAATCGCACAGCCGCGGTACGTACGGCGCGCTGTTTGTTACCGTAATGTGGAGCTCCCCTTCCCTCCTCTTCTCTTCCGCCACCGCCGCCGCCACCCCACTTCTTAGGGCCTGCGCTGCGCTTCATTTTGTAAAATACTAAAAACCCTGCGTGATATGATTAAATGCATGGTTCCTCATGTGCTTTCTTTAGTAAGCATATATATCAATAATAGAAAATACATAAATATACTTAATTATGTATTACCTACAAAATAAAATTTACAAAATTAAGGAAATTAAGCAATACTAAAATATATTTTCGATTAAAATCCAAGTGTGTTAAAAACCTAACTGAAATATAAGAATCAACATCAACTAACACTTTCTGTATTAACATTCTAAGTTATAATTTGTATATTTTGGGGATTTGAGGGCGAATATTCGATGGCTTTGACGCAACATGGTGTGGTACGACAGGGGGTGAGACACGGGGTAAAGGGCGGAGGGTCGAATTTGAACGCGGGAAATGGGAACAAAATCAATAATGTTAAGATGTGCAGCAAGAGCGGAAAAGCAACGCGATTGAATGCAAAACCATGATATCTTATACAACTTTATAAGTTTTTATGTATCTCATTAAAATACTTTAATTAAAACATAATGCTTACAATATTAAATTATATTTCTCTTCTGTTTCAATCTCTCCTTATGTTTAATTTTATTCATTACATTATTATTTCATTGTTTTCAGTTAGATATAAGAATAATAAAATTAACATCTTATCCTATATTATTATAAAAAAAACCCTGTCCAGCTGTTGCTGGCACGTGCTGGTCGATGAGCGCATGTTGGTCACATCTGCAAATGCAAGGCCCTCCTTCATATTAAATTATTATGAATCAACACGGAGGGCATAACATAACTCGCCATTGCACTAATTCATTTTTTAATTACTTTTATGTATACTTTGTCCGCATATATATTCAAATAGCAAAGGTGTTAATTTTTCTTTATGTACGTCTGTCGTTCAACTATATATGTATATACAGAAAATATATTGAGTATGTAGGTATGTTTAATAACGTATTATTATATTTTTTATGAGTTTTCAGTCAAGTTTTTGGTTTTTTGTAGTGTGTAAATTTGTTTATAAGAATAGCACAATAAACAATGTTGAACTTGCTACCACGTGTAACGAAACATTTTACGTGTTATAAATATACAAATACATAAATCATATGTATATTTTACAAGGAATATTGGATACATGATTTAAACGGATAACGACATCATTAGTAAAAAGTAATAATAATCTCAAATATAATTTTTCATAAATCTATTCATTTCAATACATCAATGCATCATGTTAAATTAAGATGACTGTTAAAATAAATCTATTAAAATCATAGAAAAATTTGAGTAATTTTACATCTGTCCTTCTAGGTTGATAGATATTGTTGAAGGGATATAAAAAAAGCCAGGTGTGCCGACGATTTTTTGTCCTTCTGAGGACCTCACCAACCCCTGAGCCCCGAAGGCTTCGTTTTAAAATAAAACGTGAATCGTGCAATGAACTCGCCATCTGGTGCCATCTTATACGATTAAATAATCAAAATACACACGGTGCAAGCTGCATGTTTTTTTAGCAAATAATATATCAAGCGGATGTTCGGTGCATTTCATTATCATTGATATCAACGATATAGTATTTGTTATTACGATTTCAAATGTGGGCGTGCTTGGGTAGGTCAGTTCTTTTTGTTAAAACTGTTGGGCAAATCGTTCGAAAAATTAAAAATTGTAAAAGTTAAAAATTTAGGTCTAACAGTAAACTTCTGATTGTATGTAAATTGCATAAATTATTTCCAATATTATGATCTATCTAATATTTGAACTTAGACATTCGTCACACATTTTAGTTAGATGCTATTTGGGATGAATATAATTCGAAAACCATATAAAAAATGGTCTAAATTATACCAAAATATTATCATACATAGAAGCGGTTTATTGAAATTTAAAGCAACAAATTCTTAAAAGTATATTAAAATGTTCTTGTAACTCAGGCTACAAGAGGTTTTTTTACGTAACTTACGAACAAAACTATTTTTGAATAAAATATTGTTGATAGAAATACAGGTGAATCAGTTTTGATTACATATCAATTCTGTGTATACCAGAATTGATAAGACTAGTATATCTTCTATGACTGATTATCGTCGGTATCGGAAACTGGCGCCAACAGAGACGAAACATGACGCGCGAAGTGCGAAAATTTACAATTTCTAAAATTCGATTCGACCCTTATTACACTTTACTACAGTTATACAAATCCAGTGTCCACATTATACACAAAAGTTCTTTACTTAACTAATCTCAGTTTATCAAAACATTATGTGCTATACGATATAATATTTCATTTTTTTTACCATGCAATAACGTTCTAAGTATTCAATCCAATAATTAAATACACTACTAATTAATTCATGTGATTGAGATTTAATCAATTATTTGTTTTTGATGACGCATATGTTCATAAGATATTATATCGCTGATTAAAAAAAATACCAGCAATTTATCTGAGTGCATGGGCACAGATGTTCAACCTTTCCGATGCAGAACTAAGCAGGTGCGTTTTTACAGGTGCTATGTGGTTACAGTGAATATATTTATGAATACCTACATACAAATCACTCGCATCGTAAACATTTAACGATAGTGGTATGAATGATGATAGGTAATTAAAATATGTATAAAACACAAACTACTTACGACCACTTAGTGACAGAAATCATTGCACTTGCAATAATGTATTATTTTACATACACGTTTACACGTACCGTAGTATAATATAACAATTTAGACACGTGTAAAACTGTAGGTAAACTGAGGCACGAACTTACTTTGTTTTCATTTTATTAAACCATATATAATTTTAGACGGTTGTTACAATGTTTAGAACATAATCATCTTTACTATTTAAATGAGAAAAAAAAACGTAAGTTTTAATTAAAAATCAGGTTGTGAACTTTATTTTGGTTTATTTTCTTAATGTAAGCAGCAAAAGTTTGTATATATTTTTATTACTACCTCGGTCGATTTACGCGCCATCTATCAGAAGTTGAAAAGTACTTTGGCCAACCAAATCAACTCAGATATAATATGCTTGATGCATAGAATGCGTACAAAACTAGCACTAATTTATAATAGGAACTATAAATTTTGTAGTTTTATAAAGGAAATTATAATACTATAAATATCTGATAATAAAATCAATAAGCTGGTTAAAAGGCTTAGATGCCATGACAGATACCAATTTAGCCATAATATACCTACTATGGCAGCATTGTATTGACAACATTGAGGCGCCTACCAAGGTTATCGACGCGAATGTCTTGAACACCGGCCTTGAGTCGGTCCTTTGACCCTATTTAATGTAGTTAGTGAGTATATACGTTCGTTCTTCGTAAAACACCTGCCTGGGTGCCCCCGAAGCGACGCGTCGCACATGGCGTAAATTCAAATATCGATATAACGGTCGAAGTGCATCACCGGATGTTTACCACTTAAGAATATATTGAACCTTAAAATAGAGCACGGTAACAAAACGCATTGCACGCACATTCATAGATAATAAAAATATTTTATAATTCCATTATATAATACATCGTTAAGTATAGATGCAACAATATGTAAATAAAAAAAAATACTTTATAATAAATATTGAACAGTAAGTCAACGTTAATTAAAATATTGACAATGAAATTTTAAAGATCCACATACGTACGTGTATAAAACAAATGAATTCGAACGAGTTCAATATTAATTAAAAAACTTATCAAGTTCCACTAAATGTTATAAAATTTAACATATAACTATATTTAATTTACTTTAAATGCTAATTGACTTGAGATAATTAAAATACTGTTTTGTACATATGTATCGCTCTCGTGAAACCCATCAGAGCAGTACGGTCGTTGTCCTCAAGGTAGAAGAAAAACTTAAAACAACGCCATATATATAAAGTACTACTTACCAGCTCTATATGCAGAATGTTATTTATTTATACGCACGATCAGTTACAATACGTTGCACAATATACTACGAAAATTTATAATTTGTTTTATTCAAAACATATTTACCTATAATTTAATATAATATTACCTAAAATTATATGTATATTTTAGTGAAATTTACATTTTTTTTAATAAGTACCTAATTAAACTTATTATAATATTTTTCAAAAAAGACAATATTTTATTTATCTTCATTATATATAGTCCAATAGTTTAATATCGTTACGCCAATCTCGCGTATTGTATGTCGTTGCAAGGCTTCCAAGTTGGCTCACTGATAACATATTTTCTGTTATTGCCTTAATTTACATAACGTTCATTGGCAAATACCAAATAATCATTTTTACGTTTTCACTCTTTAACTAAATGTAAAATCCGTTTTATATAAGTTGGCAAGAGTAGGTAATTATAATAATTGATAAAATCTAAATATAATTTTAAAATTAGTCATATATTATATTCAAATAAAATGAAAATGTATGTTATATTATTAAGAAATAAATAAATTTCTAAAATAATATATCAAATGTAAACTAAAATAAATAAAAGGGATCGTTTACATTTTGTGTTTAGTAACACAATGAAAGGTAATTAAAACTTCCTCACTACTTTTAAGGCTTCCTCCTTCTACTTTATATCGGTATAATATGTATGTAACATTTTTTAGTAAACACTATCACACTTTATGAATTGTATCGTTGGTCAAGTATCTGGCTATTTATTATTAACCCATTGTCAGTGTTTTTTCTGTTAATAATCATCAGTAATGGTCTGGATTGTGGAAACGAAAAATATCATAGAACCTTTGGTCCTGCGCCTGATCTCTCAACGGTCGTTTCAGAGTTGCCGTCCCATTGGTTTATGAGAAAGAGGGAAAGTGCACCTGTTTGATCGACACTTAAACATTGTTTTTTTTATAGAATAATGGTATGCGGAAGTAGGAGTGACTCCTAATGGTAAGTGTCACAGCCGCCCATAAGAAGCGATAACTAGCGCTGTAAGAAATATTGACCATTCCTAACATCGCCATTGCACCACTAACCTTGGAGGCTAAAATGTACATGGCTAAATTGCGCCTACAGTTATTTTTTGTGGCTCACTTGCCCCTCAAAAAAAAGTATATAACAATTCTAAATATTGCTATTTGGCGATAGAATATCTGATGCTTGGGTGGTACCTACTCAGTGTGGCTCGCACAAAGCCCTACCACGTAATATGTCCTGAACAATTGACTTGAGTATTGCCCTGGTCGAAAGCGGCCAATAGTATATCCACATAGCATAAACCACAACTATATATTTTTTTAAATAATCAATCTAATTTCTTAAATATTATCTGAAGCAAAGTATTATTTTCAAAATTTAGGTTTTTAAATATTTGTTGTGTATACAATAACCTATATAGTGTTCTTCAAAATTTATACAATTCTAAGTTATTTCATTTTAAATATTATAAGATGTTATCGGAATATTCTATTTGGTAACCGTATAAATAGATAAAAAATGTCCTCTGACGACCTGGTGTAAACTGGTTGGTCCTCTCGCCAATCTGTCGGCAAACGTTGATATGTAACTGGTTACAGATCGGATATTTACTCATGACATTTCTACATATTAATTAATAAAATCATAAAGCTTGCTATTTTAAAAATATACTGACCTAATATTCTAAGCAGGTCATCATTATGTTTGTGATTAAGCATTGTTTTTTAATTTATCAGCAAAATTTGCTTCTACGTTTTTAGAAGACAATCTAACAAAGTCTTAAATTTTTCCTTCTAAAACATCATCTTATCTGCAATTCAAAATGGAACTAACAAAACAAATAATAAATTCAAACTAACACGCGGACGCGGTAATAAATCTTCCATTCAACAACAGACTAATGTAGCGTAGGAAAAAGTAAGTTATATTTAGATATGTAAATATTCCATATTAACATAAATCTATTATTGGAAACATGGTTAAAAATACGAGGTGGGATTTAAAAGAGAGCGGCCGTTGGTGACGACGACCATGTTATAGCCGCCGTACGCACAATATGCCTGGTATTCCACCCAGTGGAATGCCTTCTACTTACATACTTTTATTCACTTCCCGCGCGTCTAGACATCGATATTAGAGATTCGTTGCTAAAATAAATCTTAGTCCACTCACATAAGATTTCAATTACAAACAAAACTAAACGCTTTAACCCGTATAAAAACGGCCTCGCTGTCCTCGGAAAGTGCATTGATCTCATGGCGCGTCCTTCTATGGTACAAAAATCGCTGCACGTGATATGCGCATCCCTTTCTTATGACAAGCCATTATACGCGTGCGAGAAGGATATGAAAACGTAGTAAGCAGGATGCGCGTAGCGAACTGCGGGCAATACACCCAGGCGGGCGCAATGAACGGCGGCCATTAACGTGGAAGTACCATACCACGTTTTGGCGCCAACCGTATAGGGAATAGGGAAGAGTTCCGTAAGTACATGTCCTATACGTTTTATCTTTAGACATCTAAATTAGAATACAAAAATAGAGGGCTGGGATTTATGAAGACGTTGTTATAAAGACAGAGAAAACTATAGTCTAATTTGTTATTGATAGCTATTTTAGCGCAGTAGACTATATCGCTAGTGATTGAAATAGTCACGTGCTACACTATACTTAGCTTCTATTTTCTAGGCTAATGCCAAAATTATATATTACCTAGGTATTAATTTATTTTAATGAAGCATTAAAAATAGTCACTAACAAGATTTTATGTCAACTGAGTAACAAAAATATGATCACATAAAATAGTAAACAATCGCGATGAAAACCTAGGAACACGTGCTACATTCATATAATAAAAATATTCACATAAGATCGAATTACTTTTAAAATAAACAAAAAAGTTTTACACATAATTCTATGCATTTAATTATATGTAACTCATATAATAGCACTACGTCGATGTATAAAGCACCTTTTGTAAAGTTGGCGCTAAAATCTGTGAAACATCAAAATGGCGGCTACCACGTGCTTCTCACGTTGCTTACAACTTTTAGTATTCTCAATTCCTGACATATTTAAGGGTGGCATTTAATTACTTAAGTAATAAAGCTTGTTATCGAATTGAAAAATCTTGATTTTATTTAACGAAAATTATGTAATCATATATATATAAATGATTTCATATTTAGTGTAAGAATAACTTTACCAGTTCTTATTATTGAACTTTTTTTTACATTAGGCCAATACATACTATTTTCAAAGATTAGAACAACCAAATAAAATGTAGAAAAACTCAAAAGGCGCAGTCGGCAAAGCTTCTAATCCCCACTTTGATGTGTGAGTGCAAATTCTCCGAAGGACGAGATCCCTTCGCCAATACGTTCAACTCAGTTCGATGAAGTCGCCCGAGACGCCATTGACCGTTTCATTTTTAAAATAACGTTCTTAATTGTTAATAATACTTATGTAGCACGTTTAAAATAATAGTATTATTTAATAATAATATTTAAAAACTGATTCTAATTTTCTAATGAAAATTAGAATCAGTTTTTAAATATGGGCAGTATATTAAAATATATAAAAAAACAACTCAGTGCTCTGGAATTGTTTAGTCGGTGTTTTCATTTTACACCTTGTTCGGGGGCATATTATTAGTTTTACCTTTTATTTATGAACACAGCGATTACTATATTATTATCAAATCTAGTTTATCATTGTATATATTTTTTTTATCTTCAAAATTATGTGATTCGACTAAAAATTAAAATGATGTAACAAGAAAACATTAAATCTGAAGTTACATGGCGTGAATCAAACGATGGGAATGCGCGCTTGCCGGCGCGCGCCGACGCGGTCGTTCGCCGTTGCACGCTTGCATCCTCCGTGAGGACTACATTCCACACATTCATAGAGTCCGCAAAATATCCTTTCTAAGAGCAAGCAATAAGCTTATTAGCAAATAATTTCTAGTTTCACTATAGGAAAAAACCAAACGTTGCTATTGGTTCGTACATCAATTAATTATTACGATTGATTAAGCTTAGGACTGTAAAAAAATATGTTAATTTCAACTTAACGATATGTTGGAAGATATTTTTTTAATTTAATATATGAGATGCGAAGAAATGATAACAAATATATACAGGTTAGTAATCGAGTAAAAATTTATTTGTGCGCGTTGAATAGCACTTTTTAATGTATGCAAGTTTGGCATCATTACATTGAAATTTTTTTTCTAAACATGTTATCTAAGACTGCATGCTTGCACATGAATAACATGCTTTTACAGAAAAAGAAAGATATATGTAGTACGTGCCGAATAAGAAACGATCTTCCATCACGCGCAACTCCATAGCTTGCCATGTTGTCATTGAAAATTAAGCAAGATTTTTCAATATATAGTGTGTAATACATATAAAACGGAAAACCTTCGTTCGCGATTCAAATACATAGAAATTCTTTACTATTTATTAAATATAATATATGTAACATCACTTATGTCATGATTTCAGTATTATTATTGTTAATTACAAAAGGTATATGAGTCCTGTTTTATTTTCGTTAAAATAATATAGTATTATTAATAATTGATATAGTCATTGTTTACTAATAGTCATAATATTTATCATTTGTTTTAATAAATAAGAATAATGTTGTTTCTTGTTTTAGACATAAATGTGCTTTTAAAAAAATACTTTTTATAATTAGGATGCGTTATCATATCTCCTTTTTAAAAAAAATGAGAGATTATAGACGAGGGACAATCGAATCGAATTCCTTGCGACTACTTAACGATAAAACCAATAGACATACGAATTTATGTATATGTTTCATGTTGAGAGATTGTAAATATATTATAGTTCTAGCGAACATTCCGAGACATCTTCGTTTCACAGTAACTTTCGATTTTAATATAAGTATGTATTACCGCAATTGTCCAATGTGTCCTTCAAGCATTTTTCGGTGAGGTTCCGGAGGTGTCTGGAAGATATCACTACTTCAGTGAGAAGATTTTGCTTTTATTAAATAGTGCTAGTTTTTAAATCTTACAAGATAAATAAAATTTAATGGTGCCATCGGCTCGGAATGTAGTTTTTACCGAGGAAAACCAACGAGAAGAAGAGTGAAACAAAGGATTTTTTACACTTCATTTATGTAATTAAGCAAATTTTTGTACCAGATGTAAATAAAAGGACAGGACGCAGGTAGTACCGAAACGAATAGAAGTATCACAAATGTACCGACCATTGCAGGTATTTATTATTAAAGCCGTGTTGCATTTCAAAGAATATTTAAAAAAAAAGTTAAGCACTCATTATCAAAATAAGCTAGCATTCATTTGAATATAAGTTTTTATGTTGAAGTATGTAAAACAAATGAAATAAACATGTGACGGGGAGAAACTTGCTGACTGACAAAAATATTTAACTGATAAAAAATATCATAAATGGAGATATTTATTTACAACTAAACTAAATGAGAAAATGTATTGTTACATTTTTTTTTATTTACCTTCTATTCACATTCACCTTGTTATTAGAAAGTATTATTCACACCTCACGAAGAAAACAAACTCACGATGTATACAGCAAAGCACAGCGGATTATCATCGTATGTTTATTTCAGTTTTTTCCGCATACATAACGAACTGTTCTCTTTTCCTTAACTCTGTTTCTATACGTTTTTCTACATTCAATATTTTTGAAGATATAAAATAACTTATTGCTAAACAATTTATTTATGTGTATAATGATTATATAAAACGTACACCTACTATGTGTAATAGAATTTTTATTGAAATCTATATAACATCTTTATATTACGTAAAAATTGTGCAATATATACTATATTGCAATATACTGATATAAATAATTATAAAAGATTACGATATGATATAAAGTTTAAAGTAAACGGGACTATCTTGGGTGAAAATACGTGTTACGACAAATATTCCTACCAGCTTCCTTTATTTTGCAGTACCAAAAGGATATTCTAAGGGCGAGTGTTCATTGCCAAATTATATATCTTTAAAATTTGCGTCTACCGTTTGAGGTAGGAATTAATCTCGCACTTGACCGGTTTTAATTCTATTCTATAAACGGCGACTGCCAAGGACACAGGACGCTGGGCAAGCTGCGTCATTGCGCTCAGCCGCTAAGGTTGTAGACCCAGTCATTCACACGACTTTAGCACGCTCTACGTACCTCTATCCAAATTTATGAAATATTATTCATTTCAATGTTATTGCCCATTATAATGTAATCATAAAATACAATCTTTATTTTATTTCAAACGAACCCGATGTCGGCTTATTTGCATCGTGATAAAATTGTTTGTTTGTTTTTTTTTTTTTATATATAAAAAAAAAAAAAAATTCATGTATTATGCCGTTGTTTAAGCGAATTTAAAAACAGAAACATAATAAATCAAGGATGCAGTTAATAAATGCGCTATAAATTATGTATGCTTACAAGAAAAACTGACAAAAAGCTATTACGCATGTAATACGAATATAAACAAAGATAAAAAACACGTAAGAATTGAGTAGATAAATAGTAGGTAGAATCGTGTTCTATACAATAGGATTTTATAATAGAAAATGTTTTCAATTGATTAGGTATATGCCAGTTAAAAAATAAATCCCTAAATGATTTAGAATTACCATCAGTATATTTTTTTATAATATATGTATTTTCAAATGGGTAAATGGGCCACCTGAATGAAAGTGGCCACATCACCAGTAAACATTGTCGCTATAAGAAATATTAAAATTTCCTTGCGGCATCAATGCGCCATCAACCTCGCAAACTAAGATGTTATGGCCCCTGTGCCTGTTGTTACTTGCTCACTCACCCTTCAAACCGGCACACAACAATACTGTGTATAAAACAGCAGTTTCGATAAAATATATAATGAGTAGGTGGTACCAACCCAGACGAGCTTAAACAGAATCCTACGACCAAATATGCAAGTCTTGGCCAGATAATACAAACTACATAATTGCTAACCATATGAAGTATCAATGTGCGGGTGGTCTGCCTTTATGTTGGTGTGGACTTTGCTTCTCAATCGTCGCATTGTCCATACTCAGACAGGCCAGTGCGTGGTTCGAATGCGTGCCAACTTTAGTTTATTTCCAGGGAAGTTGTTTAAATATTAAAGATATAAATATCCGTCACGATAATTATACGTTTTATTGTTTTATTTTATATTTTTAATGTAGTTTAATTTAATTTGAATAGTGTACATATTAACAAAAGGACAGGCATTAAGCGTAAAAAAATAAACAGTTAATAATTTTGAAATTTGTCTTTGAACAAAGCAAATCGATTCATTCACTATTATTTTAATGCCAATACCGTATATACTTATAAAATTAAAAAAAAAACAACACTTAACAAAAATAAATATTCGTTCGTTTCGTTATTATTAAAGGAATTTTTCAACATATTTTTAACATTTTCGTTTAATAATGCAATTGGTACCTAACCATTTGTTTTCCAGCCTACTTACTAGTTACTAGCAGTACAATTTTCAAGTAAGTGCCGAAATATAAAGGCCTAATGTTGTTTAGGGTGGGTGTTTAATTACTTATCCAATGTATTACCGTGTCTTCTAATTTCGAAAAGAGAAAAAAAGAGATAACATTGTTTAAAAGGTTGTAAAGCTTGTTTTGCTACCCCGTCTTCGATGAATCGCCATTGTATTTTGTATATTTTTCTTAATAAGGTAGCCTTCTTTGAGAAAAATGAACACCAACTGATGACATGTTCGATATATCAATTATGCTAGTAGTTTTACGTGCATTCGGAAAAACAATCAGACAAACTTATATCTTTCTAATTTTAGTATCAAGTAAACAACAAACAACGCACGTGTCCTTGATGAAACCATTGTATTTTCAGAAATTGGATTCAATTGGCACTTTGTAGTGTAATTTTCCTGCTCGTGTTCCGCACCACGCGGCATTAAACCCTTACACTCTTACACTGTACGTGATATAGACTAAATTGTTGCGATGTTCTTACAGATTATTCGAAGGCATTTTCCATATTATCTTAGAACTGCTATTATAGGTAAATGATTAATAATATTTTTAACGACTCTCGACTTGTTAAAAAATGCTGATGAATCAAACCAAATACGTATGTTTATTAAAGCTATCAATAACAACATGGATCGCTAAATAAGCACACGACAATAGCGATATGACTGTTTGCTCCAATATTGTATTACGAAGGTATAAAAGCGAGCACGTTGCGCAAACATTTCCGTATTTTCACTTAGTCACGGACCAAACGCTTCTGAGGCCACGAGTAACCTACAAACAGATCTGTGACTCTGAGGAAATTGACTACAGCCTATAATTTCATTATTAATTATATTGCACGCTTGACGTTTGCCTCACTTGTATTCGTTGTATTAAGCTAACAAGGTATGTAAACAGGAAGGCGATTTTAAGTTATGTAAATACATACCTATTATGTAATTTAGGTGAAAATGCAATTATCTGTTTTGAGTTGTTATGATGACGGAACTGGAAGGTTAATAGTAAACTCTTTAATGACTAGTGAACCCTCAAGTTTGGGGTCATTTGGTTTATTGTGACGAGACACAATACACCGTATTTTAAGTACTTGATTCTTTTTGAAAATTTTCATAAAATTGTTGTTATATATTTTTATATCGCAGTTAAGCTAACAGACGTACGATAAAATATTTTAACAAATTTGCGACGTTACTGTTGTTATTTTACCTTATTATGTAATATGATTCGAAAACAACATAGCAGACATATTCAATTATTTGATTTAACGTTATACAATAATTTTCCAATTATTATAAAACGGTTAGTGTTTTTTTTTTATATATTAACTATGTTATTTAATGTTCTTCCAAGTAAAAATATTTTGAATATTTTTTCATTTTCTGATATTACTCAGCCTTCAAATGAATATTTCCAAGAAGCAGTCGGTCACGAATGGCAATAACACAGAGCCCCGCCTAAATCGCGTCTGTGTCTGGCCTCTTATATTTAAATTTGCCCTTGTCTGCGTGCGCCAGGCTGACACAAAGCCAGCAGACCACGTGAGACAGTTCACCTGCCCCTACTACGTATCGTTCTAAGAATATTCATCGATATCAAGTAGGATATCTCTGATATAAATGCTATTTTACTTAAGATTTTTTCGATCTAATAAACAGGACGATACCTTCCTAATTTAGACCAAGAATTTCGAATATTTTAGATTCAAGCAATGTTTATTTTTAATTAGAAATTTCATTTGTTCTATTGACTTGAATTATTTTTATGGCTCCATTATATTTGTACATAATTAACTCATTGTCTAATTACATACATTAGTGAATTACTATTTATAAATGATATTAATTACTATTCACGTTTGCGATTTTGTGATAATAAAAGTCGCGAGTGTTATTAACGACAATATAGTTACAATCGCTTTAGAATGGAATTACTATAAATACATACGTAATAATCTTATGTCATCTGTAAAGGGTAACTTAATAATAAATGGTTATTTATACAAATGCCTATCTACTCTTATTAATATCTCAATTTAAATCTAGGCCGCATGGAATGTTAACAGGATACTTCAACTAAGTTCCGGGTCATGAAAGAACAAGAATTTGAATTATTATTCGACAACCATTCGCAGTTCAGTTTAAAGTACACATAAGTCGTGTTTTAAACAGCATATTGTTATATTTTTATATTCACATGATATTTGGGTTGTAATACAACGGATATGTAGTTAAAATTAATTTATAATTAATATGTACGTGAAACAACCAACCGGCATTGGATAAGCGTGGTGGAATAAACTCAAACCAGGGTTTTCTTCTTAAAAGGCGTAACTTTAGGCTACATAGGTACATATAACATAAATAGTTATTAACCTATTTTATGTAATAATGACATTCATGAACCATATTAAAAAAAATAATAATTTAACTTTTGACAAATGTGTTTTCTCTAAAATATCTATTATCGTAGATCTTCAACAATCACAGCGGCTCTTATCTTAAACATGTTTTCCAAACAACATATTTAATGTTTATATTTTAATAATAGTACTTTGAAAAAAATTCCACAATGACGTACTATTTTTAGACGTTTGCTAACATTACGACAAAGATAATTTTGCTTTAGAATAAGTGAATATTATATAATCATATAATATTCATGAAATAAAAGCAACTCGTGTAATTACTTATTGTGGAAGGTATCGAAATACATTCGATACACTAATGATTATACTTACTTTACAGGAGATCGACGAATTAAAACATATATCAGAATAAGTTTGAGTCGTCATACAAAAAACAAATAAACCTTTACTTGTTCATGTCACAGTATCATCATGATTAAACTAAACTTAAAACATTACTTTGAACAGCAACTCGACAAGGTATAATAACATAAGTTTAAGTATACTATTATTTGCATTGCATTAGTATCATGAATAAAACAGTTTACAAAAAGATCTCATCTTGCGCGTTCTGCCGGAACCGGGCAGACGGTATTGAATTTCTGTAGCGACTATAAAAGCAATGATTTATTTAGAGAAAAAAAAACCTGTATGTCGAGCAAAGTGGTCGTCGCGCACCTCGTCGCCTCGCCGTCTGCTCACTTCGGGTCACCACTAGAGAGAACATCCGACCGTATCGTTATTTATTAAAATATACTATGCATTTGTTTATCAACACAAGTATCGAATGAAGTGGGCCAACGTAGACGGCGTTCGTACTTTGTTACTTTCACTTGGTATTCACATAAACATACCGTGGAAACGGGTTTCTACTCGCTAGCGTGAGAATATAAATACCTACATTCTAGGGACAGAGACGTTCAATCATTTTAATAACTAACGCGTACTTCTCACCGTTACGACATACGGGTATAGGGGTCAATATTAGGGACAATGCTAGCCCTTAAACGTCCATTAAGCCACCCACATGTGTATACTTATCCATTTCGAAAATAATATTAATTCGAACAATAAAGTCATACAAAATTGCTCGTTAAAAAGTTTCACGAGGAAAATAATTACTTTGATATTTTTACAATAAAGTGTGTACAACTGTAACATAGTAAACTAGAAGCACGTGTAAGGCGATAAGAGTAAAAGGCAAGGCAGCTAGTACAAGTATTCTAACGCATGTTGATTATGCACGGTTTCTAAAAGCTACGGTACAAATCTTTAACTGTTGCATAACTGCACCTAGCGTAGTTCAGTTTCTATACGAAAGGTAGGTAGTTTGTTCTATTAAAGCGAGCTCGTGCAACGTTCTTACACGTGGTATACGCTACACTGCACTCGACGACATTAACTTCTTATCGCCGACAAGGAACAATATTGGAGAGCACGAAAAACCAATAAAATTTTCCATTATCGCCATGAACTCGAATGAAAACAAACACAAGGAATACTTTACGCGACACGTGGAATATATGTGAGGCCATTTAATTAACGCAAAATGCATTTATGTTACATGTTTCTGGAATTTAAAGCTGTGAGCTTACACAATAGATGATCTGCTGTATAGAGATATAGTTTATATCACATATTATCTACACCCGAAAGGGTAAACCAACTTTGACAAATTAAATTCGATAACTCATGGTACCGTGTGACGTCAGTAATCTCATATGACGTACGTACAATGTGGCGCCTACATTGTTAAAGTGTTTTGATTGATTAAAATATATTCATATCTTTCTCGTTATGGTTTTATATTATGTGTAATACATTTATCGGAGCAACGCATTCACGACGTCCGGAGACGGGAAGTGTGTCGATGATCTTCCCAGAAACAATCGATCCCATTGTCTCGACATAACGACACTCGTACATAAACGTAGACCGACGTCGGACTTCGACCCCTTGATTGCGACGCAATAACCAAACTGAGCATACAATATACGAGTATGTACAAGATATGTATACGCACTGTATCAAAACAGTGCAGTGATGATCCAAATAAATCCTCTGCATTTAACCTTCATTTTAATTAGCAAATATCATATCGCAGTATTAAAACACAGATAAATTATATTTAAATTCCTAATAAATAATAATAAATAATAAATAATAAATAATAAATAATAAATAATAAATAATAAATAATAAATAATAAATAATAAATAATAAATAATAAATAATAAATAATAAATAATAAATAATAAATAATAAATAATAAATAATAAATAATAAATAATAAATAATAAATAATAAATAATAAATAATAAATAATAAATAATAAATAATAAATAATAAATAATAAATAATAAATAATAAATAATAAATAATAAATAATAAATAATAAATAATAAATAATAAATAATAAATAATAAATAATAAATAATAAATAATAAATAATAAATAATAAATAATAAATAATAAATAATAAATAATAAATAATAAATAATAAATAATAAATAATAAATAATAAATAATAAATAATAAATAATAAATAATAAATAATAAATAATAAATAATAAATAATAAATAATAAATAAATAAATAAATCTTGGACAACATCACATACATTACTCTGATCCCAATGTAAGTAGCTAAAGCACTTGTGTTATGGAAATCAGAAGTAACGACGGTACCACAGACACCCAGACCCAAGACAACATAGAAAACTAATGAACTTTTTCTACATCGTCTCGGCCGGGAATCGAACCCGGGACCTCAGAGTGGCGTACCCATGAAAACCGGTGTACACACTACTCGACCACGGAGGTCGTCATCCTAATGAATCATCATTAGAACTACATTACTGATATATTTATTGAATTGACAAAGAGGTAAGAGAGATCGATACTAAAGAACTGTTGCTTTTTTCATCAATATTTCTTAACCTATAACTAGTCCGACCGCAGTTTTACTCGCCTTTGAGGACGACGGGTAGATGTTAAGTAGCTTATGTAGTAAGTATTTGTATGAGCCATCTCAAATTTCACCCAAATCCGTCCCGCGTTTTTGCTTGATTGAGTTACAAACATTTAAACACAATCGTTCACATATATAACATTAGTAGGATAAATATTTCGTTCGCAGTTGCAACTAAATGTCATATTTTCTAACGTATTTGTAGACGGTGGTGACACTGGTCGTAGTTCGTGGAAAGGAAAACGGATCAGCAGGGCGCGGCGTCTGCGAACTTTATTTATATTTTCATTGAGTCGCCTTAGCCCCCGTCTGCCGCACCTCTGCTATTCGACGCGCCTTTTCAAAGTACTTGCTTTTATAATTTTTGTTAAAAATGTATGTTCTGAGAAAATCTAAATAATGTAAACACGTATTAGCTTGAGGTTTTAATATATTAATTCAAAAAGTCTTTAGCTCGCCTCACAGTATGAAGCATATAGGTGCATCGTTATTTGATAATTACCACAAAAATGGTCTTAAAAAAATGGTGATTATTTCGTATTGTAATGGTATTTATTACGAAATAATCACCATTTTTTTTACTTAAATATAGTAAGTATTTCAAAGCCAATCTTGAAACATACTCATTGTCAGAAAGAATTACGCGAAAGAAAATAATTATTATATCTATATTATAATTTAGGCTAGATTTCATATTTTATTGTTATTTCTATTATAGCTTATTACTATCAAACATGTAAACATTAAAAAAAACTCATAATATGATGGTTAATTTTTAATTATACAATTACAATTAAGATTAATTACAATTAATTGTTCAATAACAATAGGTACAAAAACGCGGTAAATTTTAATATGTTCTTCTTTTCCTGATTTCCTAAAAAAAAATATTGTCGATAGTCAAAATAGTATATATTTATACTTAGTAAATTGTTGTCAGATATACTTAGTTTATATGAACGGAATCAGAGAGAAAATTATCGGCCCTGGTGCTTTTATGGCGGATGTAGACAAGAATAACGGATATACCGAAACTTTAAATGGGGAATTCACATCTCAAGCATGTCCATAAAAAACGTTTTAGAAGATACCACTTCTATGATACTCGATCGCCGTTGATTTTAGATCGTTATGTAAACAAAATGGTAAAACCATGCATGTTATCGTGCTTTATTTATAATATATTATAAAATTATCTTTAATAGATAACTGACAGTAATCATATTTATATATAAAAATACGCAAAAATAAACGATAACGATACTTCAACTTAGTTGTAAAACTCTAACCTTATCAAAATAGGGACATTATGAATTTTCCATAAATACTTTTTAAGCTTCGAGTAATTATTGGGTCAACAGTTTGTAAATATAAAAAATATGTTAAAAATATTTAAATAAAGCTTAAGCTGTAGAAGTTGGTAATCTGTCTCGAATAAATAAAAAAATATTTAAATATTTCAGTAATTATATCTAAGCGAAGTCGCGATGCTAGTGTTGATTTAAATAAAATATATATTAATATTTAGTAGCATCCATATACTTGTAGCTTATCAAATACGTAGAAAAATTGCGACTGTCGATAAGATAAAATACCGCAAGATACGTACTCACTATTGTTTACACTCGTAAAGGACGAAAACTCGTCACTCGATTGAAAATGACATGAATAACATTTTATATAAAAAAATAATGCATTCTAGTAGTTATAAAAACTAGAAAAACTTGACTAGATGTCAAGTGAACTGAGTATTAGAACGAAATAAACTGTTACAATTGTATTTAAATTTTAATAAATTAATTAATTTTAGTTTCAATTTTTATTTATCATGCATCCGCATAAGAGCCTATATATACAAACATATATATCGTAATTTATAGGTTTATAATATAACTACAGATTTATTACAGGAGTTCACCAGTAAAAATCCCATCGCCATGATTTCTCCAGCAAATTATAACAATTGTCGTCATATTTTAGCGAATTTATACAAAACCCTAATTAATTGTGCATATCTTTAACCTTTGTATATTAGTTAAAAACGTATTAAAATCTCATAGGTACGTTTTTTTTATCTCGTTCAGACAGATTATATTTCAATTTTGCCAAACACTAAGGTTTTAAATAAATAATTCACAACATAAAAAAACTATAAATCCTTTTTACTTCAATATATATTACTACATATACATGCGCGTTAACTGAAAACAAAATAACTAGTTAGTGAAGTTATAAAGATCTACATACATATATACTCTTTAGGTTTAGATTGCTACTTCTCTTCTACTTCTTCTACTTAATTAATGAATACTAGCATCGACTACGGTAGTAAATTCGCCCTTTTTAATAGATTTTTTTGTATACTAATAACATATGTATCCTTATAGTAAAAAAACAACCGACCTACTATTATGAAATTCTTGACTTTTGTATGTATACTAAAAGGTTTTGTTAAATGGACTATCACATATGCGGGCGATGCTGCCTGCAATTTTGTTTAATATACAAATACCATGACGAAGGAGAACGTGCCTGCAATGAATGGAATCTATTCATAATTGATTATACTTATATATTTAATAATTTTAACAAAGTATTTGAATAATGGTGATAAGGATAATTATGGTAATCGACTTTCTTTTTTACGCCAGTCCGAATGCATTCCTATGTATGTATGCAATCACCGTAGAGCGCAGTGACTAGGTAAATAATGATAATCAACATAAAAAGAAAATGCCTTTAATAACATGAATATTATTTAACTGTAATGTATACCTTATTTCAATAAGAAACTAACAAGAATCCTAAGTGCAGCGGAATGTAAAACAAGAACATTATCATGGCGTCCGGCGACCTATTGTTGGCGCGATGCGCCTACGTGTGAATGTGGTACATCGTCGCTGCAAGCACACTAGTATCATGTTGCGGCTAAATGCGGACTCGGCGGCGCAGCGCCCGCGGAAATAAACACAAACAACGCACGCACAAATAAATCTGTCTCGTAGTAAACCCACGGCCCGCCCGCTACTAGTTACTACTTACATGCACAGACAGCTCTCTGATACTGTTTTTCTTTAGCTTAACATTGATTTAATCTAAATAAATTAATAGTTTGCAAAAACAAGCCGACGGAACGGCAATATACATAAATAATTTATAAGCGTATAATATGAATTTTTGACATTTTAAACGTCCAACGGACCTTGTTTCTTATTCTTAGTATACAATTATGTACATAATATTTACTTAAATAATATAATGTATTGTATTTTATTATTATCCTTTCTATTCTGTTTCTTTAAGCAATATAACTCTACAACAATAAGTAATTCACAAAAAGACAAAGCTTTATTTATTGAGAAAACTACAGTTAGGTTTTTGTCTGACAATACTTTTACTTAAATAGACAATCGACTATTTTTGGAAAAATTCTATAGTTTTAAAACAGTGTTTTTATTAGTTATTATGTTTAAGTTATTTCGTTCGGTTTTTATTTTACTTTACAAAAAAAGGGCGACTTTACCTGTTACATGGTAACAATGACCTTTTATTTTATAGAAAATTTACAAAAATGTATTCATATTTAAGAAGATAAAGTATAAAAGTTAATACTAAGTGACTAACTGGTATTTCACTGTAGAGGAACACTACTGTCTACCGTCTAGACACCAAAATGTACTGCGGGAATCGTCTGTCTAGACATTTAAATATATCGTATTTACACATCATTTGTCACGATCACCCTTTCTTATTATTACTCAGACGTTAGTATATGAGTAAGTAACGTGTAAGTATAATTATTTTCATTTTACAACCATTAATCTGTCAAAAGTTCTTATCTCTTGGTATAAAATTAGATGGTACTTGTTTCATTCATTCAATATTGGGTAAGATAGTTTGTCACTTTTGCGGTAACTCACTTATTGGAACAAAATATATACGATTTTTCTTTCCATATCGATAAAAACTTCCCTCCGTTGATTTATATTTAAAAAAATAGTTTGATTTGCCGTTATAGGCCAGGGCCACGTTCGTTTTACGACGTTTACAATTAATTTATTTCCTTATACATTTATATGTTTGCGCTGTATATTCATCATATCTTATATATATATTTGCATATTTTTTCTCCATTGAAGGACGCCCACAAATGGACAAAGGTAAATCCTAGAATTTACGTCAGGTCACGCGCAACAACGTTTTCTTTCTGTATTATCGTCTGTTACAACGTAATCTTTATAAATAATGGTAAAATTATCTTAACAAGCTTGGTTTTCGCTTAGGTCGATTGCAATCGTGTAGTGTAATTAGGGTAATGTTTACCGTTGCGCGGCCAAACGAATGAATCACGTGCGACGTGGGTGCCGGCATCAGTGACCAAATCGGTCCCGTCCTGTCGTACTTACTCGTTCCCATTTTAAATCATCCTATAAATACTATCATTGACATCGATGCGTCTGACGTCAATTAACACGAAAAATCGTCAAATTTACGAACGACGTCATTCAACTAATTGTTTACATGTTAAAAGATCGTAGGTGATGTTGTTTCAATAAACATCCAGATTTGTTTAAACAAATGTTACAAAACACATATACATACCGTTTGAGTAAACAAAAAACACTGACATTAAAGAAATATTAATTTTTGATCAGAAATATACCAGTAAAGCGTTAAAATGTTTTATTATAGCCGTCTAAATGACATATAATACGATGAACTCATAGTCAGGTTGAGTATTAAGTCCATTGAGTACAAAACTATAAACATAAAATTACATCATCTGTGAGCGACGATCCGCAAGACGCGTCATCGTATGAGGTAGCCGGTTCTGGTATGTAGTATTATAATGGAGTTTTGTTAAATATAGACTGCATGTATAGATGTATAGCAAGTTTACCCTCGTGATCAGCGGCGCTCGCCGGCGCCGAGCCAAACCGGGGCGTTGCAGCGGCGGCGTCGGCGAGGCCGCGTCATCCATCCATCACATCGCTCATCATCTGCTATGAATAGCACACAAGCCTAGTGTTTCATTCCTCGAATTCCGTTTTCCGTAAACAATTCTGTCATGCGCTACAAATCGAATAAGATGTGTGATCATTTTTGTAGATATGTTTCCACAATTACAACACAGTTGCAATGTAGATATATCTCGATAACCTTTTATCGCAAGGTCATGTTTGTAAACATTAACGGTATATTTATTTATATTCCGATGATTTATATATAAAGGTTAGTCGTAATTAAACATTCGAATTGATTAGGATTATATAATATTGAACTCATCAATAAATTTCTATGGCATTCATCTAACGATTGCCAAGAAACTAGGCAAGGACTGTGGTTACCTAATATGATTCAAATTAAATATATCAACCGAACGGCGAAATCGATAGCGATACCGAAGACCGAAATAGAACATTATATTCTTTAATAAGATAAATAAATGTATATACTTTTGAAAAAGAACAAAATTCCTTAAATAATTCCGATTATAAATAATATCAAGCGAAGTATCTAATGGAAAATTACATTTAACAATAAGAATTTCGATAACATTTATGGTACTGTGTTACAAGACATCAAACAAGGGGTGTAGTGCGTTAGTGTTTTTGTGCAGCGCGTGCTTGATTCTTAGTAGTTATAAACAAAGGGTATCGCACGAACCCAAGAATGTTCCGTTGGACTCTACCGCCTTGTACCATATTTATGCATTACACATAACGTTGCACCGGAAATGCCACGATGCGTCTGTGTATCCTCTATGAAAACGTGTTTACGGAAATTTAATCACAAGGCTACGAGGTAAAATGCTTTTATTTACAGTGGGATCGGGACTTTTGGAATTACAACATTATCAATAAATTTTAGACTTTATGACTGCGATTTAATAATATTTACAATCACTCAAAAACTTTCATTTATTTTTCACAGCAACGTGTTTAATGCTTTCAACAAAGTTTTTATGTATATTTTGTAAAAAAAACTACCTGTATATTAATATCTATACAATTAGGTTTTATAAAACCTTTTACTTCTTAGATCAAGTAGAAGTAGATAATATATTATTTCCATTATATGAAATTAAAAAACAGCAAGTAAACAAGACAAGTAAGGTACCTACCTAAAATTAGTAAGTATAAATTACAAAGAATTAGTTAATTTCTACGTAAGACCCAACAGTATCCCATTCATTTTCGTCTGATATTAATTTACCTTTATTAATTACCTTACGAAGACTAAACAAAAAGCAATTATTTTATTTAAATTAAATATATTGTATATTTCGTCGATATAAATCTACTTACAAAGTTTATAAGTATATCAAAGTAAGCAATATCAAAGTATACATAAGCGGCATTATGATAGTGGGTCAAATTATACAATATATTTCTAAAAGATATGATACTCCGTCTCATTCCTTCCACTCGTGACAGGCAGGTGACCGGGGCATGTTCATTTTCATCACAATAAGTACTCATAAAAAATAATTTTTATTTTTTAAAAATAATTATTGTATATGGATTTAAGCTGCCTGGTATACAAAAACTTTAATGCTGTTTATCATCGAGAGAATCGTCAAAATAAGACAGTCCATGATACTTTAAAAATAGACTAAACTTCGTTTGGTTTGCAAACTAACTAAAACATTTGCTCAATGGTCCGATTGAAAAGCTTATCAACAAACATACAAGCTTAATTCTTGTATCCGTTCCTTAGTGTAACGATCAACTTAATAAGGCAATGGCAAAGGTGATAATTTTTAAGTAAACCGAGGTGTCTTCAAGGCGCCAAGTCTTCGACGTAATTAGTAGAAAGCAATAATAGGAATTTCAATAACTGTTATTCTTTTAAAAATACATTTGGTAGTTCATCTTTTTATAAAACATTATATACTATACACATGAATACGTATATAATAAATATAATTAGGTTGGGAGAACCGCCAAGTCACATGTCTCTTAAATATTGACAGTTAGTCTAAGCTTGCACTGCAAACTCCTTTTCTTGTCTTCCCCGTAGGTAGGGCCGACTAAAGTAATATTTCTGTACATCATCCATAATGCTATGCTGATGAAGACGGATTAAGCATAAGTATGTTAACGATTTGTATACACTTATTGTTCCTATCAAGTAAATTGTAAACTCTTTTATCTCTTCCAGTGTATACTCGGACATATAAGAGATCTTTCACTTTAAGTATATGCAACATCTGGCAATCAATGAATTGTCCCTTGTTTAATTGATTACAGCTACATGTTTAATTGTTGTTGTTTATGTTTTGTTGATTTTTTTTTAAATTTGTACAATATCGGGCGGTCTTACCAAGATATTCCCTTCTTAACTTCGACATCACCGGTATTCTATTCGCGCTAATGTAGGTCATGTAGCCGCCTCAGGGCATACTTCAAGGCAACGTTTTATTCCCAGTTTTATTTTTATTTTCATTAACTCAATAACATTTTTAAACCTTTCGAATATAAATATATCTTATCAATTAAAAAAATAGCAAAAAACAAATCCTTTTTTAACCTGTATTACATAACTAGGGCATATGTCCGTCCTGAAAGGATATACTATTATAATGAATCCGTGCGTGTGTTCCGAATTAATTGTATTGCATATGTGAATAAGTGAGTTTGGAAAAGTAAACCGAACAAAACGTTTCCAAGAGAACATATTCTCTCTCATATTTATTATTAAAAGATCCAAATAATCGACACAATAACAATTTAATCGGGGAACGCTTTGCGAAGTTAAAATACAACTTATCAGTAGTTTGTAAATACAAAACATCATTATAAATTATAAGTGACAGTTGACATGCTTTTATTGCATGATCATGAGTGAGTAAACATGACTCGGTAATTTGTCTCGTATGAAATATTCAGATCAAAAATCACGGCCGAAAAACCCGAACAAGAAAAATGTTATGATAAATATATCTATGTACATAATCATAAACATAAACCTATACGTGTTATTTTCAGGATGATAATTCTAAATGATCTTGCGGTGTGAATAACCGTATTGTTTGTCATTGTTACGTATCTATCACGTTGGTTAATTTGAGATAAATCGTTATCAACGAACACGATGGTATAATATTTTAGTCGCGGTCCGAGGTACAGTGCGTGTAAGACGTCATCACCACATCAAATATTGACGACGACCGACCCAGCTATTGTTTGTTTGAATTTATTACACTGCATACGACAGAATGTTTAATTTGACAAATTTATTCGAAATTTTCAGGCATATTAAAACATTTACCTTGCAATTTGTTTACAACTCATAATCAAAATATAATTTAAGAAATAGTAAAACTTTACTATAATAGTCTAACAGTCTAATAGTGTATATAGTTTTAATATAAATAGTAGCAGGTAGATACTAGGAAATAAGAACATACTTACATATATAGCTATGTTATTCTTGTAATATTTCCGACGACTTCAAGTAATTAAAGAGCAACTTAATGACATTTGTTATATATAAATTTAATCGTGTGATAAATATGTATGTACATTTAATTTCATGGCGGGCGCGGGACAACCGGCGCCCGACTAAAGACGTAGGTACATAAGTTCAATGACATCGACCTTGGAGGCGTCGACGCAAACCGTATTGTCTTCGCATTATTAATCAAAATCATTATATAACCAAATCTATTTGTATATATCTTATTATTTTGAATTTTTAAACATGTATAATACCTGATTATAAAGAAATTATTTACGCAAAGAAGAGATAAACAAAAGAAGGTTATCAACTGCTATTTTAATATCTCAAAGTTGTTTACATTATATAATAAATATCGTCATTGTACATACTAACCCACAAAAGTCTACTCTAAAAGAACTGTAAGTGTTAAGTAAAAGTACTAAAACGTTTTAAACTGTGACGTCAGTGTAAGGAGAAACAAAAAAATGAGTTACCCGGATTGTAGGTCAATCCTTCTAAAGGCTAGGCCGTAGGTTGATCAGACAATGACCGTGGGAACACATTGATGCCTACGTGATTCCCACGCAAGATAGTCACCGTTGGAGGCAGTGTTCAATCAACAATATCAATTCGAGATATTAAGGAGAAACGTTGTAATTTGAGACAATTTGTTTTATATCCTCAAAGGCGACGTGGGAGTTTTAACACGTGACAGATATCTGTCATATTTTCTATCCTTATTTTATAAAAACAATAGCTATTTTATTATTTTAAGTAGTAATTAAGTATTTTACCTAATTGTGTGTCTTACATTTGTTAGATATGTTATTTAAAGTCAATCATACCCAAATCAAATAAATTTAAAACAAAGTAATTTAGGACGATAAAGTCTTATTGTGTCGTATAAGAATTTGCACTGATGTATTTTCTATAACTTAAATAATTCAAAACAAAATATGTCACAAGACTTAATATATTGATCAAACAAATAACTTGTCAAGAATAATTTATAGGGGAGAAGTGGCATGAAAGAGCCAGCTTTTGAAAGATCCACTTGCATTATTTTGGAGGTTTATCAAAACAAAATCAAAATATACTTTATTCAAGTAGGCTTTTACAAGCACTTTTGAATCGTCATTTAACAAACTATTTAAAGTAAAGCTACCACCGGTTCGGAATGTAGATTCTACCGAGAAGAACCGGCAAGTGATAATAGTAGTATAAAAATAAAAACGTGATGATTGCGTAGTTTGCAAATCAAAAATCATATAAAAACAGTGATCAAGATTGATTTCTGTGCAAAATTTGTTCAGAATTGAGTTTCTTTTTTATTTCTTATCTAATCTAATTCATGTTTCTAATCTGAAGAAAATTACATTATGGGTATATTCCAAAGTTCCTAAAATTTAAGACACGACTTAATAATGTATTAAAATTAAAATGTCAGATGGATTTAACATTTACTTAAAAATGTTAGTTATAGTATAGCTACAAAGTACTTTTTGAAAAAGATTTGTTGAAAGGGTCTTATAGATTTTTTTTAACAGTGTAATTATTATTATTATTGTTACATTTATACTTTATAAAACAGGCTGGCTTTTTCAATACCGATATGTTATGAAAGAACCAGAAGACAATTTTTTTTAATATTAATATTTCGTTGATTTTTCTGTAGTATTTCAGATTTTTTCGTATTAAATCATTTTCTTTAATAAATGAATAATATGAACCAAAAAGTATCATCATTTTTTTTTATTAAAAGTATACTTATTTTATCCATTTAGAAAACTGGCTCTTTCATGCCACTTCTCCCCTACCTACCACAATAAATTATCTTTACACAAATGATTTAATGTATATTCACTGCCTCGTTACAGTTTTATTATTTGTAAAGAATATGTTGTATAGTCTAGTAACATCGCATCCGGTATAAAGAAGGTGCACCTCAATAGTGCGGAACTAACGAAGCAACGGCGACTTCTCGACGGGCTACAAGCGCGGTCACCACCACGAGAACCCGTAAGAAACGCCTCGTTGAACAAGAGTAATGAGCTCTCCATATTTTATACAACGAATGATACCGAAATTAGTGAATCTATTAACTATTTTCACATATAGCACAGTGCAGTTAAAATATATTTAATTACGCCATTAATTGTATTTAATTAAAAACAATCTAACAAGTCGATCTATATATTTATTATACTACTAATTGTTGCCCGCAGCTTCGCATGCGTTTTTGGGGTTTGTCATCCGACATGATAGGCATAAAAATTAGCCTATTCCTTGGAGTTGCAACTTGCTTAAAAATAAATTTCATCAAATTCGGTTCAGTACTTTGGTCGTGAAAGAACAACAGACAGACAGACAGACAGAGTTACTTTCTCATTTATAATATTAGTATATATAAAATAAGGAAGATTATTAGAAGTACTTTAAATAAAAAAAGTGGTTGTAATTATATTTCCCCGTGCTCGGTTACAGAATACACAAGTGACCATTAAACGTCTGTGTTTTTGAACATTCGTACGGATGATATCAGATTACAACAACATGTTTGCGAATGTCACTATCTATTTGCCGATATGGCGAACCGCGCCAAGTAAACAGGACGAAAGTAAAGCACTAGTAAATATTAGTATTTGTAACTGGCTGAAGTAAGTACCAGATTCAAGTAGCGTGATAAAAGGGTCGTGGCCTGTCTAGACTAAACTGAAATCTAGCTTTGTCTAGACGTCTGAATTATTTAGAAGTGAATACACTTTATTGCTTCACCGTGACGACTGTACCTGATTAAATATCAAATAAAATAATTTTTAAGCTAAAATAATATTTGTGATCATGTTCATATAATGTAGAAAATGATTTAACCTAAGATATTTTATATTGTTTGATATAATTACATACAATTGGAACAAGTTTAGTAGAACAATTAATAAAACGATAATATTGTATTGCATGTTATCATGTAATAGGGATAAATCATGTTAATAAAGCAACGTAATACAATCCATTCATATTACCGATTAGCTAATATGAAATTATTGATTCTTGACTTAATTATGATAACGTAATATGAGCGAATAATACGGCACGAGCCATTATTCTCGAATGAAAGGTTTTCCTAGTATGGTTACAGCTATTTAGATCACTGACTATATATTGGAATTTCCGGTATCAACCGGATTTGTTTGTTTACTTTTCGAGATTTATCCGGAATAAGGACTTATGCGTTTTATCAGTTTATCGTATTATCAACGTACAAATGATAACGATACGAACTATGAACATTACTATTACATATTTAAAGCATCCGATAATATGGATTTTTATATTATTTATAAAGACACAGCATTAAAAATAAAACAATATTTAATCTGGCATAAAATGCTTAAAAAAGTTCTTTTAAATTATATATACATTGATACTAGTAGCTACACATAGTTAACCCTCAAAATTTTTTCTATACATATATGCATCTTCCATATCCATGTTGTATCGAGCACAACCAGAAAATTATCCTTTATCTATTTCTATATTCAGTTATCATTGCACGAAATTTAAATAATACTAAAAATAAACATACCTAATTGCAAAATATATATAAATAATGACCAATAAAATAACCACAAATTTGTTTATACAAGGAAACTTTATATTATTGTGTTATGGATTCTTAATTGGACAACTATTTTTACCTAAAACTTGAAACAACCCTAAATGTAACAAGCGCTGCATACATATTATGTGTACCAAAATTCACATGTACTAGGATTTCTCTCTAGGATCAGTTTAGCTCGCATTAATCCTTATTGGTCCGCCTTAGGGAATTGATATTGTATGTCTTATAGCCTTCCACAATCAATGAGTTTTCTAACGCAATTACAGTTTTCTTTTAAATCTTACCGAGATATTTGTATTCACATTATTTTGAAACAATATTATTATGCTAATGTTCATAATAAGTTTACCAAAGCGCCGATAAAGGCCACGTTTTATTGCTGAATACTTAAGATATCCTTTAAACTTAATAATTTTCTCCTCACTAGTTTTCGTATCAATTCAATGATAAAGTTTTTTATTTACCTTTTTTCCTACTTACATTGGAAATCTTTTAGAATGATTTAATAGTGTTTAAGAAAACAGGATAAGTTGTTATTGTAATAATCAACCAAACTATTATGTATTCAAGAGAATCTTTTAAATTTATTTAAATGTTAAGCGTTATATTATTTTTTATTAAAATTATTTTTATATAAAATTTATCATATATTTGTATTGTCTTTATCAAAATCAAAAAAAGCTTTAATCAAATAGGCTCTTACAAGAAGTTTTGAAACGACATATTATTACACGAGTAATTAAATGTAAACCTAGCACAGGCTCGGAATGTATACTTTACCGAGAAGAACCGGCAAGAAACTATTTCTATAACAATTATATCACGTAATAATTATTAAGATTGAAACTAGAACCAAATCAAGCGAGTTTTTACATTCAAATTATTTAAAACCGTTAAGTTAATTCTTAGAAACTGAGAACTTAAAAATAAAGATCTATTTTGATTATTTTCCACTACAATATCCAATAACAAATATTGTTTATACCGTCGCTATAAGGAAACTACGGTGATATTGGATATGTACTGAATATGTGGGTTTTAAATTATAGCAATGTAATTAATAATTAGAGTCCGATATCAATGGGATTTCCATTATGACCAGATAAGTGTTGTTTTTGTTATAACAAAAACCCATTACCTAATTATAATATTTTTTCAATTAATTGTTTGCCACGGCTTCGTGTATACACGATACGTTAAAATAATATGAAGAACATGGTGATGGGTCTCTGTGCAAGCCCGACTGGGTGAGTACCACCCACTTATCAAATATTCTACCGCTAAAAAGCATTCCCTAGTATTGTCGTGTTCCGGTTTGTCAAATGCTTTTACTCAATCTACTTAGGGTCTATTTTGCAATCCTCAAATAAACAGTTAGATAGTACTTGTTTGACAGATAGCAAAATATTGCATTTTTCAATCGTCGTAGGCTCAATAAGGCTGAGGAATAAATCTATCTGCCTCTTTGACGGCCAAATAAATGTCAATTCAATGGATATAACTAGATCCATTGCCGTTTAGGTTGAGGTTACGTCTTCTTTTTATAAAATAATACTACAAATTATGGACCGTTTTGATGATTATTGACAACCAGGCAAACTCCTGCCGTTGCACAGTGGACTTCTATTTGCTTCATTTTTGATACACTCATACTTTAACTTCAATGACTTCCATGTCTTTATACTATTCGATAATGGACACGAGTTATAATGATTACCATTATTTTTCAAAGCCGTTGCTTTATTTTTATAAGTGCACGCATTAGTCTTTTTATTTTACAAATAATTTGACTAAACGAAGAATTATACTATATCGAAATTTCTAAGGCGCTCTTTTCTTTGATTCTATTATTATTGAAATAATACCCCAACCATAAAATCACCACATATAAGAATTAACGAGAAAATGAAAAAAAAAAATAGTTTCACCACGGAAAATATAATGTATGTAAGTTTTTTAAGCGTAAAGTAAACGAAAGTCAAAGCATTTGCTGTCCTCTTCTTTTACTCATTACACCATATACGTGTTTCTCGCTCATATAAGATTACAATGAAGTTGGCAAGTAAAATCCACAGATACTTAATATCTAGCTTGTTACGGTCTGACTAATGAAAGATTTGTCAATTTTACAAGTTTTATTTAACTTGCAATGTAAGAACGGATCTTTAACCGATTGAGCTGAAACTTTGTTAACTATGAAAAACATGGTTAACTATGTGACGTCATTCTAAATCCTACATGACGGCATACCCAATGCATGGCGGACAAATTATTTTGAATGCACTCCTACAGTATAGATACAGGTACAGGGTAGCAAATGAAAGGAGTTTCTGAGAATTCGAATGCGAATTTAATTACTAAACAGTAAAAAATAAATTAAAAGTAAAAAATCTTTTTAAAAAACAAGCTTTTATTTGAATGCGCCAACAAGAAAATAATAAACTTTTACACTAAAACTTTTACAGTTAACTTATAACGTCATTTCACATTCGACACACATATAAAAACTTGTCGCGAGATTTAAGTACTCGTAGTTACTTAGTTTGAAAATTTGAATACATAAATTCACATCAAATTATTTAATTTAGTAGTTTATCTGCACGAGTAAATCTTGCAAAAAGCATTTATGTAACAGTAAAAGTTTTAGTTAAGAGTTTTTTTTTTTAGAGCATTTAAATAAACGCTTGTTTTTAAAAAGGTTTTTTATTTTAATTAATTTATTTGTCATTTTAACAATCAAATATTGTGTTCTCCGTAGCACGTGACATCTGAGAAATAATCTGTGCCCTCTCGGCACACATAAAAGCCACAATTTAAAAAGAAACAATCAAATAAGTTAATATACTAGTTAGGTGTGAATTCGGTTATTCGATAATTGAACATCCCTTAATAATATCTTTAATGTTTCTAGTCCAAATGTGTCTTGAAATGTGACAGTTATATGTTTTTATTTTTTGAAAAATGTTCAAAGAAACATTCTAATTTTAAAACAAAATCTTAGAGTTAGTTTGTAGTTAATAGTTTAAGTACTAAAATTTATATAAGTAAAAGGTTAATAATAATTTGTTTACTTTGTTTTTGTATTATTTTAGTTAATGAATAATAACCATACATACATATAGATATCTACAAATGATTTTCTAGAATTCAAATACACGTAAAATGTGTACTATTTCAAAAACAACAAATACTATAAATAGTCCTGTATATATATAGTCCTGTTGATTATTGCAACAAAACTCTGACCTGACAAGTATTTACCTCTAGACACAGGGTCGAAGAATCGCTCAATGTATTCGTTTTATTATTACATTTACCTTGCAGTTGTTTACAAACAGCGCTCTTACACCATCTATAAATAGCACTCAATATAAACAGGCAATCATTCAGAAATGCGATTACTCAGCAATCTATGCGGGGAAGTCCGCATGTAACATTTTATTACGGAACTCAATACCGAGTTAAACACTACAATGAATATCCTTATTCAATCTATTATTGTCACACCATTACAATGTCATGTAATTTTACGAATAAAATATTTCCCACTAACTTTCTAATTTCTAATCTTTCTCCCTAAATAGTAATAATATTGTTTAGTTCTCTTCACAAAAGCTCTACATAATTAAAAAGTGATATACTAAATATTAAGTGTTTATTCTATCTACGTGTATTCTTAAAAATGTATTAATCTTACTACATAATTGCAAAAGATATCGTAGAAAATGTATTTTAAATTAACGGTAAGACTTAAACTTTAAATTCATTATATTTCTAACAATAAACGTCCCATTCTGTTTATTATATATTCTTGTCAATCAAATAACATTATGAATAAGATATTTGATCAAGATTAACTGTCAAAGATTTCTAAGAACTGAGTTGAAAGTGTAAACACTATTTTGAAATCACAACACATAACTTTATTTTGTATTGAATGGTAACAACTACTTCTAGAAAATTGTATGTAATTTTAATATCTAATAATGTAATATACTGTCGGAGGTGATACAAAAATTTTGTAAATCTTATAACCGTAATGTAAACTAACCAATAGTTGTAAATTTGGTCATTATTTCTCCCATAAACATACGAAAAACAATGTCAAAATCTGCCAATATAAAAAAAATATTTATACGAATAGCGCCTAAAAAACGGTTTCGGACCTACAGAGTTAAGTGGCTTATAAAATTATAAAAACGGTATACACAAACTCAACGCTACATTCGTGAAAAATATAGCTACACAATTACCGGCTATAATAGAAGGAAACATGAAAAATATTTACAAAGTATTACCTCATTTTTTTTTTCTATTATGTGTTGATTGTGTTTCTTATGTATCTATGATTACAAAATAGATGTATTTACATAACGTATTATATTAAGTAAATTCAATTTTAAGGTCGACCTAAAGAATAAACAACACACGTCTTTCGTTATTTGTAAAACAGTTAATATTTTGTTCAAATATACTTTATATAAAGGATATAACATCTTAGGTGCCATTGTTTCTGTCATCTACCGTCAATAGTGGCGCATTGACGATGTGAGAAGTAGGTACATAATTTATTTTTCCCAGTAAAGGTGCCATCAGGTTATATGCATCTTTTAAAAAACGATAAAAAGGAAATAAAAAACTATTGAAAATATTAGAAAATCTCATTTATAAATAAAATCAATATATAAATTATGTAGCTAATTAGACTATCACCGAGTTGCAGCTTTAAAAATACAATGGCACCAATTGAAGGCGCAGGTGACAGTTTCAAGAACAGCTGCCCTCCGGCCGCATGCAACAGATACTTGTTTACTAAGGAAGCCTTGTATCATTTAAAGATTGCTCGAACATTTGTTCGACGATCGTGCAGACACACCCGAGGTATCGGTATTTGTTTACGTCGGAAATGAGGGTGACTTCTTTCTTTCCTAAACACTCAGTGACTAAGTGAAGTGAACAAAACAAGTTGCGTCATGCATTCAGGTACGGTCGATGCGCTCAGAGTGACTTCAATATTCCTTTAAAAATATCAAGATCGAATAAGGCTCGTCGTGTACGAAGGTTCAGCTGCACTTTGTTTCTTAAGTTTCATCAAACAAAAAAAAAACAGTCAAGGGCCATATATGGACACAATTACGCAGGGAACTATTCACTTATATTTTTATTTATTTTGATGTCTCGTCCCCGTCATTAAAACGATATATTACTATTATAATATTAACAAAAAATCATAATAATTTACTACTTATTAAGTATACATACATGAAAGTCATTAGAACAATCTATTTTATTAAGCTTCTTGCTTTACACGGTTCGCGGTATCCTTAACATCAAGTCACTATAGTTTTCTTAGAATTGACACTTCAAATAGGTATTTATAAAAACATTTAATGATTGTACACAAGGAAAAATCGCTGTATCGCTGAAGTTAGCGTTAAATATCGTGCTTACCGATTAACCCAGTGAATAAATTGCATAACAAGTACAGAGTCCTTGTAAAATTTAATTAAATTAATATTAACTAATACAGTAAATCCATAAAATATTTTTCGTACATCTCATATCTGTATTATACTTTTGTTTGTTTCTTTTAGATGATATTTCGAATGTTTTATCTTATTTAAAGGAATAAATAAAAAAAAAATACAAATTTCATCTAAATCCGCCTTGCCATATTTGAATGATCACGAAAGAAACAAACAATAAAACTTAACTCATAAGCTACAGTTTACGCATTCTAGGAGTAGTAGGCGGAAGTCAGTACTTTATAATTTCAGAACAAAAATATTATGATATATTTAAATACATATTATTTAACTGAATATAGGTTATTAGGTACGTCAACGTAATCATTGAGTCAGCCAGACGATAAAATAGTCGTTACGACATAAATACACGAAAACTTTGTCGTAAGTTTTATAAATCTCCAAAGTGTGTATACTAGAAAGTTTTATTATCTTTAATCAAAAGCTTATATCCTCTGTCTTCAATGAGCCACAAAAAAAAATATTTTAAACATTTTATATTGATATTTAATTGAAACATTTATTTACCCTATGTCATGAAATGTTTTGATAAACGCATAAAACGAATGAAGCCTGATTTAATGTCGGATACTATGATTTTAAAACAACACTGGTTTAAAAATCCTTGAAAATAATCATATTTTTTTATTTGTATAGAAAAAACTCCTATTATGACATAAAAATTCATAAACGTTAAGTTTTTAACTTTGGAGAACTATTAACCAATTACTGTCGTTTATTTTCTCACCGAGGTTATTAATTTTAAAACAATAACAACTATTATAATAATTATTACCTAGTTATAGTAATATTTTAAGTCGTTAATATTTCTTAAGAAAACAACATAAATATAATTCGTTGATATCTAAATTAACCGTAAAAGAGATAATAAAACTATTTCACTACCGCGATATCTTTACACAAATTATATTTTCAATAGACTAACTACTATAATAACTATTACATACGTCAAAAATTCTACGAATACAGATAAATAAACCATTAGCGTGAGCAGTTGACGTAAATAAGTTTTTATCGAGAAGGTAATGGTTTATTGTTAGCAGGTATGGTTACACTTAGTCGACGCATCTAGACTTGCAATTCAACAAATCATGCATTGTAAGTTGATACGTTAGTGACGGTTTCTACGTCCGGTTTATTATTCGGATAAAACCTACCGTACGAACTATATTTATCGAATACGATAAGAAGATTTCAAGGAAATCGTAAACTCATTATAAATATACATTGTCACAAATATACTTAAATTTTTTCGAACGCTTCGTTATCGATGTCCATAAATTAAAATTATTATTTCACCGCAAAAGCAGATCGTGAAAAGTGCAAAGACACTTTATAATACATGATCAATAACTACGAGTACAAATCTATAATAATATTTTTTGTAAGGAAAAATGTACTCGTTAATTATAAACAATTATAATCAAACATGAATCTAACAAACACATATCCTCAATTACAAAATGATTGCAACTTAACTTGCATATAAAAGCTTTACACGATTATTCTATTTCTGCAATGTAGGGCGACCACAGATGCTGGTTTGACACAATATGTTATATGCTTTGTAATAAACCCTTCAAAGCATCTTAGCGCTATAATATATAATGAGGAAGTGCCTATTCTAACGGGCTTGCAAATAGTCCCAAAGCTCCACACTACCAAGTACCAGTAAAGATTTGCCAAAGTCATAACTCACAAGCAACAGACACTCACGTATGTGAAATCTATTCATGTAAATATAAAACCATCGTTAACATTGTTATTTCTTAGAATAGTCATCTATTTGAAAAAGCCTGACTTGCTGGAATAAATTATCTAGTAATGTCGTGGTACGTGTCGGTACTCGGTACAGCAAATGTCTGTTTTACCTGATAAAGGGTAACTCTAGTCGTGGCGCCATCGCAGTGACCACCTACTCATGCACGTGCCTCGATCGTGCGTCACGGTTTTACTACAATTCGCCCTATGAATAATAACATTTCGCTTTTATCTGGTATATTAGTTTTCGATAAAGTTTGTTTTTAACAACATTATCTGATTTAACAGAAACGATAACGATTCGTCGATTCCAAACATCACACACATGCACGTATACTTGATATGGCGGCAAAAAATAAAAGGTATTGGAACCAGGTGCTAATCGACAATAGCTCGTGTTAAAAAAAGGAAAGAGAAGTAAGCTGTGTCAAACAAAGGTTTCTGCTACATCCGTTTCTTATTTTAGAGGTACTTGACGGCGTATGTACACAAAACAAGTAACAAGGCCGTGTGACAGACAAACAATTGTTTGAATAAATCATAGTGGTGCGCGTTATGATCCAGGTTTTAAAATATATTTTTTTTTTCATAAATTGTCAATGGCTGTGCACATATTACACATATTTAAATAAAAATAGATCTTGCGTGATGGATTAAAATACGTTTTAAACAATATGTTTATGGAAACGCTACAATAGGTTGCTTTATATCTAGGAAGACAAAATAGTTTTATAAGAGATGGCCACCTTTAAAAAAACAGATATGTTTAAGTTATATTTTACTAAAGACTAAGAGTATGGATTAATTATAAGCGAAATGTTCTTTGCATTATATTTACATATAAAAAAAACATAAGTACTATATATCTTATGTTTAAACAAATCATTTATATAGGTACCTAAATAGCTCCATATGAATCAGACTTTCTGTTTGAATCTGGTATAACACAGTATATTACTGTATTACTCAAAAATCTATGTCATTTCTGATTAAATTTACCTTGAAATAAATTCAAGTAGTGATGCGCCTTTAGATTTTAAACATAGCAGAGATCGTTAAAGCGCAGTTACAATCTGGTGAAGGTTAATAGTGAAGGTAATAATTACTCAGAAAAATGTGTTCCGTCTAATCTTAATCATGAAATGTCGAATGACAATTGTATAGCCAAGGCTGTGTAATTAAGCTAAAAACGATGAGCTGCGAAGAGTAATTCCTCTTAATTACAATAATTTAACAAAATTACTTTGTGAAAAAAACTTAACAATGTGTAAGTGTTGTATTACGACCCAGACAGTCGACCTTATGCTCAACAACCTTCAGCATTAGCGGAACTAGGTACGTAAATACGACGACTTATGTAACTGGCACGCCCGCCTCCAAGACGCCTACCTGCCCACCCCCTACGACTCGATGCAGCTGCACTGCACCACGACCTTTGGCATTTCCACCTCCGCGACCCATAAAACACGAGGAGCATTGCGCTATCGTGCGCGTTTCAAATCAGTGTGGGCGTTATGATTGTCTAGTTATCTAGTAGAACACTATAGGTTGGTACGCGTGTAATAATGGGGTTTCTGCTTGATCGCTTATGTAATTCACCCTTCTCTTACAAACACTGCATAATGCTATAATAATAAATTACTGTGAAAAATATATTGCCGGTGTAACCAAGATAAAAGATGATTACTTTTTATTTAAAACATTCATTTTAATTTGCACATTGATTATAAGTTTTTTTAAGGATAATTAGATATCTTTGAGTGTGTCACTTTATGGTATTTGTTGTTTAATTTTCCTTTGAGAAATTATTTATTAAAAAACATCATTAATAGATATAGCTATATTAAAATATTAAACAGTATGAAGCACCAAAAAGTACTCCGCAAATATTAAGGTCGCGTACAATTTATACAAGATGACTATTACGATTACGATTCTCTTCTCGGGCCTCCACTCCTCTTGAGATGGTTTGGAGCTTTTTCCACCACTGCTTCAATGTGTATTGGTAAAGATGGGTCAGAATTTAATCTGACACATTCTCACAACGTTTTACTTCACTGCCGAGAGCTAGATTAATTATAAACATAAATTAAGAATATGTAACGTCAGTGGTGCTTGCCCCGAGGCTTGACTCCGTAATCATCGGGTAAGATTTAAGTTTTCTAATCATTTGACTCCCACTCCCTCATACTCTCAGACGTTACATTATACTCATAAGTTATATTATATTAAAGAAATATTTTATAATTAATGATATCTTCACGACCTACGTTTGGGGACGGCGTCCATACTCAAATACACTCGCAATTTCCTTACTCTCATAGTACGATAAACAATAGAACGGCAACCGACATGACCAGAAATAAATCAGTCGCAGCATGAAAAGGCTGCTGAATGCTACGTTTTTAGGGATTTTATTGTCCAAAAACTTAGGGGATAGATAAATCTCTAAAACTTTTATCAGGCCAACCCGGGCTTCCTACCAGGCCCCTCATACTCTGCAGCCGTACAAGGTAACTAGATCAATAAAGCCTCTAAATACGATATAAATATATGAAAACGGTCGCTAACATTCTACATACTTAAATACAAGTCGTAATTGTCCTATCAATTGATTATTTTTACACTTAAATACTTCCTGCTTATAGGTTATTATATTTTTATTACATTGTCATTTCAAAATTGCAAACACTGCAACATACCAATACTAAACATGAGTGTCAAAAATGTTGGTTAAATTAAATTCACTGAATACATTGTAAAAGATACATAATATTTTTTTTAGATTTCAAAATAACTAAGTCGTCAAATAAAATGTTATGCAATTTTGTGATTAAGTTATTTGGTATATTGATTTATTTTATATTACTTCAATCAAATTACAAAGCATTTAGTAATGACAATAATTAACAAATTTGATGCCAATAATTGACTAATAGATACTAATCATCATAATTAAATGTAATATGTCATTTAATATAAGTTTATAGGATAATTTGATACTATTATTAAAATCCGTTGATGTCAAAGGCTGCAAATAATAATTGATCTATTACGCCACGAACTTGTTATCAAATGAAACGCTAGAATAAATGTGGCGAAAGAGGAGAACTGCGCAATACTTCAAGGGGACGCGACGACGACGTCACGAACGAGGCGGTGCGAGCGTGACATGTCCGACGCTTGGCGTATGTACGGATTCAATTTCAGGATTAATATTATATTCTGTTAAGTTAACACTTTAAGTCTATCTCCATTTTTTTTTTGTTCATACATATCAACGAAATATTTAAAGTACACAATTCTTTAGAGGAGGATTTGTTTATAATACCTTTATTATTACTTATGATATTGAATTTTGTAAGTTATATTGTTTCGTGAGAACATACGTCACTTGCGACCCATGAAAAAAAAATATAAATATTTCATTAAACATAAATATTTTTGCTGATTGTCCAATCGTTGATAATAAAAATTCCTAGAAATATACATAACCGCTAAAACAACTTTTGTAAATACTTTACGCAATCAAAGAAACGTTTATATTTCTTCAATGTTTATGTTACTTAAACGGCGCATTTTATTGTACTTATAAAACTTTTCTTTATCACACTTTAAGAGAACAATCTTCAATAATAACGCTTTATTCAAGTTATAAAATACTATGTAGTAACAAGGCCAAGCGAAAATTGTGTGACACAAAGGAAAATCAACGTCATACACACGTGTCAACTAGCAATGAAATAGATGTAATCATATTTTTGTATTTTTATACTTGAAAGTGAGTTTCGTTCTATTTCCGCGCAGTCCTCAACTGTTGTGCTATTTCAGTCACGATGACCATCATTTACTACATTTAGTTACGTAGAAGCAGAAGGTTTAATTAAGAAAGTTTACGACATGGACATAGAAATTTTGCGTCAATCAAACCACCAAAGTTTGCTCCGACATAATATACATTGCGACTATAAAAAATACACAGAATATATATAAGTCATCTCTTCGTACATGTATATTTATCGCTTAAATTTACAATTATAAATTAATATATATTTACAACTAATACTGTTTAATATTATTAAAATCACGCAATTTAAGTAGGTATATGAAATATATATGATATTGATTTATTTCATAAAGGCAATTGAGGAAGGGCTTTCTGATGATAAGTTCACCTTCGCCAATACGTACAAATATATTCATATTGATCATAATATAGTAAGTCCGATTAAGTGGTGTGCTCGTACTCAAGCATATTATCTTCGTTTCCATGCTAATTATGCCATCTATGTAGGCACTTAATTGTCGTACTTTTGTGCTACTAAATTGCATGTGCATTCCATACATTACTCAAATCTTGAGTTAGAGTGATAATAAAAAACTTGCATATTTTACAGGTCTATTTTATAAATCTACTTATTAAGGAAGTCATTAGGTATTAGTATTTTTAAATAACCTTAAACATTATTTAAGTCTTACGCTTATATTTTGTTATAATACTATTAAATCATGTTAACAGTTAATATTGTATATTCAGTGGAACAAAACTATAGTAGTTCATTAATGTCGTCATCGGAAACTAGGCTCACGGTTGGATACGTAGCTAGGGTATATAATGCTGTTAAATGCAGAATGCAAGCGTCAGAGGGACGGCGTGGGGTGAATGTGGTGGCAGGGGTGTACGGAAAGGGTGTACTATCGACGCGACAGCGCTACGTCATTTACGGCGCCACGTGGGCGATCAATAGTGACGTCGGCGTATTGGGCGGGAGGTGGTGAGGCTGCGCGCGCACTGCCGGCCGACCTACTTACGATTACGTTTCAAATTTTCACGTAGCGTCTACGTAACGCAATCGAACGCTTGGCTGGCAGGACTCAAGACAGACGTACCGCGCATGCGCGCCTCTCGAACTTGCCAGACGACGCTCTGCATCGTGCCCCACATAGAATTTTCATTCATTGCACAATATTGCTCAAAACGATAGAAAGCCAAAATTAATACCGTATTTATTACCTAAAACATTTTGTTTGTCTTTACAATCAGCCCCAATGTTTTCATGAACGCATACTAATTTCAAACCAACAAGGGTATCGTTTATGTCAAAAATAATATTCGAAACACTGATCAATACAAAATATGGCAGTATTTAAAATACTCATTCTGTTAAATTAAATTATTCGAAAACGATGTTAAGTTGTTAACGTAACATTTTATTATTAAATCTAAAAATCTATTTTGGTTCATGTCATAATTTCGAAGCTCATCAGATAATCAGATAATTACATTTTCCCAAGAAGTAATAGACTACAAAAAAAACCACCGATAAATGTTACGTAGGCCGCCTCTAACAGACGAGGAAGCCTACGCTTTCATAATAAGTCATTAAATAAAACTGCAGTAAAATTACTACGCTTATCAAAGGCAGCAGCTACTAGCTAGTAGCCGTGGCCTACTTGTTTGTATGTCGCACGCCGCAGCTCGACGGCATCGCACTCGTACCTTCAACCTACTGACATATACAACCTACTCTTAGACATATTGTAGCTAACGAACGATGCTAGTTGTTCTCATATATATTGCTTTCATATCATATCTCTAATTTATATATTAGTCGACAAATCAAAATATTTTATTTTTTCTATTACACAAATTATTATTTTCTGTTACAAGAATATCGAATACGCCTTGATTAACCTTGACCAGATTTATTAATTATATAAGATTTAATAAATATCTTATAAGTGAAAAGTGTAAAAATAAATAAAAACTTCAATTTTAGACGTGTAACGATGTAACCAATCAGTAAATATATACTTAAAAGTAACAGATTTGTTACGTAATAAATTAGCTAGTTTGGTTATAAATGCTCTTAAACTGTGAGCACTCTTTTTGCGATTTTTAATACGAGGCTTCTATTTATAGAAAAATCGGTTACAGATTTATATAAAAAAAAATATGATCTTTGAACGATATTTGAACTGCAGTCACTATAGACGTCACATTTGAAACCATTCGTGATATATACACAATATACACAACTTTTAATGTAGTTTATTTTTTATAAAAAAATACCATGAACATTTTAATATTCATGTGTTATTTAATTATAAAATTTCTCCGAAAAAGTAGTTCGGAGTGAATGACAACTAATATAATCATAATGTTTGCGAGCATTTTTATATATCTATACATACACCGGCAAAATATACGCTTCTAAAAAATTCTAAACGTATTTACATTTATGTCATTATCGTAGAAATCAATATTCGATTAATTAATAAACGCAAATACTAAATATATAACAAGTTCAATCAATAAGATAAGTTTTCTTATTCTTGTTTATAAATGATAATATTATTATAAATTAATAAAACAAAGTTACATGTTAGCTTAATTTGCAATTTTCTATTTAGCTTGTGATTAGTGGAATATTTATTTAATTAGCGATACGACAAACACATTTAATATACAAACTAAAACATTAACTCATAATACGATTTAATGAGATGTTCAGATAAGTAACAGTATCGTTCTAAGTCGTTTGACCGAAGGAAAAGTTAGAGAAGTGACTTTAGTAAGAAAATATACAATAACAGACAATTTTTAAAATATTCGCTCCAGAAACTGCAGTAATTCTGACGCAGGGGAGAGATACGCTTCAAGCTGCACCAAAAGGTCAATTTTAAAGCTATATAACTTTAGTAGCTATAGCAATTGGCAGCACTATATTACGAAATAAATGCATCCACTGCATTGGCACAGTGTGGATTAGCTGCGTGCGCACGTTGGCATCTGTCGACGCGGAATCAATACTGAGGACCCAAACAAACTGGGTGCTAAGGCACCGTGGGCAAGTGACCTATTTAACAGACCAGGTCGCCGGTCTGCACAACATCGCGTCATTTATTAAAATCGATCTTTCTTGTTCCTGTAAACAGTAACAAATACGTTTAAAAAATTACAAAACCAATTGATTCCCCAATGATACAAAATCATCGATATCTCTCATACACTACACTACGTTTGCTTAGCGATTAAAATATTAATAATTATTGTCAAGAAGGTGTTATATATATATTGTTAATTATGACAATCATAATTTATATTTTAATATCGGCGAAAACATCAAACTATGAAAACATAATAATATTTAATGACATTTATATGGTATATAAAACTAATTAATTTACATATCTTGACATTTTGCATTAGCATAAAATTAGAATAGTCGTAAAACTATACTTGATCTATTATTATCATCAAGTAACAATATATATTAGATATTCATCACTAGAAAAGTTGCTATAATTAGCACCGAGTAGACTCTTATCATGATAAATCTAAGGCTTCAAAATAACATCGGTTATCATATTTCATTACTTAGATATAGCAGTAAGAAAAATAGGCACCGTTGGTAAGTAGCCATCATAACCTTACCATCTTTCATATACATTGGCAAAGAAATAATAATCATTCCTTATATGTATATGCAACGCTAACCATGTACTAAGATATTACCTCTCCTGTGCCTGTTACTCGGCTCACCCGTCAAACCGAAACCGGAACAACGGAAATAGCATACCATACAAAGTGAATGAGCAAATCGTATTTATCTATTAAGATATTCAATTACGTTTTTAAATTCATTTTTACGATGAGTGTTTTCAATAACTTACATTTTATATCTATACGAGTAGATTGCTTTTCAAAGTAAATCACCGAAGGTCAATGTTCTAAAAACATTTCTGACTGCAGTATTGGTTAAAGGGTTTTCCCGTTTCTATTCTGTAGAACTATAAGGAAAATGTGTATTTGTTCATAAACAACTCAACAACAAGTGAGTATCTGACAGATACGATTTTTTAATCGTGATAACATATTGGTTTCAAATATAAGTTTCCTGTTTCAATTATAACATTTTTATATATTATAAGTAAATACGTGCCAATACAGATTTATGTATAAAACGATGATGCATTTATAATAATACCTACACAAGAAGACTTATGCAATCAGTTATGGGTGTTATAATTTTAGCCTACTTCTAATTCAGGAGGACCCAAACAAACCATCAAAAGCAGTGGCCTACATTCCGTTGTCTGAGGGCGAGCACAAGATATCGGTATGAATCATGCAGGCGCGCCGACAAGCCGCCCGCTGCGCTATTCTAGGTGGCAGTGATGACAAAACCTCAAATGCTTTATGTATTGTATCGTTGATTTTTGGAACGCTGTGCCTTAAATCAAACGCCATAAATGTTACAATCCACAGAACACGTCAAAACATACTATGGAGCAAAGCATTAATGAAACATTCTGAAATAGTGATGCGTGTTGTACATAGATAATAAATAAACGATTTTTTAAAATGTTTTTTCCTAGTTTTTTAATTTGTAGCTTATATCATATTTATAGGCCAGTCGTAACATATTTATTTTAGGACTGATTACTGTGTTGTGACTAGACACGGTAATGTTATACCGAGGCAAAGTTGAAATGAAAAGGTAGTAAAAATAAGGCTAGATTAAATAGTTATTGTTGTTTCACAAAAAAAAACTAAGGCGCAATGAAAAATGCAGGTTCGCGACCTTAGCCCACTTACCAACACCGACACGATCGACCGATCGAATCGAAAGACGTGTACGAATCTAACTCCAAGATAATTATTTTAACATCCATTGATCGCTAAAGGTGTGCTGTTTATTAAATATTATTTAATCTGACATTAATGGACGTTGAACAAGAGTTATTTCTCAATAATTCTTGGACTTATTAGCTTTCTATGTACGCATGAACACTCGATGGCTGCGTGAAACCCCGCGCCAACAAATGAGAACTGTCGTTCTTGACTCTTGTGACACGATTTCAAAATGCTGGGTGTTGATTGACAGACACTGCTGTACTCAATGATACTTTTTGAATTCTGTACAAATTGAACATAGTATATTTTTCATTATATCGCTTATAAGCTGTATCAAAATTAAAATTTCTGGTCTTATTCATTTTGATCCATTTCTTATATAATACAATAGCTTTCTATATATTATATAATTGCTATATATTGATCATCATTGATAAGCTATTCATATAGCGAGATTAAACTAAAAAGTTAGTAATACCCAATATCGTATTACCCAATAAATATATTAAAATAATTAGGTATTTCAGGCTCACATGAAAACATGTTCCATTGCTTAATAATATTTTTGCACATTCTATAAATTTTTCTTTATTTAAAAATTTATATTTTATACAAGAGACGTTAAAAATGTTGATAAAAAAAACATATTAATGTACGTATGACTTTATATTTATGTAACGCCATACTTTGCATACAACTTTTACAAAATATAACAAATAAAGCCATACAAAACAGAGCTCTGTCGTGTAATAAGAATATGTAATACTAAAGCACTTAGTAGGCTATACAACAGTTATAACACTAAAAGTATTGCACGCCACGTGAGTGACAACGCCAAGTCGTGGAGGCGCGGAACGACCTTGTCATGGCCTTTTGAATTGAGCAACAAACAAACGGACGTCAGTTTTAACAAAGCGCGCATAAACACAAACAAGAATCATAACGTGAAAAAACCAGAACAAACAGGAAACCGCATCAAATTATATAAAATGAGTTTATATATATATATATATATAACATACAAATTCTTGTTACTTTTGAGGCTATAAATTATAACAGTTCAAAGTATATGCACTATTTATAACATAATTATTCATGTAAACTAGATTTAAAGATAAAAAGACACATTATGAAATTTCCTTGGAACATAAACAAACAAAAAGTATCCGAGATTAAATAAGGGCAGCGGAAAAACACTGATTAAAAAACAACTGTATTTTGCTAAATGTAGCTCAAATGAAAACAAATGCAAACTATAATAAAATAAGCTGAATGGTGTTGACCTGGCGAGGCTTATTAAAACACGAGCTGTTTTTCTTTGTACAAATTACAATGTCATTACGAATAATACGCCTCGGGAAATGCGTCGCTCTAATGTTTAATGAGACTCATTGAATCCCTCGTAATATTGTGGGAAATAGAGAGCGCAGTTAGATGTGGCAATGACGTTGTTTTCGCAAAAACAGTACCGTCGGCAAGGCTGTCGACAGACCGACATGACACCAATGTTGTGTTCATATCCTGTTTACTTTAAGACATGAATTAACAAAATTCAAGGGAAATTCGTTTCATTATCCTTTGTCTACCTTATGTTTACAATAATATCTAATATATTCATTCCATTAATGTTTTTTAAAATTCCTTTACAAATGAGTAATCAGTGCTGTAATTTTTGTATTCTTCGAACTGTAATAAAGTTCGAGGAAGACATAAATTTATATACTCCGTGCAGTTTCTTTGAAATAACATAACAAGGGAAGTGGGACATGTAATGAAGCAACATCAGAGTTTGTTTTTCATACTCAAACCGTCCGTGACTAACAAACCTTGATAAGAAACGTCATATTATTGAAAGTTTACAAATAAACTTATATTTACTTGATGTTAGCCCGTGGTAGCTTTGGAATTTTCAGAACTACTTTCTTAGCAGTTGCTGACATCATAAAATAAAAATACATTTGAAATTTCAGTATTGGAATCAGTAGTAGGTAATTTCGGCTAAGTGTTGATATTTGATAGCCAGTCAGGACAAACTATTTTATAAGTCTAGATTAGTTAGCGAAGCATAACATAATACTCGAACGTCGAAACCTTACAATATTGTTCTAAAATGATAACTCAGTTAAAGAAGTCGGACACGGTTTCAGTTAACATACATAATATAGCAAGCCTACAAGTTACGTATTTAAAGGCCGTACAGCAATGAAGAAACGTTTCTCCGCCGTCAAAACACATTGCGTAACGCACTCACATTCTCCGATCCATATCGTTTTAATATTACTGCATTCCTTTTTAATCCATGTAATATTCATAGTATATATACCACTAGTAATACCAAAATATCTTATTAAAAGTATTATTTTAAACAACAATACCTTAAAATAAGATTTCAAGCAGTCAAAACATGTTGCGCAATGTACTTACTACATGCATTCTAACGTGACCGACGCCGACGACGGCGGTGCCACTTACAACATATAACTTTCAATCTCTATTAAAATGTTTAGTAAATACTTAATACTTGACTTACTTTACGACTATTAAAAGATTAAACTATATTAAAAACAAGCCCCACAGTGTAACAGTGTGTAACATCTGATATATCACTTTAGTAATAAGGAACATTAACATTTTATCCTCTCGGAAATACCATCTGACAGCTAAACCAACACTAGGACGTAGCTCCGCACGCACTCATTGGTCAAGTTAAATAGTACGCGCTTCCCCGGCTTCCTGATCCACATATCCGTCCCCGTTCACAAACTACTCCCACATATTGTAGTAAATCCATAGGATAGATTTACATATTAAAATATAAACATAAGGTTTTACGTTGACAAAAAATATATAGGTTTGTCTTGAATAAAATGATTTCATATCACCACCGCAATTAACATTGAACAAATATTATTATACAGTCGACAAACATTTTATTGAATTGAGAAGCGATAAAACAAAAAACAGCGGAATATTTTACGCTTCAAATAATTAATTTCAGGGTACATTATCTTACAGAACACGTTATTATTAACAATTCTATGTCCTATACAAATAAACTATTATTTGTTTATGAAGTGGTTACAAGCTTATCCTATATCTTTACATTGATATTGTGTACGTAACCATTTCCGGAAAACTATTTTGGTTTACGTACTGATTATCTATTTATAATATTGTAGATAATATCCTGTCTGACTAAATATGGAGGAGAGGTTTCGTATTGTAGAGCTGTAATAATTTCTTAAAATATTTATTTTAATTTCTTGATTTTCAATTTCACTCCGTTCAAAAACCTTTTGCACATTGAGACAAGTAAAATTCACCATATACCATTCACAAAAAAAAGGTGGTTGAGAGTAATTAAAAATGTTCCTTGCCATGTTCAAAACTATTACTATTCTTTTACATATAAATATATTTTTAAACGTCCGCAGACGATTCCTCGTCTTATTGAAATTCAAATATATATTGAGAAAAGACAATGAATATGCAAATTTCTTAAAATTTACTTCTTAATGAATCTTTAGGACCCAGATTAATAGAAAGAGGTAGAACACCAGCGGTATAAAAGCGCTTAACTAAGTGATTATTTATAAAATTGTGTCAAAAGCAGCATGTATGGATGTACTGAATCAAAAACGCTGCCAACGAATATTTATTTGTTCTTTATAAAATAAAACTTAATTCAATAAGTACCTACTTATTTGTAAATTAGGCCCCACTTGTTACTTTTAAATTAGTTAAAATTTTTTGCTTTAATGAAGCAATTATTATGACGTTGTCTAGCGCGTCCGGTTTCTCATACCGCACTCAGCACTGGAACGCGAATAGTTATTTTCCTTTTCCAAATTCAGCCTCATTTGCAGTGCTTGAATGTGATAGCGCGGCACTCTGTCTACCTTTTACTATTAGCTTGAGGGCACAAACTATAAATAGCACCAACGGGCCATTTCTGCAGGACTCAGATTGTAATGATATCGCGCATATATCCGCGAACCTCTATTTATGTGAGTAAATATCGGAAATGTTTTCACATTCTTATAGTACAATCATAAAGATCTAAATAGGTTTATGCACTCTAAGTGTATTATTTTTATTTTATTTTTTTGAAAATTTATCGAACTTCGCGCGCTAAAACTTATTGAAATTCGATCACACGACACCGAAAGTGTAGCGCTCATGTTGCACGGTGCACCTCGTGAAATCAATGCAGTGCAATATTGTTTGTAAGCGACTAATACGACCTTCATTATGATTAACATTTATTTTATCTAAATATAAAAGACATAATCAGCAATCAATGATTATGAAAAAGTTATACATTATATAATTATATTTCCCAATTGCCAGTCCCTGTAACTGTTTACTATGAAGCTTAACATTTAAGAACCGATATTTTGACGAAAATGGCAGCAAATAAGATACGTAGATTTTAAAGAGTTTGTAGGTTCCGAACAAAGAGTATGTGTGAACATGTATCGAAGGAAAACAAAATTAAAGGAAAAAACCATGAGAAATATAATTTTCCCACATTATGTACAAGTATATAACAACCTAACCGCAGTTCAGCGACTTGATTAAATAACTAATAACCTTCTCTTGTTTAAGTAATTCGGGTTGTTTGTTTCAAGCGATATGTTTACAAGTCCAGAAAATTTCTAATTATCGAAAATTCACAATGGATTAATAAGATTATTATATAATATATTTATGATCAATCATTAAATAGTAACCTACTCAGGTTACTATTTAATGATGATGACAGTTAAGTCAAAAAGAAGTGTAATGATTTCAGAGCTCATGTATTTGAGTGTAATTTTCCCTCAATTACTTTTGAATGTCTGATATCATTAAAATCTTTACATTATTTTAAGTGATACAAACTACAAATTAATTCATTCATTTTGATTTATGGAATAGATATCTTGGTCCTGCGCTATGAATGATATGTACATTGCCTCATTCAATCAACTTATCGATATCATTGACGACACAAAACAAGCCAAGCTGTACTGTGCTCTAACAATTATTATTCTTTTAAATTACAACAGATGACCACGTGGGAAGGAGGTAGCCTACTTAGGCTTTCACGATCTTTGTCCACGAGTAAAACTTTCCGTTATATAATAGAAGTACTCGTGTTCTAATTGTCCCCGTCTATTCGACGCAATAAATTTCAATTTTGTTTTAATAAGGTAAATAATTAAACGTTAATAATTCATATGTAAATTAAATAAACTTGTAAATCTCTCGAACAGATATTGGTTAATATTTATAAATAAAAAATATGCTTTAGTAGCAAATAGATCACGACATATTTATAAAACAACTTTCACTTAATTGTATTTAAAATGATAATTAATATAATTTTACTGTAGCAATTTTGTTATTTGGTACTTATCGAGGAAAATATAAATGAGAAACAAACGGAGAAAGTAATCAGGAACGTGTAATAGGTACAATAGTTTATTTATAATATTACCGACGAAAGAATTAGCCGTGTAAACAATAAAGAAGCATTATAAAAGAGGCAGTGAATGCAATTATAGCGACGTGGCATTCACGCTAGAGCGTTCACGTCGTATTTGTTTGTAAACATACAACAGTCGTACTTGTGAAGGTTATATGTATTTAAAAGTTTCACTTTACCTATAAAACCGGTCAAGTGCGAATTAACTTGTTGTCGAAATGTTTCAGCGGAGTATTATACCATATTATTAATGATAGTACCTATATATCTGATATCTTCGTATTTCGGCTGGACAAATGAGCCACCTCGTGGTAATTAGCTACCGCTACCCAATGGACATGTAAAAAATATTAACGGGAAAGGTTCATGGCCAATGTGCTTCCAACCATGGAATATGAAGTCCCTTTTGACTCGCTCACTCGCCCTTCAAGCCGGAAGATAAAAATACTAAGCATTACTATTTCGCGTTAGACTATGTGATGAGTCGGAGGTGTGCACCCAGACGGTCTTGCACAAATCGCTACCACCAACTATTTAAAATAACAATGTTAAAGTAGTGTTTGTAAGCATAAATGTTATGTAGTCTATTCCTTTTTACTAAAAATTAAAAAATCTCGTAAGTATTATGATTCTTATATTATTGAGGTCGAATGTTCAATGTCAAAATTAAATTAAAATTAGCGCGAGGAGTGCTTCATAAAAAAAGTCAGCACAAGACCTTAATAATGAATCGCAGTTTAGAGAAAAATACTGAAGTGCAAAGTGCAACTCACCTTGTTTGCTGTCACGAAATGGTAACGTGCGGTATGACGTCTTCACCTAGTTACCTTCGCACTTGGTGGACATCTGCTTGTTTTCTTAGGAATCCTTAAAAAAAAATACAAAGTAGATTTTTAGGGTTCTACTAAAAGTACAAAATAATTACTCAAAAAAAAAATACTAATTACATTTAATAAATACTTATTAAATAAAAAAAAAACTTCTATATTATATTTTTTCATCAAAAAATGATTAAAAGTTTTTTTGTTATTATTAATGTATTTTACTCCAAAAGTTATTCCATAACTGTTAACTGAAATGTCATGATGTTTTGTTTTTTAGGGTTCTATACCCAAATGGTAAAACGGGATCTTATTACTAAGACTCCGCTGTCCGCCCGTCCGTCTGCCAGCAAGCTGTATCTCATGAACCGTGATGGTTAGACACTTGAAATTTTTACAGATGGTGTAATTCTGTTGCCGCTATAACAACAAGTCTAACAGAAAAAAATTAATATGAATATGGGTCTCCCATACAACAGACATGTGTGGTACGGAGTGCCCTTCGTACGCTAGTTCTACTCGCACTTGCGGGTTTTTTTAATTTTATTTTTAGGAACACAGGCGGGAATTCACCCTTTCTTCCGTTCTTTAGGTGATTAACTGTCTTATCGGGTAATACATAGACTACCCCATCATCGCTTGTAGACGTAAAAATCAAGAAATATTAACAATAACATTGTCAATACGCCGCCAATCACTTGAACCGCCAATATTATAGCTGTCTGTAATTGCACTGACTCACTCACCCTTCAAACCAGACCCTAGCAATACAAGGTGCTTCTGTTTGGCAGTAATGGATAAGTGTGTGGTGTGTCTCTCTAATTCGAGTATAGTGATTTCGAAACAAGAGAGTAATATAATATCTAAGATAGACTACCAATTCGTTAATAAACAAAAGATGCGTTGATAACAGCGCAATTTACATTTAATTGATTAAAAGATTAAAATAAAATTTACAAATTTATTTAAAATATTTTGAAGTTAACATGTTACAATTAAAATATCTATTTTGATAAATAAGCGACATTGACTTGACAAGATTAGATTCAAGGTCGTCTAGACCAATATATGTATTGTGAAAGTAGGGTTATATTATACAATGTTAACGATTAGGTTTTTTAAATTTTATATTTTTGTATTTAGAGTTAGAAGAATGTAAGGGCAAAAAAAAGATTATAGAAATCATACCATCATAGCTTTAACACATTGTGACCCCGTTGTTATGGTCGTTGCCAAATTCATTGCAAAATTTACGTTTAACTGACAATAAATCACAAACTCTCTTGTCCACTAACACTTAATATTTTTAATGTAACAAAAAACCCACTTTACAATTATAGTATCGTAACTTTTTACAGTTATTCACAAAAAAACATGGTTAATTCATCTACCAGACAGATAGTGGTAGACATTAAACGTCAGATTTTGCCTTCAACAACACCATCGCTTCTCGCCATCTATTGGCTATTACCGAAAGTATAACGAAGGGTACGAAGTCAGAATGTAATACGGACTACGAACTCGCTATTATGACAGTATGCTTGACAATGATATAAACTTTTTACTTGTGTAATTGATCAAGAGATGGTGCTATAATGCAACAAAAAAATATTTTTGCCTATTCTAAATATAAAATACCTAATTGTGCCGTTATGGGTAATGGTTTAAAATTGAAATATAATAACCATTTTGTAGTTTCTTTGATGGAAATATTTTTTTTATACCCTCGGTAAAAAGGATATAAAGATAGAATAATTGAAGAATTTCTCTTCAGTGGTGATCGAGTTACGTGTAGGTAACACGGAACTTAATTGAAATAACTAGTTATCTTCCTACTGATGAAAAATATGGCAGTACATTATGTGGGGATGGGTTACGTTATGATGAATCATTAAATAAAATAGTATTATTATATTTTAATTTATAACTAGCGAAGTGAATTTTGCATAGCACCTAGTTTTTGGTATTGTTTGTAATATTTAAGTAGTATTGTGTACCTACTGCAAAGATTTTAATTATTTGTTATATTGTTACTGACTAGTATAAGAAACATTATCCTCATCTATATTATTTGATGGTTATATGTCGAATAAAATGTACATTGATAAATCACAAATGAGTTCCCTAGCTAAATCACTTTTAAATTATATTAACCTCTTTTTTTATGTCAAAAGATGGCAAACGAGCAAGAGGCTCACCTAATGGAAAGTGACTACCACCGCCCATGGACATCTGAAACACCGGGGGGCTTGCAGGTGCGTTGCCGGCCTTTCAGGAAAGAGTACGCTTTCCTGAAAGTAAGCTGGTTCCACAGCGTTCCTCGGAACATTCCCCGTGATAAATTCTGTAGAAGATGCAAAGCGATCCAACATCTCTACGCAAAGCCAAAGGATCAAGCAGATCGGAAAGGGCTTGATCGTCGATAATTCGAGCCGCTCTACGTTGGATACGGTCAAATGGGAGGAGCTGGTACTTGGGGAGCACCCGCCCAGAGGTGAGAGCAGTATTCCATGTGAGGCCGAATTTGCGCCTTGTATAGACTTAGACGATGGGCCGACGTGAAATACTGTCTTGCCTTGCTGAGCACACCGAGCTTTTTTGATGCGAATTTGGCTTTGCCCTCCAATTGACTGCGGAACTGAACAAGGCTCGAAACATCGACGCCAAGTATTCCGATACTAGTTGTGGCGGCTAACGGAATGTTCTCGAATCGTGGAGATACGACAAATGGTGTTTTTTTAGCAGTTAACGCGCAAACTTGCGTCTTTTTGGGGTTGAAATGGACTAGGTTTAGCCGACCCCAGTTCGAGACTGTTTAACGAAGACTCGATTTCAGACACAAGTTTGTTCCGGTTTTCTTCGACGTTTTCCCGAGAAATATTAGCATGATGAACTCCCCGGTTTGTTTTTGAAGGAAATCGAGCATTAGTCGTGACATTATTAAACGTTAATTGAGAAAATTAGGTTTCCTATCTTTAGCAAAGTCAGAAACTAGAAGTAAGCAGTTATAAAAAGGTTAGGTAAGGCGTTACTAATATACCATCATTTGTTTTTTTATTTAATGAAATTAAACGTTATTTTTTCAAACTATATTAGGTTACCATTACAAGTATGACACATCCATGGCAATTAGTCTAACTCGGGCTAGACTTTTTTTCAGGTAAACATTAATCCGGTACGATCATCACCTATTACATTACAGTAAAACCAATGTTATACTATATTCGAAAATCAGTGAGCCACCAATTAAAAATATGTATTAAAAATTTATATTTAATAAATTTAATAAAAGTCATCAAATTCATACATCAATTTATTAATCAGAATTTAATACTGTATTACATAGAAGAAATGCACTTCTTAGAAACATTCAGAAGACTTCCCTTTGGGACATTAAACAGAGTCTCTCTCCATTTATATACCTTATAAATTGAATAAATATGAACTATGTACTTTGTTATAGAATCAATATTTATGAAGATCTGCATTGCCACATACTTAAAAATCTATGTATATTTTTCACAAACCTACAATTTTAGAAAATAAATCCTTAAATAGTATATAGGTAAAGCGTGAAACTACAATTGTCTATGAGATAATCTTGTTGAATAAATAAAATTTTGCAAATTAACAACAAATAATAACATACATTTTATAACTTTAGTTCTCGTACTGTCGCTGCCACAATTTGTCAACAACATTTACCATCACAATTAAAAAATAGAAATCAACTTATAAATGAGTTAAATATCATTTCCAATAGGTGACCGCATAGAAAGGCTCTTTGACACATATCCAACATAGTGAATAAAAAAAATTTGGAGAAAACACACAGCACAAGAATTCTACCAATATAAATACAGACATCTTAATTCATTCAGTCAAAGTGAAACTTGTATAAAATATTCAATTAGAAATAATTATAATCAGTCTTGTTTAGAGAAAAAAGTTTATCAATACGTGTTGAAATTGTATACACGTTTTGATATAATCTTTATTATCACAATACAATATGTCAGATATGATGTCATTCCTTCTCTTGGACGTAACTAGTATATAAATCGCCTGCTACGCTACTTAGTGTTATTATCACAGTTGTTTAGTAGAGGTGGGTGCAGTACTTTGTACATAAAACAGGAGCTACCTGCAATCCGCGACCATACTCAATACAATACGATTGCCGACGAAGCGGACAATCATTTAGCCTAAGCCTTACCATACCGTCAATAAGCATTCACTTTGATAACATGATCTCTTGCATAACAATCTTATTTAATCAACGATATGGAAGGAAGGCAAGCATATAGGATAAACATCTTTAAGATGAATATATATGCACATTTACACATCCTTTATTGCAGTCTTTCTCTTATAATGTACACAAACAGTATATGAATCTCGCATTGTAAATGCATTTTAAACACGAGACCCAATCGAGTTGTTCACCCCTTGAATAAATCTGACCCGTGTTATTACTTCGTATCTTTAAGATGCAGTTTATTAACGGGATTTCTAGATAATAACTATTACGTCCCTTTGAACTGGTACATTTCGTCACCTTGCGGTAAACTGAAAACTAAATTGAATAACAATAAAATATTCTTATACCTATCATATAATATTTTTGTGAGCGACTTGCAAGCTTGTTGTCACAAACATTCATGAAATTCCCTCAAATAGTCAAAAAATATATTTTTGTCTAGTGTTTACACTTTCCAAATAAAAGGAAGTGTTCTTATGTATTAACAATTGACCAACGCAACGACAGGTTATAGTAATGAAATATCACAGATTTTCCCTCTTTGGACAGTAATGGGCTTCTAAAACAACACAATACATAATACCTGTTTTATAATTATTAATATTTTGTACCAATTGACTTTCTTATCGTTAGCCCTTAGAACCCCTTTACGTACAAAGAAACTCCAGTAATTAAACTAGAATTATGTGAAATTTACATTATATAAAATAATCGAAAAACAATTAATAAGAAATGACTTATTTCGCTAAAAAGAAAGTAACCATTGCTCGGCTATTTATATAGATCAAAATTCTAATGCTCCTATGTTAAATGCACGTATTTACATACCTTCGTAATTTTTTTTGTGAAAGATACAAATAATTAAATTTAACTGCATTTGAAACCTAAGCTATTTTAGTCTAACTGTTTTAGAGTAAGACCCCTAGGCATAATACTCAAGGTTTAATAATCATTAATAAAATATATACCTTTGAAATATTGACCTGAAATGTCACTGACATAATTATAAGAAAAATATTCACAATTTTATCTGGCAATACAGATTGTTTTAAAGTATATCAAAAGCTTTTTTTAAATTTCTTATACTAAGTTGTCCCGCTCATTTTCACTGGGTAAGATCATCATTATTAACAATGAAAATAATTTATATAGAATATTACACTTTATATCTGCCCTTTGAATCCCACCCCCTTAAATTTTACTCATCTTCTATATGTTTCGTGCATTTCGTACATCATACAGACATCTTTAAAACGAAAGGCACCCGGGATTACACAAGAGGGTACCACACCAACTACTCTAAATACATACATATATTGATTAAAATCTAATGGTGGAAACAACAGTTACTCAAAATGTCCACCAATTTGGATCATTCGCTGTTGACCGTATTTACTCTTTTTTTCTTTAATATTAAGGACATCTAACATTAAACTGATTTATTTCTCATTTTACCATTTAGTATTTTGTTAGAACATTTTCTTTAAACATTCAAAACACTTAGAAATGATTAATCATTATTAAATAGTATATTATTATCTTTTAACTGCTATACATTTTGACATTTAAGAAATTTTAAACACTACAAATATTGTTTGCTTTACAGAACCGTGATTTTAAATCACAACAGTAAATGCTTCCAATAAATGCTAATTACACTGACTTACTGTAAGAATAGTGGTTTTATAGGAGAAATTAATACATAATTGTATTATTTGTAAATACTGATATGGTCAACAGTTAATAAACCAGGTTTAACCTAACACACCTACTTAATTCGTAAATATTGATCTGAAAGAGAAATCACAAGCATTTAAGAATTATCAAAAATGTTGCACAGTTGCTCTACTCAAAAAAACTTTTTCATTTACTGTCAAAATAAAGAAAAGCGAAACTGTTCATATACCTTATTAATAATGTTTGCAAGCTTTCAATCAGATCTACAAAATATATTCTAATCATATATTATTAAAAAGTGATTATTACAAAAAACAAAACACATCGCCCATTTGGTTGGAGCTCAAATACAATACAAATTGAAGCTAAGTACAATATTATTTTTTATACTATGATGAATATTAGGAGCAAAGACAGTGGGGAAAAGGGATACCATTATAAAGAAAAAAGACCCTTACAAAAACCTTAGTTTTTTCACATATAAGGGACTCTGTAATTGCTAAAATAATATTACTGTTGAACTGGAGCTGCATACAATAGTGGGCCAGGTGGTAAATGTGGGTATGGAACACCAGCTCCTACAGCTGCTTGGTAGCCACATGGACCGCCGCCTCCAACGCCACCACCGTAAAATTTGCCTCCTAATTTTAGAGATAAAAAATCATTACTATAACATACAACTAACAGAGAAAATAAAAAATAAAAAAATTTAAATGATTTTTACATACAAAATTGGTAAAACAATTTATTGATTCTATCAAACCTCTAAATTTTTTGGTATAAAATACTAACCGAGCATTTCCTGATGATGAGGATGCATTTGAGTGTAATGGGGTGGTGTAGCAAAATGAGGTGGTGGAGATCCATAAGAAGACCCTGATCCAGCTGACTTATTTCCAACTGAGTTAGTATTACGATGGTATTGTTGACCACCATTTCCACGTGTATCTATAAAGACACAACAATTATTTTTATATGCCAAATTGTGCTGATAATTATAAAACATAATAACATAATGTAGAAATCATCATACTATGAAATATAATATTGATTTTCTATATTATGTTACTTACTGTTGAACGTACGTTGCCCATAACCATTTTGATTGTTGTATGCGTTTTGATATCCATTGTTGTATCCTCCTTGGTAGCTTCCCATTGATTCAAATACATTTGGGCTAGGAAAAGGTACAGTTTTTTGGTAACTGTTTTGTCTATAGCCTTGGTTGGTGTTTTGGTTCTGGTTAGAAAATCGTGGTGCTTGTTGTTGCTGTTGTTGTTGATGTTGTTGTAGATTGCGATTTTGATAATTATTTTGATTTTCTTCGTTACTCATATTAGCCATCTTATTATTCCATTGATTGCTCTTTTGGCGAGGTGAACTTGCACCACTGTTGTTTTCTTTGCGTTGCTGCCAGCGATTACGACCTTAAAATTTAATTTTGTTAATATCTTAGAAGACAGGTACTTATAAAATAAAAAAATAAACAATTAATTAATCATACTTGAACTGTTGTTGTTGTTCCTTGCCATATCACTAAGCTTAGCAGGAGGATTTTGTCCCGTTTCACGAAGCACTGCCACTAAAGCACGGGCCTGGCGAGCATCACCACTCGTAAAATAAGTGTATGCTGTACCAGACTGTTGGCATCGGCCTGTACGACCTACATAAAAAAAATCAAATGAAATTTATTTGTACATCTATTATACATAGTATTTGGATTTATATAAAATATTTTATTTGTTAATTAATAAATGTTTGAAAGTTTATACAATGATACCATAAGATAGTAGACTAAAACAAAAGTGTTTCATCAATTACTTAACAATAAATTATAACACTTACTGTGATATGAATAGTGTAAAAAGTACATTATTTATTGAGTTCACAAGGAATAGTTAACAACGTAAACTGATATACGAACCAATTCTGTGAATGTAATCTTCAGATGAATTTGGGTAATCAAAATTAACAACGAATTTTACATCTTCAACATCTAAACCACGAGCAGCAACATCAGTAGCAATCAAAATAGTTGTGGCTCCATTGCGAAACTCTGTTAAAACGGCGTCGCGCTCAGGTTGCGACTTATCGCCGTGAATAGCTAGAGCTTTGTGTCCATTGCGTCGCACTGCACGTGCTATGTCATCCACCTAAAATAATAATATTGTAATGTAACTTTTGTAAAAAGAAATTTAAATATTCAACAGATAACATATTTATTCTAGTTTTATAACTTAGCTTACTTTTTTCTTTGTCTCAACAAATACAATGACTTTGTTGTCCTTTTCCGAAGCAATTTCTTTCAGCAAATTTGAAAGTTTTAATTCTTTCTCGTGTTCTTCACAGACCTCTATGATTTGCTTTATATTGTTATTTGCAGAGAGATTTAACGAACCAATATTAACTTTGATGTAATCAGTTAAGAAATCTTCAGCAAGAGCTTGAATTTCCTTTGGCCAAGTAGCAGACCACATCAAAACTTGACGGTCCGGACGGATCTGTTCAATTATTTTGCGGATTTGAGGTTCGAATCCCATATCCAACATTCTGTCTGCTTCATCCAAAACCAAATAAGTGCACCGACGTAAGTTGGTAGTTCCTCGCTCTAAGAAATCAATTAACCGCCCTGGTGTTGCAATAACAATTTCTACGCCTCTTTCTAAGTCTCTAGCTTGAGGTCCTTTCGGTGAACCACCAAATAGGCACGTATTCCTTATACAACCACGGGCACTGTAAGCTTGTGCTACAGATTGAATTTGCTGTGCCAATTCTCTTGTTGGAGCCAGAATAAGAGCAATAGGGCCATCGCCCCGTTGGATTCTTGGTTGATGAACTATATGAACTGCTGCAGGAAGCATGTAAGCTAAAGTTTTCCCTGATCCAGTAGATGCAATTCCTACCATATCGCGACCAGATAATGCAATGGGCCATCCTTGTGCTTGGATACCTGTAGGTTCTTCCCAACCTTGCTCTTTAATAGTACTCATTACATGATCAGGAAAATTACCTTCATCGAACACATGATTAGGACGAGGAACATTATTTCCACTTACAGTGATTTCTTTAGCTGCACGGAACATTTGTACTTCTTCCTCCGAACGTCCTTCAACGTTGGCATGTGGTTTGTAGAAATTTTTTTGAATTGTATCAAGGCTTGCCATGTCCCATTCAGGTTTTGTTAGGCTATCACCAGGATGTTTAGCTTTCCTGCTTTGTAATTTACGATCATTGAAATCTGATGACGGAGACGAGGAATTATTATAAATTTTTTTGGGAACATATTGTTGACAATTATTGAGACCATTTTGATTATTAAAGTTTTTGGGCCCCAAGTTTTTAGGGAAATTTTGTTGTTTAGGGCCACCAAAATCATTTTTTCCATTGTAAAATTGCATGTTGCCTCCAGCATTTTTTTCTCCATCATAATCATTTTTTTTTTGGGTTTGGTTGTAGTTATTTCTTGGCCTGTATTCTTTTGGTCCGCCAAAATCGGCAGGATTTCCATTTTCATTTTTGAAATTGTTATAATCGTTTCTTACGCCATTAAAATCATTTCTAGGCCTGAAGTTTTTGTTGCCCATTCCATTTCTTGGTGTAAAATTTTTTGGCCCACCAAAATCATGCAGGCCATTGAAGAATGGAATTTTACCGAATTGTTCATTCCGGTCTAGTCGAGGTCTAAAGCTGTTAAATAAAATAAAAGTTAAATCAAAGAATTTGATTGAGAGTGAAATTAAAATTATTTTTCTAAAATTTTAGGATTACAAAGCAATGCTTGAAGCTTTACAATTTTTACAAATTTTGATATAATCTATATTTAGATGGTACATACCCAAAGTGCACATTGCAGATTTTCATTTACAAATACATAATTAATTTTATAGAGTAACCCAATTACTGAAAATTGCTGATTATTGTTCCCCATTAAATGAATAATACATATAATATTTGATTATAATATTATAAAGTTTTTTAAACGTCAAAAGAATTTCTCAATAACTAAAATTCAAAAATTTGGGAAAGTGAAACACAATGTGTTTCAATTTAAATTGAGACATGTTGCTAACTTATACCTAAACTATTATGTTATTGATTATTTCGCGTGTTAAAATTATGAACATTAGCATATATATAATATAAGAATATTAGCTTTTCTACTATGTTTCTGTGGAAGCTTTTATAGGTAAAACACATATTTAACTTGCAGCAGACAACACGAATAACACATATTAATCGATATTACAAAATAATTAGTGTGTTCTCATTGACTTATATACATACAAGACGCGCAGTTTGGTACTGAGATTTGGTGCACTACGTTACGGTTAAATGACCAGAACTCATTTGGTCGAATGTGAGCGGTCGAGGAGCTGACAACTGTTGAAAGCAGCAGATTATTGGTATTCTTAATAAATTCACAATTTTTTTTATTTTGTGGGGGGTCATAAGTAGTCATTTTTATTTACATGCGCACTACTACTAAGTAAATTAATTCGTATTTTCTTGTAAACAAATTATATCACGCAAATTACTTACATGACAAACATCTTGATATGACATTTAGCTTTACTAGATTTATCTAATGCCACCGATATGGCGACATAGATTAACAAACATACTTAAAACAAATATACCAATAGCGGAAAAGATAAAAATAAATGTATTTTAACAAATACCGAATTTCATTCTTTGATATCGTAAAAAATATTTTGCCAGAGAAAATTTTTGTCAGGAAGTATTAAATTGATTTCTGTTTTTTCCTAGGTTCTAACCTAAATCTGTTACGTTGAATATATGTTGCTACAATTACTGTCTAATCTACAATTATGAATCAAAAAAGTTTACTATAATACTCTCAGAAACAAACAAAAATCTATTGTGCCACATCTGCGCGATCGTTTGGCTCAATCACTTAACTAACTTCCCCTACCGCTTTCTTTCCCTATTCCGTCACTGTGACACAATTTTTATTTTGAACAGCTTGTCTAGTAATATATACATATAAGTCAATGTAAGTTCTACTTATCTTTACCTCGGCGTGCGAACTTCAATTACAATTGTACAGAAAGGAGTCCAAAATAATTAAATTTAGAAAAGTAATCCGATTTAAGAATGTTATACATTTTTAAGTTTAGTTTTGATGTTCTAACTGTCCTCATACTCAGTGTATGTGGAAATAATAATTGTAACTATCCATCCATCCGAAATAATCACCATAATAATTATAATTCATAACATTGGAAATTGTAGTGTAGATAGAATTAACCTTAATCGCTAGTGCAAGTACAGAGTAAGCAAAGCGTCATTTTTTGTGACTTTTTGATATTGGGTTTGCACTACCCATATCACACCGATATAAAGTACTTCACGATTGCTCGACTAATAAGGCTCACGAGTTTATGGGACCCGGATTGCTGCAACAAAGTTACTTATGACGCTTTTTATCTAAAATTTCAATTATGTTATTGGAGTTTATCCCTAAAACTCGATTTCATTTAAAACTTTTGTAACGAAAACTTTATGGATAGTAAAATGCACATTAACAAAAAAAAAGATGTATTTATAAATAAATAAATTTACATGTCATATTAATTAATATACATACCTGAAAATAGACGGCAGCTGTTTGTTTTTAAAATGTAACAATTTAAAAGTATATACATGCATTAATTATTGAGATGTGTTTATTTATTTATTAGGTCACAAGACTATTGCCGATATTCATTAGTGTAATCATATTTTGTGCAAAGCAATGATAACACCATGTCCTTATTGTATACACTTCTCATGCATAAGAATGAAATAATGCCAATTTTTTTTAAGTAGTTAAAATAATAAGCTTCTTTTATAGGATGAGAAATTTATTACTTACAAAGAATTAAGAACGAAAAAAAAAAAAGATAATTTGACTAAGCAATTAGTTTATTCATTGTGCATTTAAATTATAGCAGATAAGTTTTCGATTATACTTTTAAAGTAAATAAACAAATATATTGTATGAGTGAGTTCAATACTTAAACTAATATACATAAATCAACAAGAATAAATGTACTTACCAGTTTATAAACCATATTGCCATTGTATAATAATTAACAATGGCGAAAATTTATCAGGAACAGCTTAGGAAATTTAATCTAATATCTTGTTTTTTATTGGTGTTTGGTGATTTATGAACGAAAGTTTTACAGAACAATTAACAATTTTAAAACAGTCAGTAAAATATGTTAGATGTATTTGTTTTATCTGTACTTGCAAATATCTTAACATATTACAAACTTATCAATTATTCATTTGTATTTGATGGTTTTTCTGTATCTCGCTGAAGCTTATTTATTAAATACATTTCCATTGACAAGAAATATAACAACAAGTAAGAATGGCATTAGCAAAATAGTTTAAAATATGAAGGTTTTGTGGATTTATGTACCTGCATAATGCATTCTTCAAACTAAAAGAACTGTAGTACTCAAACAAATGTATTTTATAGTATTCAGCTTAATGTGCACAGGGTTGTACCAGTTTTCAATAATATAAAACGAAAGTAAGTATATACTACAATGCAGTAATAGAATATAACTAATAAAATAATATACACTGCTTGACAGGGCTTAAACACTGATTTGCTTATATTTACTAAAAATATATATATTATCATATAATTTAAAGATATTTTACTAAAATAAATAAAACAATAGAATTCAAAAATCATCTGTTAAATAAAATAAATATCCATTACCATTCATTACAGTGTCTGATTGTTATATAAAATTGCTATTGAAATCTTTGAAAAATAAGTGTTTATATATGACAAGAACTAGTCATGTATTTAACATGATTTTTTTAAATAATAATGTAGAACTACTGAAAGTACTAATCCTACAGACAAGACAATGAAGATAAAATTACTAATCAGTAAGTAGTATTTAAGTTAGAAATATTTTTTAAAAGAAATTTATATCCAACAACACATACAACAATTGTATAAATTAATTGAGAAAGATATTAATACAATTTTTTTTAATAATAACATGAAATTATTATTTTTTGTTTCAGCTATTTAGGGAGTGGATTGGTTAAACATTAACACAATATATAAAAAAAAGTAGTTTACCCAAGCAATCAGCCTAAAAGACATATTATATTTAATTCAAAGAGTTAATAAATTTAATTTGATAATTGGTAGATTAAACACTTCCATATGGGTTATGAGGGAAAGTCAACCCATATAAAACACAAATTATTTTTATATTGGTAATACAGATTCCTCAAGTTTAGAAAATTTATCGACGCCCTTCAGTGCAAGGAGAGTAAAAAAAAGGCGTTGAATAAAATAATATATCTTATTAGTTCAATGGATACATTAATAACAAGTTTTACAGGTCATAATTAATATGTTGTATTCGTTCAAATCTACATTACGACTTATTTATTAAGTATTTGAAAATAAATAAAATCGCATTCTTAAAAAGAAATATATAAAAAATATCCTAGCAACCAGCAAATATTACGAAATATCGGAGTTGGACTACAAAATTTTATAATCAGTTTAACAAAAATAAAAGACATCCAAAATTTAGGATAATTATCTACCATGACACAACATTTCTTTGTTCTTGTTATGCTCAAACCCTGTTATTGATTTTTCTCGAAAGGATTCGCAGTATAGGTGCGTCCATTATCAGCTGTGCAAAATGCATTGCACAAAATGGCCGCCGAGTATGTGATTGTGAGCTCATGCGGTAAATAGTAATGGATATCTATATTATAACAATTCTGCGGGATCGGAGGACGAATTAATATATAATAAACTTACATAGGATGTTGATTGTGAAAGCTGTTGTACTGCATATTGCCGTATTATTGTCGCTCTTTGTAGGTGGTACGGTACCTACGTGGTCGTAAACGCTTGAGTTGATATCTGGAATACATTTTTGCACAAATTTGAATCTAGTTACAATTAGTAGAAATTTTAAACTTGATAACTATAAACCAAATAGAACTCACCTCTCTATTGAGAGTATTAAAAAAAATTGTTAATTTTCATTCACCAGTAGCGACCTAACAGACCCGGCGAACGAACAACTCGATAATGAAAATATAATGGCCGACGGAAGAGGAAATTCTAATACCGTAGTGCAGTGTAGCCTAAAGAAAAAAAGGCCTTCGAATTAAATACTGAATTTAACATAAATACATAATAATATGCATGTTAAAATTATTTTTATTTTAGTTACACGTCGGTTTTCATAGGTTTTTTTATGACTAAATAAGAAAAATAAAAATAATAACAAAAAATTTATAAAAGAGTATATAACTTAAGAATGTATATAAGGTGAAATCATGCAATATATAATTTAATTTTAAAATGCATGAATATATAAAACAATCTTTCTTGTTGATTATAATGATTTATTTACACTTTTCGTAAAAAATAATGATAATTTCTGAAATATTTGAAACGAAATATTTGAACTGCCGCTCATCCATTACTTTAGTCCATAAAAATCGTAAATCGCATAGGCTGACTGAAAAACAGTTTTTCAACCGTCAAACTGTAAGAAACTACCATTTTTTAAATATTAATTGTAAATTCAACAGTTCCGGTGAAATTAACGTTAATTAAATGGAAACTTCAAAGTCATTTATTTCGCTTTAGTGATTGGGAAGGGTAATGCTTTTCCTTGGTACCAATCGATTCAGAAAACCTTACTCTATTATATATTTTAAAAGTTATAAGCATCCTTAAACTATTTAAATTAAAAAAACTGAAAATTATTTTTTCCAAAATAATATTTCCTTACAATGTTAATTGATTATGCCTTCAAATTAATGTATTATATATAATATAATTTTAAATACTTAACAATAATTGAATATTTAACTATTTATAATTTATTTTAGTATTTTTTTATATATTATGAAGATTTTTTTTTGTTTTGGTCTTATGTCTGTGCTTACCTTTTACAACAATACAAATAAGAAATTATTTTAACTATTGCATCGACTTGTGGTAATTAAAAATACTCTAACTTTTCTACGTAAAAATAATAATAGTCCTTTATTTAAGGTTCATATCTTTATCAAAATAAATCTAGTAAAAGTGCAACAAAATAGATAATTAATGATGCTTGGTAATCATTTCTATACCCAAATTTATACGTACTCATAAATTTAGTGCTCAGCCTTTTCGAAATTCGGAAAAGCAACGTTATTAACATGACTCCATCATTAAAAGCTATAACAAAGATTATAAATGATGGTGACTAAGTAGCTTAATTATTACTGTTACAAAATTTGGTCATTTCTCGTTTGTTGCATATTACATAATCATTGTAATGTATTTTTTCACAATCATTAACGCATATACAGAATTGTTCATAACCGTTGCTGGATATTATGAATAAATATTATTATTTTTATTTGGATTTCATTGACTAGGTTGATCCTTTGAGAGTATCTCAACATATTTTGGAAGAACATAAGGAGTAGTCAATTTTAGAAGTTGTTTTAGTTACTTAAATCAAAATATTATTTGCGAAAATTTTTCTTTAGCCTTATTCTTTAGTTGAAATTAATGGTAACCATGCTCAACTCTAGATCAGGAACCCTTCCCGATTTGTAATTGACAGAGATAAAAAATATCATTTATATTTATATAACAATATATTTAAAAAGTATTATCGAAAAGGATAAACAGCTTTTGGAAATATTGGCATGGCAACACTGGCTATTGTCAGCTTATTTATATTTTATTGATTTTGTATTCGCCGATAAATTCAGATAGATAAAAATATGTAAATTTTAATTACAGAATAAAGTCGAAAACATGTCTATAGCCAACGCTACTTTCTAAACAGGTAAGGTAATCCAAATTTTTGTGTTAACATTTACAAGTATTTATTGTTAGACTTATTTATTATTTATATTATGAATTGTTTATATATTATTTAATAATTTCAAATCAAATTTTCATTTAAGTTATCTTTTTAATTATTTCTGTGATAGGGGCTAGTGACAGACCGTTATTGGCCACGTGATTAATATTTTCCACAAAAATATACACATTATTTCTATTTACATGTTGTTCACAGCTGATTCATAATAAAATAGAAATGGATACAGGTGAAGAAATAAATGTTAATGACTCTGTGTCAGAACATTTGTATCCAGCATTGTTTCAGTGTTTTACTATTATTATTTGTGGGTAAGTTGCATGAACTTAAATGTAAAGTGTTGTTTATTTAAACATTGTAGTATTTTATGAAATATTTCTAATTTTAGGTATGTAGCTGGACGTCTCAATGTTGTCTCTAAATCAGAGTCAAAAGGCATTGCTACATTTGTTGGAACTTTTGCATTACCATCTCTCATATTCTTATCATTAGCCCGCCTTGACTTCAGCATTGTTAACTGGACGTTTCTGGGTGCAATACTGTTGGCTAAAGGACTTGTTTTTTTTGCTGTGGTCATAGTTACATTGTTAGTATCAAGACCTATACATTTAGGACAAGCTGGAATTTTTGCTATATTTTGTACACAGAGTAATGATTTTGCATTAGGATTTCCTATAAGTAAGTATTCTATGTTACCTTCAAAATTATTATTTAAAAAAATTAAAACATTTCTTAATAAAAATGTTTATTTTTTAGTTGATGCTGTATACGAAAAAACACATCCAGAGTATTCTCTATATTTATATTTAATGGCACCTATATCACTTGCCATACTCAATCCTGTTGCATTTATTCTGATGGAGATAGATAAGCAGAGACAAAGTCCACAAACAGTTGTTGGTTCTCAACATTTACAAAAACTGAAGATGTTACTGCAATTATGTAAAGGAGTTATCTTTAATCCCGTATTAGTCATGACCATTCTCGGTATAACGGGAAATATTATTTTTCAACATCAACTATCTATTTATATTGAAGGCTTATTAGACGTAAGTTGATAATTTTTATCTACAAAGACAAATTTGTTTTTAAGCTTGTGTCTATTTTAACTATTGTAACTTGCTATTATTGGTAAGTTTAACATTTTAATCCTAGGATAAACATTTATATTTTTGATATGGACATATTATGAGACTGTTGCAAGCAAAACTTATTAACTATTTGTTTTGATCCATTTATTGTATTTAATATTTTAGGTTTTTGGACAATCTTTCTCTGCAGCAGCATTGTTTCTATTGGGACTGCGAATGGTTGGACAAATAACAAGATTGAGGGGACCTGCACTCATACTTCCTTGTGTATTGATAATGGTCAAATTGTAAGTTAAAATAATTATATTTAAAATTGATAAACATAAATTAGGGAGGCTGCCAAATGGGTAACTGAATGGTGTTGGTAAGTGGACACTGCTGACCATAATTATAACCATCCCTTATATTGTTAATGTGCCATCAACTTTAGAAACTAAGGCATTATGACCCTTGTATCAAGAGTAACACTTGCCAGTGTACTCACTCACTGCACCATACACCTTTATATCCCAACCAAACAATAGTATTTTTGCTTAGTAGAATATGTGATAATTAGGTGCAACTAAGTTAACCATTAGCATTTTTGAGGTTCTATTATAATAATTACAAAATGGTATTTTTATTGCAAACTGTTGTATTACAGGATTATTCTCCCCGTGGTAATGAGAGAATGTGTCAGTACATTAGATGCTGGAACAAACCAGTCTGAAACTCAGTCCTTATCTACATATGCTTTCTTGTATGGAACAATACCAACTGCGCCGGCTGTGTTTGTGTTCTCCAATCTATATCATCTGGAGATTGACTTGGTAAGATTTATTTCTTAAAAGGTCAATGGGCTGGCAAACAAAAATTTCTTTTTAATTTCCTTTTGTATTAAACCTTTTCATTAGTCAAACAATTATGAACCAGTAACTTTTTTTATTTATTGTTTAAAAAAAGAGTAACATCTCAGACATGATAAACCTGGATTATTTAATAATGTGGTAGCAAATTAATTATGATGTATGTTGTTTCTGCCGTTGAAATTATTCCTATTAGCCCTATATTATTAAGTGGATGTGTCATGTTTAATTAATTTAATAATTTTATTATTGTTCCAGATGGCATCATCAATGGTAATCTGCACATTTTTGTCAGCACCTATAATTTTCCTCTCTGCGGAAGTTATATCAATTAATCAGGACTATGCAGATCAAATAAAGAAATTTGGTTTTGAATTATCAATCGTAGCTCTAATAGCAGCAATTTGGGTATTCATGGTGTTTACACTAACCAAGAAATATAAAAGAATACCGCATAGATTGACTTTATGTCTCAACATTTCTCAGGTATATACATATTATCTTTTTAATTAAAACAAAAATGTCGGTGCCATGTTATATATCTAATGATATATTTCAGATATTACTAGCTATAAGTATGCTTTGGGGTGGACCTTCGAACAGCTACTCACCAACATGGGAGTCAACAATGCAACAGGCATTGCAGCTCTTCAGCACATACTCATGTTTGTTGTGGACATCTATGCTGACTATCGGATTGCTAATGCTCGAGGTTAGTCTTGCATCCGGACCAGTAACATTTAACATGGTTGAAATACTAGCTAGTAGTTTAATAGTTTTTTTACTTGTATGTCATATAGTTCTAAATAAAAGGTTTGTTATTTTCTTGGTTTCATAGTAAGACAAATAATAATATTAAATCTAGCTATAAAATTATTACAATTTGTAAGTATTACAACTAAAGATTACGCGATAAAAACCGTAGTCAGAGAGCCTGTATTAATTTCCAAGAACACAAACTAACATGTGAGTGTATGCGTGCCGCAGAGTCGCGGGCCGTGCTTCGTGGTGACGCTGTGGCCGGTGCTGGCCTTCGTGGCGTGGGGCGCGCCCGGCGTCATGGTGGGCGTGCTGCTGGTCGCCACGCGCGCCGACGTCACCTCGGACGCGGCCGACGCCATCAGGCTCTGTGTGCTGTTTTTCTGTATCACTTGTGAGTTCTTGTATCAACTTTTAATGAAACATGTTCCATCTCATGTGTCCGTCGCTACTATGGACTCGCTCACTACACATATCACAGAACTGATGGATAAATCTCAATGGAAACTATGCGGGACATATTATAGTAACACAGGTGAAGTCTATTCCCGCACTCTCATAATGCGATGCGACGTTAAATCCGACACGACCGTAAAGAGTTCGTGCACAGGACTTACGGCTTAACGTGTTTTCCGTGACATGTGAGTACACACATCCTACTTCGAGACTCTGGACTCTCGAAATTCGCAGCTGACCAGGCCAAGCCCATTAGCAGCATGGGTTGCTACTTGCTACCAAAATTTTTTTAATAGAAGAGTAGAAATGCAGCCTTATAGCCTTCTAGCCAACGAGTAGTCTATTAGTCTAACGAGGTAGTATTATCGTACATACTAATAGCATTTCAAATGTATAGTGACGACGGGTTGTCTCATCCTGTACGCGCGGTTCCGCCGGCGCGGCTCGCTCGAGTCGCCCTCCGCGCTCGACGAGTCGTCCAGCCTCGTGGAGAACCCAGAGCCCACTTCGCAGACACAATCTCTGTCTAACTTTGGTAACTACGATACTATTATTGAATTTGTGACTTTCTTGTTTAATGATAGGATAAATGTCGCAAGTACAAGGCAACTTGTGTGATACAGACATACGATAGGAATGTACGTAATGATGTAATTTTTCATTAGGCATGTGTGACCGAAAAATATAGATGTAATAATAAATAATAAATATAAAAAAAGCATGAAAAATTACTCGGATATCGACCATTTTATTTGTTATTTCGTTAAAAAAGTATTCTGTTGTGTTAAGTGAGAGTAAAAAAAAGATTGTGAAATACCTTTTTTTGCAATCTAAATAGGATTTCAATTTTGACATCGAATATATAAACAAAACATCATTTTATATAGGGTATTTTTTAAATGTCGATTCAGTCTTCTTTATATTTAAATATAGTATATGTTTTTGTTTCATTGCTCCAGAAGGAATGGAGGATCCGGGTAAGTTTGCTTGATGTGAAGTTATATAAACGACACCATAGTCGCATGCAGGTCACCTTTGTATGTAACATACCTGGCACCATTTCATTGACCACTTTAGACTGCATTTCACTTAATTAATCAACTCGTGCATTATTTAATAACTCCTTTAAGGGGACTACATGAGCTAAATGCAAGTTTTATAATGCAAAAAAGTATATGATCCAATGCAGTAAACCAAATGAAAAAAATATATGATAATCTTCAGGATACATGCTAAGTATTTGTTATTTTGAAAACATGATGTAATTAATTTGGTACGATAGAAAAAAATCACAAAGTTACCTCTAAAAAGATCTTTTAATCAATAATAACTATACTTATATACGTTCCATAATTCTGGTCTTTTGTCAGATTATTCTACAAGCAATATACTATTTAACCTCGGTTTCACTTTTTTAGTAAAATCAATAGATTTTTTTTAAATCCGATATTCTTATTTTCGAACAAAATGCGTACGCATGTGTGCGTAAACGCCGTGTACAGACAATGCCGGCCGAGGCCTGATGCTATACAGACGTGTCGATCTTTTCGCCGCATCATTCATTACGTTACGAGATATTTTTTTGTAATTTTAATTGTAAATTAATTGTTTCATATTTTCTTATAATAAATTTTATTCTTTCTTGTAAATAAATATATTAAGTTAAAATAGTGTAGTAGTAATTAGGCATTTGATTTTTAATAATATTTTTTGTTATAAATTTTAATTGTGTAAATATGGGAAATAAAGTGAAACGCGTGAGGAAAACTAAAAAACGTTTATATAAATCAAGCGCCGAACATACATATGAACGATATTAAAAGGTAAGAGTATTTAATTAGTAAACATATTTTTTTTTTTATAAATTTTGAATATTGAAAACATCTATTAGAAAAATGTGCAATCAGTTCGCATATAATCAGATTTTTCGAGCAATTCTTAATAATTACGATAGAGTATTTGGTCAAAGGAAGGAAAACATCAATTGACTGTCATGGGGATCAAGTGACTACATTCGATCCCCATGAACTCGAAGCATTTTTTTTTCATTATAACTACTATGACATATTAAGATACATATTTTTTAAATACATAATTTTATAATTAATAAAAATGTAATTACTAACATATATTTATTTTTTACAGAATAAAGAAAGTCGAAAACAATAACACGGAAGCTATTTATATTGCGTAAGAGTTTAATTTTATCGATTGTTTATAACAAGAATTAAAGTTATGTATGAACTAATTTTAATAATAATAAAAAAAAGTAAAGTCGTAACAAAAAAAATTTAATTGTTGTGAACCAGAGAACTAGAATATTTAGAAGTGTCATTTGTACGTAATTCATAAATTTAAATTTTTTTGTAACGTCCGCCAGATTGGATTGAATATAGCAGCAATTCATGAATCGTGCATTGTCATCGAGATTAAATATGTGTGCCAACTTTCAGCTGAAAGTGGGTGTAATATTTATTCCAAGATTCCAGGACATATGTAATAACATTAATACATACAAGTGAAATTAAATAAAAATTTTTTAAAAAAAATAAAACTAAATGTTTTTTTTTTGTAGTACTAAATATAAATAAAAATATTTTAAGTTTAATTAAATCAGTTTTATTTTTAATCATTTTCGAATAACAGTCAAAAGCAATACAAATAATTCTAATATCCTATCTATTTTTATGAGATTTATGATTAACCTTTCATTCATCAATGATTCAACCAAACCGAATTGACAACTTTTTTTTAGTAAATATTTAGATTTAATATATATTTTTTCTTTATGAACCAATATTAATAAAACGAACAAATACTACGCTATATGTTACCCCACGGTCACTACACTACAGATTTCGAACACTTACGATTTTATTATATAAATAGATCATTAAACTTTTATAAAATGTTAAATATTGGTATGTTTCAATATTTAGTATAAGAACTAATTGTGGTATAATAATATAAATAATAGAAAAAAAAGGTTAAAACTAACTGTCTATTTTATTGTATACAAAATATAAATAAAAATATTGTAAGTTTAATTGAATCAGTTTTATTTCATAATCATTTGTTAACTAACATTGAAAGAAATAAAAATAATTCTGTTGTCCTATCTATTTTTTATGAGATTTATGATTGATCTTACGTCGCTCGGTTTGGCGCCATCTATTAGAATATTTGGGCGTAATCTCGTTACCTCGCTTAACCCTTAGTACACGGGCTTGCCGTTTTTGTCGATTTTGTAAGTGTGTGCGTGCGATTCTCAAGGGCACTTAGCTCTTGTAGTCCTCTTAATGTATATCTCACATGTATTTGTAGTACTGTTCAAAATAACCTACATTAGTTATAGCATAGCCAGGATTTAATTTTTTGGGAAGTCCTCATAGCCTCGTATAAGATATTTACTAAAATAATGGTAGTGTTCTTAATTTTTGTTTACTTTACATATTTTTTATTATTGATATTTTATATTGATAGCTTTAGAATTTATAGAAAATGTTATAATCGCTACAATCATGTCACACAGGGCCGGATTTAGGGGAGGGCAACCGGGGCAATTACCTTCGGGCCTTCACAAAAGAGGGGGCGCCCCAACAGAGATTCACATAATTCTGACGAGTTAAAAAATTTAATGTAATCTTTGTGGAGATATCGAGATATAGTAAAATTATATGATTAATTACTGTTTTACTGATACAGAGAGTAAACATATTATTAACAGAAATGAAAATGTTAAAATTAATTTGAAAATAATAATTTTATTAGGGCTTCTACTCCTCTGTGGCCAGAAGACCTTTAATGTTTCATGTGGAAATCTAAACAGCGCGAATAATCGCTATTGAATTATTTTCATTGGTTACATGGCCGGACATACAATTACTCTATAATTTGATACCTGGTTATGCCAATTTTCATACTAATTAAATATGAATGTATTGAAATAGCTAGCAGACAATGTCAAAAGATATTCATTTGTACAGGTTGCTATGGAACCATAACGGCAACGCCATCGCCGAACAAGAATGGGAATTGTTGCTCTAACGATCCTAACTGCAACAATGGACTCTCTGCAAGCAACACGAATGACATAGAAGATATTGCCCACAACGAAAGGTCAGCAAATTAGCTTATATTCAATCCTTCCGATCACCTAAATAATATAACTTAGAAAATCTATTTAAAATATTGAATATCTACAATTTGACCTTGAATTACTTAAATATATTGTTTCTCCAGAGATTGTGCTTGCCCCCCATCTCGGAAGCTCAAATGCAACTCGAACGCTCCTTGTCCTTACTTGAACGAGCTGGACCAAGCCGCCAGCGAGCTGGGCCTCCTCCCGCCGGAACAGAGCCGAGGACGCGGAGGACAACTCCTCAAACACACTGTGCTCATCATATCTTACAGTCTCATGATGTTTCTGGTAATTTCGTGATTATAGATGATATTCATAATTTTTTACTAGTATTTTTAACTTAAATATTCACTGTAAACGAAGTTTAAAAAAATATTTTCATTACATTATCATTTTATATTAGAAGCAATCCTCATGTTATCAATTTATTGCAGGGGTTAACCTTAACTGCCTGGAAGATGATGCGTAAAGATCAATCGGGAGTTTTTATTGAGATTGAGTTCCTGGACACGGCTGCTAGCAATGGGCAGGCTTTAATCATGTTTATTCTTTTTGGACTTGATCCTGAAGAAATTTTCATACCTATTTTACGATACATCAAAGGAAAATGGTAAGTAAATAAGGTGTCCAAACATCGAGTTTCATGTAAAAAAAATTATGAACTTCATTAAAACTTATATTTCTGTTAATTGGAGGAAAAGTATATATAGTATTCTGTATAATTTTACCAATGATTAACTTGAAAACATTTTAATTAAAGGCATGGAGCAGATACAGTGGTCTTGCCAGCAGTAGACGATCTTAAGTTCGAAACTAAACATGTTTGTGACCAGTTCATCACGCATCACCTTGACCGTTGTAAAGAAGCAATTGCAAAGGACACAAGGTAATTACCAATATATATCTTAAAAGCTTATAGCAGTCAGAACAAGTCCATTTTATAAATTGATAACGAATGTATCTTCACGATACAATACCTCTTCTTCACAGATATAATTTTATATATAGAAATAACTATATGCTCGTTATAAATGTCTACGCAACACTGCAATACAAATGCTGTTTAACTATAGATGGCGCATGCGCACGTATCGCAACGTATTCCGCGGGTCATGCTTGGTGCGCTGGCTGATCCAGTGCGGGCTGGCCAACGACGAGCACGAGGCCGTCACGTACGCACGACACTTGCTCGACGGCCGACTCATCGCTCACGTTAATAACGCGCATCACTTCACCAACTCAACGCTTCTCTATACTTTCAAGTAGAGCCCGAACCGATATAGGTTGTATCATCTTTGTTCGCTATTTCGATAAGATTTATACAAAATAGCAGTCAATATAAAAATACCTGTTTAATTACATTTGCTCCATATCACTCGTTAATTTATCATTAATTTATTTTCATATCACAAGTATTTATTTTTAATAAATTATTGTATTCAATTAATAATTGTAGAGAAAATACTATTACTATTACTACTATTTTACCTTTTATTATTAGATACTTCTTTTTTCTCTTCAGTATTAATGCTGCCTCTGAGTATAGTCGTATGATAATCGGTCAAAAAAGTGAAAGTCCTAGGACGATTGCAAAGGAACGGATAATTGGAATCTAAGGAATGTTTTCAATATCGTCTTAACTATTTTTAAGATCATTGTAGATTCGACTTAGGTAAATCACGAATGACCATAGACTAATGAGCTGACATTAACGTTATGGACAATGCAATGATATTACAAGTAGAAGGCAATTTAAAAAAAAAATCCTTAGAAGTGTATGCAAGGATCCAATTTGTCCGATTATCGTACGACATATAAGATATAGTTATGATCTGATAGCAAATAATTATTTATATAGACATAAGACTACTTAAAATAAAAATGAGTCACAATTTCAGTTTTAAATATGTTATAATGAAACTAATATTTTGATAGCCTATAGGTTAGATACCATCATAATGATGTTAAAACATATTTCAATATAAGTAATGATATAAGTAGATGCATTAAACATAAATATTGTATACTATTTTGTGCACTTATTACCTGTTGGCTCTATCGGTTCATTACTATCATCCAGCAATCTAATATCTATACATATATTTTCTTATACAAGTTCTCATGTATTTTATTTTGAGTGTACTTTCAAAGCTATTCTTAATGGGTGTCGTATGGAGTATTAGCATTCTTTATTAAAATTATATTGGCAATTTGTTTATACAATTTATTAATCAATATAAATACTTCAATAATGTAATGTAATGATATTATTTTAAAAACAACAAAAACAGGTACTATTATCAAATGAACATTTATCTCATCAAAATATTCATTATCATAATATTTTAATCACTTGTTTATTGAAGCATAGGATTTGTGAATACAATGTAACAGTTTTTATTTTATTTTCTGATACTAACCATCATGTAATTGTAATACATTTAGCAAGTTTATGATTCCATATGCTTAAGTAGAAAATAATATTAATAAGTTTTCCAGTAGTTATCCTATACATTAATTTATGTAAAGTGATTTTATTCTTTTCTATTATAATATGTTTCATTTAATCTTAGAAATCTGCTCTCTAATACATACAGTTATTAGAAAAACAAAAAATATAGTATCATATTTTTATAGGCGTATATTAAAATAGCACAATCATTTAAATTTGTGTAATAATATTTATAATTATTTTTTGACATAAAATACAGATACAAAATCTATCTTCACATTGTAATAGTGAATTAGTTCATAAGCAATGTTTAATAAACTGACTTTGTTGTGTCTTAAATATGGTAGGTATGATTTTTTTTTTAAATAATTTGTGTTATAAATGTAATACATATATAACCGTTTTAGGTGCTTTATATAGGTTAGTATATTAGGTTATTTACAGTAATAAAAAAAATACATATGTATTTCTCTAAAATAATATTTTATAATAGCAATTTTTTTCATGGTTATGTACTTTAATGATCAAACAACTGATCTCAATGGTTTTAAAATACTTTATTATATTTCTTTTATCTTATTCTCATTATATACTAGACGAACTTTGAAGAGTATAATTTCTTCTTTGCTAAATTACATGGTTTTGTTACTCAATGTGATATAAAGGCTGTTGCTTTGTATAAATATGTATACATTTGTTTCGTCTAAAATAAAAAAAGGAATGTATTCGCTTTAGATGTAGTATATTATTGCAGAAATATATGAAAGTATATTTTATCATTATTATATTATATTGTATAATGAAAGAAAATTATATTAATGTTGCAAATCAGATAATCTGGTACAATGTTTTATTTAATATTACTCCATTTACTTCATGTGTATCCTAAAGTATCCTTATTTTATCAGAAGTGTATATTCTGAAAAAGAATATACCCTTCTGATAAAATAAGGACACACTAAATATAATTGTACTATACATACAATATACATTATAAAATATATAGTTTAAGAGTTAATAATATGTAAATACATATTATTTCCTGCTTGCCTGTCTTATTAGTCTTGTGGCATGCTTATTAAGTCCGAAATTCCGAAGAGTTCAAACTCAGGGTCCGAATAATGTTTTTCAATAATTCTTAGTAGCATCCTGGAGTTCGGAAAATCAGTATTTATCGAAAAGAACGTAAAGCCAATGTATTCTGTGAGGTAATGTTTAGAGGTGACCTGCCCTTTCCCGGTCATGTCAGATTTCGATCCTATCTGATTATGGGGAGGGAGTGAGGGAATAAAGTCTATTTGTGATTGATCAGTTTATTTCCTATTCAGTTAGCTGGTGTCTCTAGAGAATAGCCTCGAAACAAAAATTGGTCAGGCCATCGTGTACAACTAAGATTCATAAAAAGTACCTAAGTTATCATTTTATGAAAATTGTTGAAAAAGTTGATAGTTGAAAAGTTTAATCTTAGTTTAATAGACTTTTTATCTGATTATATTATTATTGAAAAATAAGGACTTTATGGTGCTATATTGTGAATGATTGACTAAGAACTGATGTAACACAGGGCTAGTAAATTAAATAAAAAGATCTAGAAACAATTTATTCATCATTATCTAGTTCATCATTTTCATCTACATCTCCATCTTGATCAGGTGTCTCCCACCATGTTAATAAGCCTAGGCCAGGTTCATTAATTCCACCTAAAAGTCTATATGGGGCAATTGCTTGTACTGGGCATTCACCCCCAGGTGGACCACTTGGCAAACTTTCTTCAAACATCTCACTTGTGACTCGAAATCTTATTGATTCACCTGTAAATGAAATATTTAAATGTTTATATTTTTTTTATTTGCCTATATTTAAAATGGATTTTAATAACAATTAAATTAATTACCTGAATCCATAAATAAATCATGTTTTTCACCATCTTCTTTAGGATACTCCCACACCCAAGCTTGATCAGTTTCATCAAATCTAGATGGATGTTGAAGGGCATTTACTGGTATTAAAATATCGTCAAAAAAACCCATAGTAACTGAAAACAATTTTATATAAAGTATATTGTAATATATATATAATATAAAAGGTTTTTTTTAAATATAAAGATTTATTAACTTACCATGAACTCCTTCTCTACTACAACTTCTAATTTTTCCTATTAGAATTTCTTCCACTAATGGCCTAAATACTATATATCTAAACTTAACTTCAGTATGTGATGAACCATCACCGGGAAAAATATATGAATGTCCAATATTTGTAATATCAAATAATGCTATGCATAAACCTACATTTAAAACTACCTAAAACATGAAATATAATTAGTATAAGGCATTATTTTGTTAATAATACCTATTCTGGGATTATTCCACCATGCTGTTCAGTGTAGGTTTATGTATACATAATATTGACATTGAATAAATGTTTCCAAACTATGTTTTTTTTTCACTGTCAAGTGCGGGATTTACTATAAAAACAAGTTAAACAACAACAAGCAAACCTAACTTTTTAATCAGTTTTGCTTGACTAGATTTGAATCTCCTTGATCCTTTGTAATTCTTCATTATTTAAATAACAAACCTCTTAAAATGTTGTCTCTGTGGTATGTTTTAATAGCATTCTATAAGACCTTGTTTGTATAAGTTGAAAGCATAAAGGATGGACTGATACTGACTATAAAGGGGTCATTATAATTTTTGGTGTTTACTTTCTACTAAGTCTGTTTTTAATTATTTTCTTAGTATATGGATTGCCCAGGCAATAAGTGCCATTCTACTCAATCAAATTGAAACCTCAGAGACAAAAATCCATTTGATTTCGTGTAATTGCACTGTTACATCGTAGTTTAATGTATAGTTTATAAAATTATATATAAAAAAGACTTAACAATTTATTTTCGAATCACAAGCAAATTCTGAAGGGTAAAAAGAGAATAAAAATATTACTGCATGTATGTTCTATAGTTTTATTTTAATTTGTGCCTACGACTATTTAAATTGTGTTTATAGTCCATAATTTTATTCAAGGCAAAACAAAAAGTTAACATCATGAGCTTTGTAATATAAAAAATGAGGTTATTTCCGAATTAACTACCTTGTTCGCAAGTTTCCTATTTAATAACGTTGTAATTGATTCAGTTAGGCTTTGATGAAAGTTTTCAGGAGTAACTCGTATAACATCTTTCATTTCAGCTAAAACAAACATTTTTACTTAATACATTTATAATAAAAATACTTTCAAAATAATAACATTGGCGCTTTTGCTATAATCTAGATAATAAATATTAAATATTATCTTAATCTGTGGCTACTTGCACAGGATAAAAATTACAAATATTTCTTCCATAGACTATTAAGATAACGACCTTGTCGATAATTTCTGTTTAAATTAAAAATATATATATCTTAGGTTTTCTTTTTGTTTTCAAATTTATTTATTTTTATAGGCTACTCTGGACAAAGATTTGGCAACCGGTCTAGGGCTTCATGTTCTGTCCATGGCTAGAATCGAATATTTCATCGGAATCTTTATCTGTACTATCGCACCAGGTAGCAATGCACGCATCTAGGTCCGCCTTTTTTATAAAGAAGGACCTCCGCTATAGCTCTGTATCTATACTTTAAAACCTGCCTCAGAACCAGTTCTATTCGTATTTCAATGTTTTACCTTCGCTAGGCGGGCTTCCATAGCTTTAATCTCTTCAAATTATAGCAAGCACCCTTATGGGAAAAGACTCCTTTAAAACTGAACTCTCAGGGACAATGAGTCATCAGAATAGTAATAGAAAATATAGAAGCCTGGTATTTAGATTTTCTGGGTACCTACTGATGAGATGAATATTAAGATTTATTTCGGTGACCTTAGAAAAAAAACAAAAAACATTCAGAAAAAAAATTGCGGACCATCTCATAGCATATTTTAATAATTAATTAATTAACTCAGTAAAATACCTTAAGGTCTTTGCTAATAATTTTTGTTGTATAATCGATTAAAATAATCCACAATAACCATTTTTTATCCTCTACTTTTTACGAGAAATAATGGCTTATTTACGAAGCAATTTCTGTCTGGTAGTCAATATGCATTAACTCCACGCTTTTTATCATCAATATAATCTTGTATCGAATAATATGCCTTCTTTACCAATGTATTGACTTGAATCTACGAAACGTCGAATTAAGTACTTTAAATGCATTGTTAATTTAATATAGATCAATATGTTCCTGAACTGACTGAAAAAGCTATGAACGTTGTATATAAAGACATTACGTACTTCCGTAGTATATTTACTATATAAACAAATTAAATTCGTTATAACTTGATTTTTGAACTTGCCTACTGTATATTTTTAATATATCTTTTGATATCATTGCTATATAAAATGCCATATAACTCATAGTTTTATAATAATTATTTTTATTTAGCACTGACCAACGATCCTAATATTATATTTCTATATACGGTTTATGACCGAGTACTGACTTATGACTTTTGTTTTATCTATGGTTACTGTTTTCTTTATGGCCCTACTATATGGTGTTTTAAATGTTATTATTTTATTTTGATTGAATTAAAAAATAATGTTTCTTCTTGATTCTTGGTGTTTGTTGATGTTCTTTATGTTCCTATTACAAAGCATTGGTATAATTAACATTATAATTTTATATTAATACAAAATAAAATAATCGTTACAAGTTACTGTCGACGAATTTATTTTTCTGTTTTGAAGGAAGTAATGTCAGGTAGTGTATACTGTTTTGATAGAAATATAGCAATATTTTTGGGCAGATATTTGATTCGATGGGATGATGGCGATAGGCCTGGTGATATTCTACTTTTATTCATAGTAATCAGAAGTGGTATCAAAGATATCAACTAAGTATACTTTTCTTAAAGGTATTCTGCTATCATAGATTTAAGTTATTATTTATTATAGAATTTCAGATTTTACAAGCTATTCCACTTAATTATTATTTTCGAATAAGATAAATACAAATAAACACTCCCATTAAAAATTATTAGAATTTTGTCCAAGTCCAAGGCAATTAACATTAAAACAAATTTCCATTTTGAAGCAAATTCTTTCATAGCAATTTTAAGCAAAACATCTTCTTTGAACTACTTTCTATTATTTTAAATTTTTTAATATATATAACTGATGTAAATCTTGTGAATGTGTATGGATAAATCTCATCAATAACATGGATAATGTATATGTATAAATGATTTTCACTTAGTTATTTATGTAAAAATGAATATTACATTATTAAAATATACTATATTTCATATTCAGAAAGCATTATATGATTTAATCATTAGATATGACACTATTCTTTTAATGATAATGTATTATTAATTCCTAACAGGGAGAAAAGATAGATCAAGATCTCCTATTAGAGGAGATAATAGTGGACGTAGAAGAGATACTAAAAATGGTGATCAAAGTAAAAGTTCTGAGAACATGCCTAATGTAATAAATCCAATGATGATGCCGAATATTTATCCTCAAGGTGCATTGACAATTATTTCACATTTTCTTTTGATTTGATCTTTATAATTGTAACTATACTTAATTTCCTATTATATAATTCAAGGAAATATGATGATGGGTGGAATGTTTAACATGATGATGCCTAATGCTATGATGGGTGGAGGTATGATGACATCTCCTGGAATGGATATGATGCCAGGACCTGGAATGGAGATGATGTCTCAAGCTACTATGGATATGTCAACAATTGGACCACAGCCTTTGCCACCTGCACCTCCACCATTAGACATGGGAATGATAGGAGGTGTTATGGTGGACCCTTCTATGATGGGAATGTTTCCTCCCAATATAGGAAGTGAAGTGCCACATGATAAAAAAGAAGTAATTTTAAAACATTGTAAATTGATTCCACCTGATCCAGGAACTCAGCAACCACCTCGTAGAGCTAGACCTCCAGGTTGCCGAACAATCTTTGTAGGAGGCTTACCTGATAAAATAAGGGAAAGTACAGTAAGAGAAATATTTGAACGCTATGGAAGGATTCAAATATTGAGATTGTCAAAAAAAAACTTTTGTCACATACGTTTTGACCGAGAGAGTTGTGTGGATGCTGCAATGGTGATTTCAGGTTATAGAATAAAGCTTTTGGGCAAAGACAAAGATGACATTGAGGAAGATGAAGACTCTCATGCCACAAATGGTTGGCTACATGTTGACTATGCATTGGTAAGAATAATTTGTATAGATATAAATTTATTGAGAAGTATAAAATATTATTTACATATATAAATAATATAATAAAAATTAATCAACTACAAAATATCTTGTTTGATGAACCTGTTTGAAAAGTGTTTTTACCATGATTAACAGAGTAGAGATGATCAAAATGAATATGAAAGACGGCAACGTCAAGCCCTTCGTGTTCAACAACAACAGATACAACAGCTAACAGCACAACATGAGGCCATAGCAAGTAGAAACATGAACTATCATCGCTCACCATCACCTGTAAGAATACAACCATTCTCTAATGCTGCAGTTGTTCAATTAGCTGAAAAGATCAAGAATGAAGAACATTTTCCAAGCACATTGCCGGTAAGTCATATAGGTGTACAGTTATGGATTTAAATTTTAAATATTATTGAAAATTATTTACTGTTATTATGTTACAGACATTAATTTCCTGGCTTGAACGAGGAGAATGCTCGAAAAAAAATTCGAATCAATTTTATTCAATGATTCAAGCTACTAATTCACATATTCGAAGGCTATTTAATGAAAAAATGCAATCCGAGGAAGAGTTACAGGAATGCAGGGAGAGAGTGAAAACTCACATACAGAATATCATAGAACAACGTAAGTAAATCTTTGCATTAACTGTAAGGTTTTAGTCATGCATTCACCTTGTAGGTGAATGATCACTTGGTCACTCTCTTATCTCTCTCTAAAACGAAAGCATCCCTTAGAAATTACCTCTGTATTAATATAATCTCTAAGGTAAGATGTTGACTGCGACACAGTAATACGTAAGTCTAATTTTTTTAATACATTGCCATTTTATTTTGACTTATAATAAATCATTCTATTATTAAGCTTTTCTCATATATTTTATTTTATAGTCACAATTATTTTTCCTATATTTTTTAAACAATCTAATAACAGCAATTTGGAAATATTATTGTAAAGTAGTTTTTAATGGAGTTACTTGAAGAGTGTATAAATTAAAATGAAATTGTTGTAATTTCTCCTAATTTTATTTATAAATATTTTTTCGTTAAGTTAAATGAACATAATAAAATTAAAATACCTAAAAACGAGTGGAGTTTCATAGAAAAAAAAGTAATTTTATTTTGGTCTACACTTGACTTCAACGATTCAATGTCGTCAATAAACTGCGAGCGCCAACAGGATATGGTACAATATATTTTCTCTCGGTACTTAGAGGATTTGTGTGTAAGTTACAATGCATTGACAAACTATGTTTTTCTTATTCAATATAAAATGAAAGAAATAATTCTTAATTAGAATAAAAACATATATTTGTCATAGCATTACAATATTTGGGTACCTCTGTGTGTTGCACACTACTCGGCTCGAAGCGAGGCTCGACGCCCGGCGGTCCACCAGTAACACGAGCATACGTGCCATCCATGACTAGGTAGATATGCGATGTTGAGGCTCACGAGGCTGGGCGGTCACGATAGTACTACGGTATGTTTCTCGAGCGGCCTGTCTCTATCCTCTAAACATAATTTCTGTGAACCTCAGTCGAACAGGTGGCGAAAGTGTTTAGTGCGGCCACCCACCAGCGTGTGTGGGACCACTTTACTAAACCCCAGCGGAAGAACATCGAAACGTGGCAGAAAATGACACAGGTAATTGTGACCTGATTGATAACAACATTAATAAATATGCAGGGTGTTCGATTAAAGGCATCGCCGATTCCATTCGAATACTCGAATAGTTATTAAATTTACTGGTATATATATCTCAATCCTCGTTTACGCGACTCACCGAAGGACGACGCAATCAAGGCACAAAACCTATGCTTGATATCAGCTAATTATTGTACTTAATATAACTAAGGTAAAGGTTTGAAAGTAACAAATTGTGGGGTTACATGTTCAACGTCGAAAAATTATGGTTCACTATACTTTTTTGTATTCAAAATTTGGAAGACAGCAGTTACAGGTAAATATTTATAAAGGAGGTGTTATAAAATTTTAATATTAATATTACTCTATTTATATAACATATAAATATAATATTTATAATGAAATATTTTTCCACAAAAGCTACATTTTACACTTACTTTGTACTGACTAATAATTTCTTGCATTTTATCATTACTAAGTAATCTAAGAAATATAACCCATTGTCTTTTCGACAGCGAAGAAAGTATTATAATAATTTATAAAATAATTCTTTTTAGGAATTCAATACTCTGAAAGAAGAATTTAACGAAAAATTTTTAGGAGACGACACGGATTTCAATGGATTTAATAACAGAGTTATTAACTTTGACAACAATAATGAAGAAATACAAGAACTGAAGGTAATATACAACTCGTTGGTGACTGAAAGCAGACGAATTTATTTTTTTATCAAACTTTTAAAATTAAATTAACTATAATTATTTTTCGATTATTATTCTCATTTGCGACAAATGTATTCTTTATAATTAGGTATTGTAATCAATAATGTTAATAATGAGTGAAAATATTATGATAATGGACAATGTTATTTAAAGTTCGATTTTTGTTCTTATTATTGTTCTTAATTAGTTTGTGTTTTGTTACTCAGTGACTATGTCACTCCCGTCATATTATACTTAAAATAATATTTTTTTGTAATTATAAGTACATTGACCTATTGTAGAACTAGTATAGATATCTAGTATAGAGATACTGTACGTTTAAGTATCATATATAGCATCCTGACTCTCTCTGATAAAGGAGGAGTAAGTATGTTACTATAGAATCCAATATCATTGCATAATCTCGGTAAAAAAGAACCACTAGTCTCTCGACTGAATTGCGGTTCATTCCATCAGAACGTGATATATGCTATATATTTTTTCACAATCGGTGCAATTTGGAGAATCTATTTTACCCATTAAATGTAAAATTCAAGTTTGATCTTGTTCACCTTCATATTAAATAAATATCTCTTACTTATTTCATGAACCTTCAGCGAGAGAATGAAAGTCTTCGATTTCAACTTGAAGCGTACAAAAACGAAGTTGACGTTATAAAAGCAGATGCACAAAAGGAAATGGAGAAATTTAAAGCTCAATTTATAGCGCGACAAGCTTTACAAGGAGCTATGGACAAAACTGTAAGTTCATTGACCTAGCTTGACGTACTTTGAAATAACCTTATGATTCAAGTTATTGAAAAATCGCAAAATTACATACAAATGAAAATTATACAATAAGAAGTAAAGTAAGGATTAAAAATCGTTATTTTCTTATTAGTATCTACATCGAGATATAGCTAAATATACGTTACACCTATTTGAATGCTAAATTGGCTAAAAAAAATATAAATACATTTCCTTGGTCTGTAGTACATAAAAATGTACACATATATGCAAAGTGTTAAATCTGTTAAAACGTTCACAGTTCACACAAACGATTATATAAAGAGGTTATTTAATAAGCGGTTGTCTTTATCCTCAGCCGCCATTACCTTCGCCCGTAAACAAACCACCGCCACCACCGCCTTTACCTGAAGAACTTGACTCTAAAGTTCATTTGAAGGAAGATGTCGAGGTCCAATGCGGTGAAGCGAAGTTGATTGGTGTCATGTCCGCATTTTTACAGGTATTATTTGGTCCTGTATAGTTTTTTTTTAGCTTGTAAATGTATTCTTAAATATGTTTTGTTAGGTTTTATCTCCTTTTTTTTAACTACTGTTTCGCTTTAGCTAATTCTATCAAAATTTGAGTGTTTAATTTTTTTATACTGTATATGATTTTACATCATACATGGTTTTACATTTGATTATTTAATGCCTGTTAAACGATAAGGTACCTTGAGGTTTTTTTTATTTTAATTATTTTGCGATGCCCATAGATGGTGTTGTAAAAAGTATATATTTTTATGCTATGAATCTGAAGCTTTCAGTAAACGTAAACTGAAATAATAATGTTCCGTCCGCGCGCCGCCGGCTATTACGGTTAGAGCATAGTAACTGTTGCTATCAAATATTTGTTGCGGCTTGATAAATCAGTATTATTGAGTATTATGCTACTACATTGGTCCATAATACTGATTTATAATCTTTGATCTTTGATGATTTGATGTCGATCCGCAACAAATACTTGATAGAAACAGTTGCTATGCTCTAACCGCAATAGCCTCACTGATCTGTACACTGAATTGCATTCGCCATTGCAACTTGCAACTTATGGCTCAACGTGTAGTGGAGCCATAAGTTTTATTAGAAGTGGTCTTTGTGGGAAGAGCGCAGTTAAGAACTTATTTAAAATACGAATTCAATTAAATATTACACATTCACTGACGAATAATTTGTTTCAGGTGCACCCACAAGGTGCTAGTCTCGACTACGTAGTGTCCTACGTCCGTGCGTTGTTCCCGAGCGTCTCGCAGGCGACCATACATCACGTCCTGCAGAAACACGACGAAGTGTTCGAACGAACTACGAGTGGCGTCGGAGCTAATATTGAAAATAGATGGACATTCGTTGCTTTTAATATTAAGACAAATTGAAAATAATAATCAAATGAAAACGCTATGTATAATTATGTTATAGTGTTTATTATTATAAAGTGTAAAAATCAGACGAATGTTTTGATCTTTATCATACAGATGACATTTATGTACCGTTTTAAAGCTACTCGGCGAGATCTTGTTTTTCAGGCACCTAAGTTAGTAAGGTATAAGTTTGTGAAATTTATATTCTTTATTATGTAAAAACATTTTAATAAAATTGGTAAAAACGTTTCTTTAATTTGTTTTTTAGTCAATTACGTCAAAGGAGTTATAGTATTCACAAAATAATATTCATAGGCGTTATTTAAGGTTATTAGAATAATGCCAAGTCATTTTTAAATCAAGATTTTCAGTTAAACTACAAAACATTTCTCAATGTCTTATTTTTCTTATGTCTGTACATGACCTTTCAGCGATCAATTAATGAACTTTCCCACCGATCGGTTTGATCACATTCCGATTGAAAATTTCATTCTTCTTCGTCTTTTCCTTATGTATTACTCAACGGCTATTACAGTTGGTTGATTTCACTCTTGCCATGCCGTGTCTTACAGAATGTTCCCTTCCTTCCTTTAGAGTTCCTTGTTTTAGAGTATTTTAAGATATAAATTTTATTTATTTTTGTCTGTATATTCAAGTAGCATAAAATAGCTGTTGTATTTATGTGGGTGCTTTTGACACATTTACAAACATTAATTTATGACCCAATAATGACAATGAAAATAACAATTTTTATTTCTTCAAATTGAGTTTCAATTAATTTTTCTTTGTGTATTTTTTTTGCTTATTCTTAAATTTTTTTGAATTCCTTATTTTTAGCTTCTTATACTTTTGTTAATTTTTCGCCCAAACAACCCCCTAAGACCCTGCACACCTCGCTTACCGCGAGTAGGCTGTCGGCGCGGTCACGCGGGCAGGGCGTGCTGGCGCGCCTGCAGCTCGGCGACGGCGAGGCAGTAGTCGGCGGCGGCGTCGCGCAGGTCGGCGTCGCGGCGCGCGGCGTCGTCGGGCGCGTGCGCGGCACCGTCGCGCTCCTGGCGCATCTTCAGCCGCAGCTCGCGCATCCGAGCCTCCAGGATTCGTTCGCGCTTGTTTTCGCGTTCCAAGATCTGAGTGATTTTAGTGATCGTTTCTGCATTTAATATTGGTTATTTCTTTTTATAGGTCGAGTGCAATATTTTTTAATTTTGACGCAATTAGCAAATAAACGGTCATACAAACTTTTAGATTCAAAATTACAACTATACATTTTTTTATTATGGATACAGTTTTTTTTAAATCTTATTTGGAAATTTGCAATAGTGCAATCTAAAAAATTATATAACGTATACGCTTAAATCAGCTTATATTCGAATCTTTTTCAATATAAACATATTGTTTTAGTATATTTTCATTTACTTGCGTAAGCGTAAAGAATGTAATAAAAATAAAAAATATAATTCACTTAGCATAGCTTTACGAGGAATTATATCTTAAGTACTAGTAAGTACTATTCGCTACTGCTGGTTACTGATCTATTCTTTATTGGCATGCTTTATAAAGAGTGTAATAAATTTGCTACAAACTCGAATCTAATAGAAGAGTTATTGAATTGCAGTTTGTTACAAATCTAAATAATTCTATAAATATAAACTCACATGGGTCAGGAGTTGTTTGTCGTTTTTGTCCGCAGTACCGAGGTTTTGTGATAGCTCCGCTAGGTAGATGGTCCCTTTGCTACTACCGCAAGCTACCAAGAGTCCCTTACAATCAATACAGAAATAAAAATAAAATCGATTGTTATAAACAGTAGGGTTAACCAGCTGAATTGGCATGTACGTTCTAGAAGAAGTAACATTGTTAGAATGAAACAAAGTATTTTAAAAAAATAATGATACCCCTTCATGTGGTCGAAGGCGCAATAATGGTTCATCGCACAGCTGTGCAGTAACAATCGGTGCACTTCTTCTTCTCAGCAGATCCCAACAGGACAGGCACCCGTCCCATTGTGTCACTAGCAATAGTGAAAATCTGAAATTAAACTTTTTTTTTATTTAAGTTCAAACTGATCTATAAATGATGTACAGGTGGTGATTAGTCAATGCTCTGTCTTCTTCCTTTGGGAGAGAAATCAGTGTTTGACTAAATAGTCGCTAAAACATTCATAAGTTCACACACAACGATTAAAAAGACAAGTTGCCTTATAGGGTTCCACGCTCCATCAGTGAGCTTAGTTCGATGTGGATAAGTCCAAAGTATAGAAGATTCTCTGCAATCCTCACTCCATACGCGAGCTGTCCAGTCGCCAACTGTTAAGAAGTTCTTCAAAAATGTTGGATTTCTTTGTAATGCGTACACTGGTCCTAAATGTGCTTCGTACTAAAAATAGAACAATACTTCTTTCAAAATGTACTTGATTTTTTTTATTTACACAAATAAAAAGTAATTTATTAAGTTATTCATACCTTAGAAGGCAGTTTTTCCAACGGTGTTTTTCCTTTGCGGTTACCCCCTATCACTAGTCCAGTTTCCGTTCCAATCATGAATCTGAATAATATAATTTAGAATTTATGTTCCTAAACTTCAGCCTAATTAAAAAGGAAAAGATGTAGAGATACCTCGTTGGAATAGTCGGTTCGTACTCAAGTGCGGAAATACCCAAAGCGTTTTCTACGCATTGAGTATCGTTATTCGTTCTAACAGCATCTATAATCATTGAGTCAGTTGGCTCATTCATATTTCTTATGTCCCACCTGTAACATTATAACTGTACCATCAGAAAACGGGTAGTTAAGTCGTTATTTCTTACATATTGATGTTTGTCATCTTTATCTGTTAGATATAAAATAATAATATACACAACCATTTGACAACTCCGTCAGGTGAAGCTGAAAAAAATTCTGCACCAGTTTTTGAATTAATGAAAAGAACGTTTCGTGCAAGATCTCTATGAGCAACGTGTGGCGGGCAAAGTGCTATTGCTTCGCTGCCCTTTCTCATATCCCAGCAGCCAACCTGACAAAATAAATTAATTGTTCAATATAGATATTGGGTTGTCTAAAACCTATCTTTAGAATGTATTATAACATACTTGACCGTTCATCAAACCTCCTACAAGAATGTGTTGATCCCGAGGATTGTATTGTAAGTCCAACAGTGGTTGTGGTGGTGTTATAACTAACTCTGGTGCGTTGGCATTTTCTAGGAATCATTTAGATAAGATGGAAATCAGTTACTTGGTGATCGTTTTATTCAAAATAGATAATATATTTATTTTAAATTTACCTATGTCCCAAATATACGAAAATTGAAGACTTCTGGCACATCTCATGAAATTAACATCCGCATGTGCTGACGCTAGCCGGGCACCGTCTGCCTGCCATGAGAGCGAACGAATTGGCCGTCTAGCAGAACCAGGCTCTCGGTATACGTTTACGGTGTGACAACTGCTTCGTTCCACAGGGGGTATAGAAGACAGTTCGGAGTAATATATTTGGTACATATCTACAGCGTTGTTTTGTAATATGTTATGTTCCATGCTCTAAAATATTTAAAAAAATATTTTCCTTTAATGAACCAATCTGAAATTATTCGATTTGCTATTGTACAATATTTACGTGTCCCAGATGCATAACAGCATGTATGTATGCATCGTCCTTTTCAATTTTTCTTCGATATCTCTGGGCTGCTTCAGGGTCGTTAGTATTTATATCTTTAGGCCAGCCGCCTTCTACATGATTTACACCTGAACTTGTGTATTCGGCTCTAAAAATACAAACACTATTTTGTAATAGGTATATATCTACATGTAGTTACAATTTCAACTCTATAGCGAGGATCGACTTAACGAAATTAATAATTCTCACCTCACAGAGTTAACCCAATGTTCTGACATAGTGCCAGTATTCTGTATGCTAACATTTACAGGATTTCTAAGAATGTAGTTTTTATACATAGCTGGATTAGGAGGTATGTTAACATTCAACTCTGGACCATGATCGGTGAAAAGTGTTTGTCTTCCAAAATATTTTCTTCGTTTCGTATATTCGTATGTGATTTCACTTTTATCCGTTTTTTCCATTGCTTACCGTTTATTTGTTAACAATATTTCCTATAGATACCATAAGCAAGGGATTTCCATGAAAAGGTTTGATCGATAAAAGAACGCTATGGCGATATTTTCAAAAGGCACAGTGTTACTAGGCATTGTTTAAAAACTGTATTCGAAATTGCCCAAGATAGATATATACTTAATAGGAATATAATGTTTATCAAGTAGGTAAATAAAAAAAGAAAGTTATGTTATGGATTGTTTTATTAAAGAAAAAATGAATTAACCGGATCGATGAAAAAATCAGTACAAAGGTATTGGATCGGCAGGTGACGCTTTCCGGAGCGTCACTATAACGAGACGCGGCGGAGTCACCGCGACCTTAGCGCTGCATTGCTCCAAGAGGAACATCCAACGAGTAGCTCCTCTCTCTTCTGTTGACATTGCCTTTAACTGTTCTACCTACATTTTAACAAAAACATTTGAATGACTATAAGGAACGAAACAACAAATGAGTACATAAAAGTTAAAAATCTTAAATAGGAATATTATCTATATATTTTTCATTTCACTACGTACCTTACTTTATGTAATAAAAAAGGTTTATAAAAGAATTATAATAAGAAAACTTCGTCTTCATACCGAGTACCCGAATGCGTCCTCCAACACTTTAACAGGTAATCGTGCATTAAGCTCGCCCGTGTGGTCTGCGAAGCGTACTCTCAATTCATCTAAATTTCCTTCTCTGTGGATTTTTTTTTTAATATTAGTCATTTTATTTTATATATATAACACACAAAGTATATCAATCATTATAACATTTTCTATGAATTTAATTGTGAAAGTTTTTCAATGAGAATAAGTTACTTACGTGTTTACAATTTCATCCAAATCAACATGTGTTAGTATTGCGTGTAGTGCAGCGCAAAATGGAACTCCAGACTTAAGACGATCCTGTATTTGTGACACGGAGGCAGTACACGCTCGCTCCCCGCTCCAAGCTGCCCAGGTAGCGGCTTCTCCGCCGCCTTGGAAAATTAATTAATTTATTTTCTCTGTGGAGTGTGTGTGAGAGTAGAGACTAGTGTCTTTAATAGGGAGGTCCTTTATTTAATGTCTAAATAATATTATTTGAAAGATTATAAAAATATATTCGATCCAATATTGCATGATGTTATTTTCTATTATTTATTAGTTTTTTGACAAAAATATATAATTCACTATAATCAATCGGCTAGAATACAAGAATCTTACCTGAAGATCGCAAACTCAAACACCAATGTGTTCGAACTCCATGTGTATTCAACACACCGCGTTGGAGCAGCGTAGTGGAATAGGAGAGGTTGAATTTAATTTTACATTGATAATTATTCTACATCTAATATTTATTTCTTGGTCGGTATTTTTTTGTAAACAGAATAATGGTAAAGTTAATCCACAAGACTACTATTGCATATTTTGGAATATTGGGTTAGTTTATTCGGTTACCATTTTGATTCTAAAACTAAATTATTAGAGCAACATCCCCGGTGATTTAACAAGGTTAATTAAACAATACATGGACTCCGAGCCATGTCGATCACTGGTCGATATGACACGAGACTAAGTCATGGATTGAGTTTCTCGAACACAAACTTTCCCCTCGGAAATAAGTGGGGCGCGTCTTCGTGTATTGAATCAGGTCTATAGATAAACTTAAAATTTAATTAATTCACTATAATTAAAAAAATGTTTCTACTAAATCACCAATTTAAATTGATGGCACTACATCAATTAAGATAGCGACTGTTAGATATCGTTAAAAAACGAAATACATGAAGAAAGACAAAATATAGCTAAAGTTCTCATCAAATTCTGTTTTTCGGTACGTGTCTTCATATTAGTAGTCATCTCATTAGAGCGTGATAAAAGTAGTGCCATGGATAACATTATCTATAATAGTCTACCTATAATTCAAGTTCAAGTAAATGTACTGTGAAATGTAAACTTTAAGTGTAATGACTTTCTTACAGTTCTTTTGACACTCAATATTTACGAAATTGGAACAAAATGAGTGGTCTAGCCGTATAATGCGGACTGACTGCGCACGTGCAGCCGCAGGGCCTCGGCCTCGGGCGCGTGCGGCTGGTGCGTGAGCACGCAGCGCGCGCCCGCCTGCAGCCGCACCGCCCGCGCGCGCCGGCACACTCGCGCGTCCGCCACGAACAGCACACTCTCCGACGCCCGCCACGCCTCCGCCCTGCACGCGCCGCCGCCATGTCACGTTACACGCGCACGGCTAGTCAGCGCCGTAAAGGAACGCTACCGCCGTGCTAACGGTCGCAAATTCGATCCAGCATGTTTAAAAACCCTTATAATAACAGATAGTAGTTACTCGAATATATATTATTTTTATTTTTTATATATTTACAGCAGTCCGTACAATAGATATTTACAATGCGCTAGATGTTTATACTTTTGGTTTTATATCGTTTGTCATTGTAATTGACGGTAGTAGCTGGTATACATTGGTCTTCATTAGCAGCCTGTAAATTTCCCACTGCTTTATGAGTATTATATATTTTTATAAGCACATGAAAATTCAGTGGTGCCTGCCTGGGTTTGAACTTGAAATCATCGGTTAAGATGCACGCATTCTAACCACTGGGCTATCTCGGCTCAGCTCAGTAGCATACGGTATACAGATAATATTTAAATTAAGCTTAAGCTATCTACGGGATATTATATGATTCTTATGTATATATATTATAATGTAATAATGATTACCTTTTAATGGTATCAATATCAAAAATATCAAGAATAAGCGAAGCGGGGGTCGTGTTGTCAATAATTTCAATAGATCGGACTGACATTTCTGCACCTACAACAAAATAGAATTCCAATGTTAGAAATTAAGTTTTCCATCAAAACTCCACATATTAACTTTCCTTATGATAAGGAAATTTGATTTACCGGTTTTAGTTTTAATTGTTTTCACGGGTTTTACAGACTTAACCACCACGAGTAAATCTACGTACACGTCACCATTTTGTTCTGCAATAAGTACAATAAATAATATAATAAATTTTAGCAATAAAAATGAATGTACAAAATTAAAATAAAAATTAAAGCGTAAAATTTTACCCTGGAATTTAACAACTTCTGAAAGTCCGCAATATCCAGCGCTAGGTTTCGTAGGAATATGCAAAAGCGGTAAGTACATTCCGATTGTGTCTCCATCAAATATGCTTACTTCAGATTGGCCTTCATTGAGTGAGAGATAAAAAGGAGAACTCACCTTAAAATATCAAATCCATATGTAAGTTAATTTCATGTCGGTCTTATTCTTTAAATATGGACTTGAATAAATTATTTAATTTCTATGTACCTACTTTACAAATAATTTCGATAGTATTTGAACTTGTTCGTAGATTTAATCGGTATTAAAACATTTATACACATGAGCTTACAACGATTTCATGTAACATTAAAACTTATTAAAACATTAGCAATACATATACAAACCTGAGGTCGATATGTCTCATTATTTCCATTTTTAACACAAATTTTAGGAGACGATATTTCCACTAAAAATTAAGAATTTCGAGGTAGATCAAAAATTCTTGATAAAATTATACAAAAAACTAATAACGGATTAATTAATTATATTTTTACCGACGTCACCAACAAGAAATCTCTCGTAAAAAGTTATAACAAAATATTCAGATCCCCATACGTCTACATTAATAGTATCGATATCAGAATCCCGTAATGTAAAAGACATAACCCCTCGTGTTTCACCATTTTTTTTCTTAGAACCTATTGTGCGAGGACTATTTTTAGCTATTATAATACCAATGATTAAAGCATTTTTTATATTTATATTTAAATTATTAAGGCACACTTTTTGGACACCCGCCATGTTTTAAATTTCCCGCCAAATTAATAAAAAGTAGCATTTGGTTTATAATCTTTGTCACAGAGTACACGTAATAGATATTCGTGCGTAATCAATATTTGTACTGAGTCGATTTGTGAGAATCAATCAATCAATAATCGTATTAAATCGATATTAACACTGGACATTTGTTCCAAAACTGCTGTACTTATTTTTAAAGGCGAAAATAAAAACCCCAATGAAACTACTTCTCATGTACAATTACTCATTATTATTAGTGATTTTTACGAAGTAGCCACTTCTCCTATAACACCACATACTGTGATGCGCTGTGTTTATCTTCATCGGACAGCAAAAATAAATTGCACAATTTTTAGGATGATCGATCGATGGATTGTTCAATTGTTTGTTGCCGACCATTTCATCTTATATCTTGAACCTTAAAGTGGAAAAGAAACTTTCCTATTATACTCTTATAGTTCCAAATACCTTAGAAAAATGTGGATTTGATTTTTTTATTTTTTCAAGTAATATACTTTTTGTAATATATGTACGCTTTTTATTATTTTTATTTTACCTTATACTATTTGTGACATTGAAATAATTAAACATATTGTTTAATAATAAAAAATAAAGACTTTTTTTTTTCAACGGGGTCGGCTTGAACTTGCTCGTCGACCACGGCTAAGACTGGCAGGAGGGATGCCGCGGGGCTGCTCCTGGTACGTCCCTGATCGGCGTCAGGGCGGACCATGTGAGTGGCCTCGTTGGCTAGGAGGGAGTGGGAGGGCTCGCTACTCGAGCCTCCCAGGTGTTTTACACCGGTGGTCAGCGGCGGAGCCTACCATCTTATCCGCCGCAGGGCGTCAGCTTCGTTGACGCCCAGCCTCCAGTGGCGGATTCGGGGGAGTTCGCCACATTCCCGCGTGGAGGATGAGGGGGAAGGCGCGCACTAGGCGCGCTTTCCATAAATTGGCTGCCGCAGGTGGGGTCGCGGTTGCATGCCCTTGACAATCCCGTGGCCTCACCACTCAGCGGCATGGTGGAAACCCGAGGATGGTTTTAGTGGGTAGGACAGGGCATTAGCACTAGCGTGCCCTGGCACGGGGCATTAGTTCCCGGTTGAGTCCCACATACCCGTCCCGGTCCCCCGACCGGGCGGCATGCGTAAATGCATTTCCTCCTCGTTAAACAAAAAGGGGGACCCTTTCTAATATTAGTAACATTCATTTACTGCATAATGGGATTAGTGTCTTAGTGACAAGTGGTAGCTACAGTGGTCGTAATATGGTTTACCAAAACGTATAAGTTATACTCTATGCTATGATAACTTGTCAGCAGCGCGTTGCAGAACTATTATTGTGGACTATCGATATGCAACACTACTTGTCAGTATTCCCTGACACTGACAGACGTTTGGGTTGAAATTCGGCGGCAATGACAAAGTAAAGTAATGCGATTTGGAAAATAAGTTATTACTTGGAAGCATTAAAAATAAATTTGCGTGCCTTGTGTGTTTGAATTAAAAATATTTTACTAATAATATTCAATATGTTGTTTAAAGTTGACTCTAAACGATCTGCAGTCACAAATAATGAAAATAATGAATTTGAAGTACTCGATGTAGAAAGACGCACTGTAAATTATGTAGATTGTTCTAAACGATTTTATCAGGTATCTCGAGATTTTTCTCAACAATACGCCCACATATATTCAGCAAGATTAAATACCTTTAGAAATATATTGATTCCAATAGTAAAAAAAAGATGGTCTGACAAGTACAAAATATTAAAGTTGTGTGAATTACGCGATAAAGGCACAACATGCATCATAATGGGGACACTTTTCAAATTACAAGAATTAAAGCCGAGTATTTTGAGGGAGCTCTCAGATCAGCTTGAAATATTACCACAACCAGCTAAGTTTGTATTACATAAAATCTAAATACTGTTCGCAATCTAATGTTTTGTTTATTTTGCAATGTAATATTTTTTGTTTTACCAATGCAGAACTCACTTTGTCCATGATACGGATACTTTAGTATTGGAAGATGAACTACAAAGAATAAAACTGTCTGGTGGTTGTATTGATGTTAACAAAGTAGTAACAGGTGTTGTCACTGCACTACTAGGTAATAACAAGCATTATACTAAAATAATAATAAAAATATTAAATTATATTACAATGATCATAACAATTTACAGGAAGTGAGGATGAAGATGGAATTTTTACAGTTAAAGATGTGTGCTGGGCTGGCTGTTGTATACAAAAACCATTGCCAAACTTAAATGATGATAGGTGCAATATCTAATAATATTTATTCAAAGACTAAACTTTTTTATACCTGAAAATTAAAAAATGCATTACTAATGACTTGAAAATATCTTACTAAATAAACCATAATTGTTCATAATACTATTAACTAATTCTGATTCTCAATTATTTATCAAGATGTTACTATGGTAGTAGGAAAGTTATACTATAATAGTTCTTAAATGATTATTCAAGTGATAGGAAACTTTTTAATTTTTAGGTACATAGTTTTTATGTCAGGTCTTAATCTTGCATCCAAAACCGGAAATCATTTGTTTTCATTAAACTTGTTATTGGAATGGCTATCTGGATTTTGTGGCACTTCAGAATATCAGGAGGAGATTTCTAAAGTGGTCAGAGTTGTTATAGCAGGTAATTATGTATACCATTTTTATTCTCAATAATAATATCCTTTATCCAATTCCTTCCTTTGCCCTTCTTTAATCCTTAAAAGATCTTACCTGGAGCTGTAATTTATTAGGCCAACTTTACATGCTTCATAGTTTACTTATTCTACTTTAGTAAATTTTCTATAGTGAGTGCAATAAAGCCTAAATTAATAATAATAATCGACGGTCTTATTTATGGTATTAACCAATAATAATATTATAAATGTGAAAGCAACTCTGTCTGCCTATCTGTTGTTCTTTTATGGCCAATTTTTTGGTGCAAATGAAGTAAAAGCAATGAAAGCAAATTCTTTTTTTTTGTATACAGGTGGGATATATGCAAATCAATCAAATGAATCAACACTTAATGAATCTGATGTAATAGCTGCTTCAGAGGTGGTAGATTCTTTTGCTGCTGCTGTCAGTGCGGTTGTGCCTTTGGATCTTATGCCTGGTTGTAAGGATCCTGCTGGGATTATGTTACCTCAAAAACCATTTCATTATTGTAAGTTCTGCACTTTATACAAGGAAAATATCATTATTTATTTCAGCATTAAAGTTCATTTTATAGTGATTTTACTTCATTTGCTTAAAATATTCTTCATTTTCGAAAATTTAATCTTTCAGGTTTATTTCCGAAAGCAGTAGAATATAAATCATTTAATCGTGTTTCTAATCCTTATGAGTGTGATATTGGAGGTACGTACAACATTTATTTATAAAATATCTGCAGATCTATATCATAAATAGTCAATAACTGCTCAAAATATATTTTATATATTGTTCATATAAACCATGTTGAAGATGAAGTATGAATTAGTTTAAAATTGATCAAGATCAATAGTGGGATTTTGTATGTCATTTGAAAAAATATTTTCAGGGTTTGTTTGCTTGGGAACATCTGGCGAGCCTGTAACAGATGTAATGCGGTATAGCAAGCTTGACAAACCTTTAGATGTCATGAAGAAAACATTAGAGTGGCGTCATATAGCTCCAACATGTCCAGACACAGTCCCGTGCACCCCATGCTTAGACACTGACCCTTTCACTATTTACAATTGTCCCGCAATATATTTCAATGGAAATTGTGATGAATTCTCAACTGAGCTTTTTACAGGTATTCAAAGACATATTTTGGTAGAGTGGACATATTATTTTATAAAACATTTCGATGTCACTTTAATAGTTCCGAAAATGGTTGTTTAGCTCAACAGTAACAGCCTTTATAATATTGAGAAAGTTTCAAGGTTCAAGCACGGGAGAGGCAATTCGCTGGGGGTAAAAATCGGAATAATTTTCATATAAAAAGTCAAGCTTAAACAAATAAAACTAATAAGTGTTCATTTATGTGATACTATAATTGAAAAAAAAATATATAACTGGTATCTACCTACTATATATGTGTGTAATGTTTATCCTAGATTTATTCTATTTTGGTAATTTAGAATTGTGTTATGATAAAATAATTTTTTATTTTTTAGGAGATGACCAACAATCAATCAGATTGGTATGTATTCCTAACTTTTGTGAAACGAAAACAGTAGCTTTTGTAAATCTAAAGAACTTGGAATGCTACAGTATGGTATTTGACTGATAATAATTATGTTTAACCGAATACAACAATATCAGGAACTTTTGAAGAAAAGAAGATTTCGAAATATAATATAACAAATTTAGAATAAATAGAATGATGTGGCAGGGAGAGCATTTTTTTTATATATATTTCTTATTATTTTAGAATTCAGATTTAATAATGTTTTTATGTCATATTGTACAACAAGCGAAGGTAGTGCTTTATATTATTGCTTTCGGTGTAAAATAAAATCGCAATTCAATCTGCTTTAATTATTAAAATCTATCCTATTTTGTTTTGTCCATTCCTTTTTTTTGTCGATAGGTTAAGTTAAACTTTTACTATTTTATTGTACGCCATTGTTATGAATTGAGCCGAGATGGCCCAGTGGCTAGAACGCGTGCATCTTAACCGATGATTTCGGGTTCAAACCCAGGCAGGCACCACTGAAATTTCATGTGCTTAATTTGTGTTTATAATTCATCTCATGCTCGGCGGTGAAGGAAAACATCGTGAGGAAACCTGCATGTGTCTAATTTCAACGAAATTCTGCCACATGTGTATTCCGCCAACCCGCATTGGAGCAGCGTGGTGGAATATGTTCCAAACCTTCTCCTCAAAGGGAGAGGAGGCCTTTATCCCAGCAGTGGGACATTTACGGGCTGCTAATGCTATGCTAATGATAATTGTTATGAAAATCAAAACATAATTTATTCAAGTCAGCTTTTGTGAGCACTAGGTAGACAGATTATTTTTAGTTGTACTGTAATTTGGCAAATTCTCTTTTATTTGAGTTATATAACATTAATAGAATTTAATAAAATATTTAAAATGAAATCATTTTATAATAATACAAAATTAAAGTTTAGTGACTGGGCTACTATTGTTATATATAAAAGTAGAAATAAATTATACGACCTATATAATATGAAGCAGTGGAATCGAAACGTAGCCTTTCTGGAATACGTCAATAAATTTTCTAAAATTTTTATGTATAAATACAGCATAAATGCAGTATGCATGTTTATACATAAAGAACAAAATCTTGAATTCCGATGATATAATAAAGTCCACATGGAATGTAGTGTTTGTGGAAAACCTAAAAAGAGAAATCAAACCAATCAAATTGAACAGAGGTTGTAGATACAAATTCTGAATTAGAAGTTGCAAATTTATTTGAAATATTTTTTAACACATACCTATTAAATAATGTTTCCAAATGCATTATTGATTTTTATTTGAAACAGTTTCTGCAATAGATATCATAAAAGTATTTAAAACCCTCAATATTAAAAAAAACTAACGACATATGGGGCATTACGTTAAAATTTATTAATAACATCATATATGATATTGCTTCGTAGTAGTTGCATTAATTTTTAACAAGCGTTTGGACACGGGTTCATTTCCTAACTTGTTAAAATGTAGTAAAGTTTTACCACTTTTTAAGACTGAAATCAAATCCCACGATCGAACGATCCCAGTAATTATAGGCCTATTTCAATACTGTCATTTTAAGTAAAATATTCGAAAAAAATATTTTAAATCAACTTCTCGTCAAATACGGAACAAATACTATTTTTTATACAATATAAGTGAACAATTCGGTTGCACAAGAGGTCGCTCCACAATTGCGGGAATGATACTTCTCAAACATATTTACAATGCTTGGGAAAAAAATGGGAGTATTCTGTGATTTGTCTAAAGCATTTGATTGTGTAGAGCACGAGATGTGTCTTTATAATCTCAAAAAGTACGGTATTAAGGGTAAAGCTCTTGATCTCATTGCTTCATACTTAAGTCAAAGAGTCCAACATGTTTCACATCAATGGAATAATGTCTTTTGGTTCTACTTTTAAAATGGGTATTCCGCAAGGACCAATTTAGGGTCCCTTTCTATTTTTTCTAGTATATATAAATTATCTTTCGTTCTATGTTAAAGGTTTTTGTGATATAGTTTTGTTTCCTGATGATACTTCACTAATTTTTAACTAACTTTTAAGGTCGACAGGAAAAAAACTGACTATGACGATGTGAACGGTGCATTATCACGGATACACGGTTAGTTTACAGTAAATAATTTAGGTATGAATGTTTAAAAAAACAAAATGTAGTTTTTACCCTGCCAAATGTTAGAAACCAAAATTATAATAATCTTTAAAAGGTGGCCGTCTTGATGTAGCCGATACTACGGTGTTTTAAGGAACCGCATTGGATTCCAAACTTCAGTGAAGTTCTCATTTATCGTCCCTGACAGAAAGACTCAGCTCCGCACCAAACGTGGCCAGAAAAGTTAGACAACTAACTGGTATTGGCATCCCTCGTCTAATATATTTTGGTTATTTTCACAGTATTATGTCATATGGCATATTATTTTTGGGTAACGCTGCAGATATTGTATCGGTTTTTATTTTGCAACAGAGAGCAATCCGGTCTATTTATAATTTTAGAGCTAGACACTCTCTTCGGGATGTTTTTTACAAAGTAGTAATACACACTGTTGCGTCACAACATATTTACAACAATATTATGTACATTCACAGTATCATTGATTACTTAGATAAAATCAGTAATAATCATTGTATGTGCACAAGAAGTAAGGATAAACTAAGTATCCGACTCCGCAAAGTCAATAAATTGTTGGGGCAAGGTATCCGTTTTTATAATAAAATTCCGCAGACAATTTTAACTTTGTCGTTTCATGAATTCAAATTATTTGTAAAATACATTGGCAAAGGAGGCATATTATTCTATACAAGAGAAGAAAAGAAAGCGTGAAGTTAATACTTGTTGACTTTCAGGCACCATGGCTGTACTTTTAAATGTTGAAAAAGAATAACTACTGAGTTTCTTGCCGGTTCTTCTCTATAGAATCTACATTCCGAACCTTCACTTAATATAGTTTGTTAAATGAAAATTCAAAAGTGCTTGTAAAAGCCTAATTGAATAAAGTATATTTTGATTTTTGTATAATTTTGATTCTATAAATTCATCAGGCTCAACCCAGTTCAGGCGCTACAAGCGTCCAGAGATTAATTATACAAAATTATAATATTGAGTAATAATAAATTAAAAAAACTCTGAATCTGAAGAAATATTTACTGTTTGTACCTTTGCCTGCTTCCCCATTAAAATGATCTGTCAATAGTGTTCGTAGATTGTCGGTGTTGCTGTCATTTTTGTCTATTACTCATCATGGTTCACAAGTAGAAAGACGTGTTATTTGTTTTCTTTTGTGCGATAAATTCCATCAAGATGGGTTTCTAGTTTTTTGAACGTTTTGCACACCTGCGTGTGCCTTCACAAGTTAATAAAAATGCTGTAAGTATTCAATGAATCACATTGACTATTTTTTTTACCATATTCCATCACATAGTTGTAAATTCCATAGCGTCGTTATTACGCCATGAATGTAGCTTTCACATGAAACTTGAGTCATGCACGTAATATGAATCGTCACGTTTTTGTAGCTACAGATAGGGATCTGACTAGTAGATTACAATTAATCTTTAACCGTAATAAAAATATAAGAAAGAAAATAAAAAAAAATTCAAAAAAATAATATTATATTGAATCAACAACAAACTCAACAACAATAGTTATTTGCTAATATATAAAATCTTTCAATGTTCTATTTTTAAACGAAGAAATATCGCCATATGGTGCATGCTATTTCACAATATCAATTTTCAAATTTTATTTGTAATTCAGTTTTATTTTAAGTAATAACTTGCTTTACACTGGACACTTATCTTATTAAGAAATAGTTTATTACGAAAGCTAAGTATAGCCTTGTAAGACTTGAAATACCTGAGCATTGCCAGTGATAATTGTAACCATTCTAATCTGAAGATGCTGGTTGCTACATAATGCTTAATATTATTTTGGAATTATTGGTGTTCTTTACGTTGAATTTTATTACTTAATTATTATTATTATATTTCTATTCTTTTATAGCTTTAAGTTTATAGCTTTAAGTTGTATGAATTAAAGGTATAGCTAAAAATATTTAATACTTAAAATGAGAAAATGCAATTTTTTTTTAATGCAATTATTAATATTGATTAAACATGCACAAACAGTTCTTTTATGTAGAAAAAAGAGATTTCTGCAAGAATTATAAATTAATTACCAAGATATAGGAAAATAACTGTAGTAAATCATTAGTTATAGTAATTGTTATTGAACATCCTGTTCGTCAATTTGCTCGTGGGTTTTATATTTAGTTATTTGCATTGATCAATCATAGTCATTCATGGTTAACTGCATGTCATTGTTTCTTACATATAAACAAACAGTGAACCTAAGTAAAGATATATTTAATTATTATTATTTTGTCTTTTGTGCAAGCCCATATGGTTCAGTCCCATCTTAAGTGATATTCTAGAGTCAAACATCAAAGCTTTTTCATGTTTTATTCATTTTTAGTAATAAAAAACTAATTTTGTTTCAGGCGCAAAAGATAAAACATCTAGAACATAATTTATTCCTTTATTTTTTCCATAATATTAATAACATAAAATTATTAATGTTATGTTACTTATATTATAAAATAATAACTTTACACATAAATTAGTAAATTTCCATAGCTTATTAATACCCATACCCAGCAACCACTACAATTAACTCAATATATAAAACTTATTTAAAAAACAACTCAACCTAAATAGTAATAGCTTGCAACTAATTATCAGCATAAAAAAATAGTTTAAATGTCCCACTGGCAAATGTCTGATTAAAGCATTCTATTTATGATCAGGCGATAGCTGCCTGTTCTTAATTAATAAATTAAATGGTAGTTGATCGTGTCCTATGCGGGTTTCCCTTTATCCTGTCTATGTAAAAAATATTTTTCTACCAAAATGTAATTTTATTTATAACTGTGATTATATTTACGATATATCAAAGTTATGACATCACCTTATTAAAATAAGAAAAAAAATTATATTTCAAAAATTTTAGGAACAATTAATTTTTAAACCTTATTTACAAATTTTTGCCGTCCTTAGCCCAGTGCTGAGGAAAGAATTTAATATTGATGAAAAAAATTCTATTTCGTAAATAGTTTTTACTTAAATTAAATTTACGTAAATAGTTTTTATATTGATATGATAATATGGAAATATGTAAATGCAGATTTATGATGCCCTAGAAGGCTAACTTTTAATATTAATTTTAAACTTCGTGTAATACAAATTTCTAAGTAAATGTACAATGTTTACTTAGAAATGTGTACTACTCTATAGATAAACTACTAATGTTTACATTAAATATTGAATTGTACTTATATAACTGCTAAGTCTACAAAATGATGTCTAATTAAATACAATTACATGAAAGATAGTAATTAATAATATGCAGTCTTACTGCAGATTTATTATATATGAGTATTTTTTTTTTAAATTCTTGTTTCTTTTAAAATCATGTTGGAGATGATTATGCACTTTTATTTTAATCTATCTAATTTTAAGATGCTGCATCATTCTGAATTATAATAATAAATTATAAATAAATCATTTTTGTTACAATCATAAAATATTAAATAAAGATTGCTGTTCGCTGTTTTATGAAAAACAGTATATATTACGCAATGTGTGATTTGTTTATTATTGTTTCCATTTTACTTTTCATTTCAATCATTGTTGAATTAAATTTAATAATAACTATAAATAAAAATAAATAAACTGTAAATAGTAGACAAAAGTCACATAGATCATAACTTAAATTTTTATGCATGTGCTAATAGGGTTGAGAAATACTTATAATTGGCAGGTAAAACAAAATGTCACATCATTTGATCTTAGCAGCAAAAAAATTAAGCATTTTTGTTTTGTGTTATGTATAATAATATGTTGATTGCTAAATAGTTACCGCTATTTTCCTCCAAATGTTTTATTTTGTTAATGTATGAAATGTATTAATTTTCAGTGCCAAAATGGCGTCTTCAACGGACATCTCTGTCCCTCGACAAATATCAATATCATCAAAGGACCTCGACCAAAACAATCGGTCTTTACTTCATTTTGTGGTAAGTGACGTGTTATATTTTTGTTTTAAAATAATAAAATGTTATAGGGAAGGAATAAACTGACTAGGTCTGGGCAGAAAGACTGGTTGCCTCGACATAGTATTAAAAAAAACATGCTGATTTTATAAAATTAATAAAAAAACATAATAGTTGGTCCATCGTAAAATAAAAGATTTTTATATGAGTATTAATTTTTATTATATATCAAAGATACAAGATGTAAGCACAACTGAATTTGTATTTATTTTAGTAGGCTTCTTTCATCCTTTGCTCTCGGCGATGAAAGAAAATATCGTCAGGAAATGTGTCGGGTGAAACTGCCTCATGTATCAGTTAACCTTAACTATAGCAATGTGGTGGAATTATTACAATGAGCTTTTCAAGATTTCTCCTTAAGAAAGAGAAAATCTTAAGGTCTTAACAGTCAGTTAATAGTGAAGAAATCGATTAATAAATGACCGACATATAATGTATTTATTGATAAAATTAATATGCGTTCTTTTCAATGTTACAGAACAACATCGACTCGCCTATCAACAATGAGCGCGAGTCAATGGAACTGGTCGCTGGCTTCGGCCGACGGCCTTTTAACTGAAAATGAATGCTCTATGCTGCTCGAAGTTGATCTTTTTGACACCGATGGAGGTAACTCATAGTTTGACAAATTTTTATTGTGATGTGCTGTAATGAACATCAATCCTATCATCATTTTTTTTTCTCTATATCATGTAAAGTACCAAATTTGCCGAGAGCGTTTGCATCAACTTAATTTAGGTATTATATTTAGAAAGTTAATAATAGATAGTATATTTCGATATCGTATAAAAAATGGAAATTGTTATAAAAGGGAATGACAAAAGGTGAATAAAATTGTGGATGTTACTGAATATCAGCGGTGAAGTCAATCATCGTAAGAATACTTGCACGATGCACCACCTGTGTATCCAGCAAATTATATTAGGGCAGCTTGGTGGAATAAGTATCTCATGAAGCGGACAACGCCTTCAGTAATTTTCTCGGTTCATTCGAGGCACGGGAGTGTGATACTCTACTTTTTAACTCAAACAGTTACTGAGAAATTCTTTATATTAAAACAATTTATTTTTTCATTGCTCGATCGATATTTGTAGTTAATATGATAGGCCTTATAATTAGCAAATAAATACAAAACTAAAACATTAGAATTCATATTGAATTTTGTGTAACGAAATACTTTTAATTTATAAGACCTTAAAAATATAATAAAATTATGTCATGAGCCTATTTAACCTCAATTGTGTATAAATATCGCAACAATTTTTCCAATAGAATTTAATAAGTGCTTTATAGAACAGTAATTGTCACAATTTAAATGTGACAATTACTGTTCGTCGCGTCGTTTATTACGAGCGTTTTTATTATTGTCTTTGAATCGTAAAAGTAATACTTACTTAGTAGTAAATTTATTCTAAAAACTACATTCATTTGATAAAAATCTACGTCGTAAATCGCTCTTCGCGAACAATAATTTTACAGTGCATTTTAATCCCTGTTGTCGAGACTAACTGTAATTCAAGTGTCAAAAAAATGTCTTATATTGTTTGGTATTAAAGGTGAGCGATGTAGTTAATGGAATTAAGCATTCATGGGTGTCTTAGACCATGATGATGATGAAAAGGGATTAGTACGGTTAATTAAATGAAATAGAAATAAACTTTGTACAAGTAAACGCTTACAAACACAACTCAAAAGTAATTTTACAACGTCTACAGACGAGGTAGTCACTATATGCTCAGTAGCAATACCTTGTTGTGTTCTGGTTTAAAGTGTGTATGAGCCAGAGTTACCAGTAATTACCGGCAAAAGAGGCCCAATACCTTGTCTAGTTGTCTTCAGGTTCGAAGGTTGTGTGAGCTAGTGTAATTACCGGCGAAAGAGACTTAATACCTTGAATTGTTGTGTTCTGGTAAGGATTGATTAATACATCTTATATTGTCTTGAAGGCATCATAGTCATCGGACTACCGAATTGCTCGTCTGCGTCATAAATTTAAAATCAAGTATATGTGTAAAAAAATGTGTGTATATCCATATTAAATATATTGAATAGATTTGTTATAACGTCATTTTTTTAAATCATTATCTTTTAAATGCATACTACATCACAAGTCATCAAACGTGTCACACAAAGCGCATTCATGATTGTAACTTTTAGAAGTAGGTTATCTATTTTATGGTTCTTGATAATTAGTGATGTTACAAAACATGCTTATAAAAAGTCCAAGGATCATTATAAAGTATCGACACGGTTACAGAGTTAACCCTATTATTATATTATAAGATTTATTTCTTACTGCTCACGTCCTGGCTTAAAACTGGTGCGCAAAATGGCATTGCTATGAGTTATACTCTACTGCCTCAGAAAGCACGTAAATTCGTTGGTCCTATACCAGAGCTCTCTCTAGCCATGTCGGATCTGCCGTCCCATGGTGGATGACGAGAATGAGGGCATTGTGAGGAATAGGTATGTGTTAGCGCATACACTTGCACTATTTAATACTATAATGCATATTAAACAGCCTCCGTGGTGATAATCGGTCAGCAGGACATAATTATATATATTTTTAAAGTAATGTGGCTCACTTTAATTTGCAAAAGACGAAAGCTGTCTTTTCATGAAGATACTAAATTCACTTTATCATAGTTACAGTAACCTTATAGATAGGATTTTTCACCAAATAAAAATTCTCTCCTATAAGGATTTATTTATGATTTTGAAATGAGAATACCTTAAGTAATTAGATTCAAACCAAAACCAATGAATAATTTATAGACAGATAAGCATAATAGTGAGTTCCTTGATGTATAATTCTGCATAGATAGAGAAGTCGAACATTTTTATTTTGGTAAACATTATTATGGTTATAAGACATATACACTTGTTACATTTCCATATTGAATGTACGAATATTATAGAAAAAAACATAAAAATCTTCGCTTCTCTAACAAATACTCTAAAAGTGTCATTACATAGTATAAAACAAAGTCGCTTGCCGCTGTCTTTCCCTATGTATGCTTAGATCTTTAAAATTACACAACGGATTTTGATGCAGTTTTTTTAAATAGATAGATTCAAGCAGTAAGGTTTATATGAATAATACATGCACAATCTAGTAGAAAAACAATAATAATTTTTGAGACATTCTTGACATATTTGGTATCAGCATTGCATCCGTGTGAAGCCGGGTCGGGTCGCTAGTATACTCTATAAACTATTCTAAAATGAATTTATTGTTTTTTATAAGTCTATGTTTTTAAGTAAATACAAGCAATAAAAGTTTAAACTTTTATCAACCGAAAGTTTAATATTATTCGAAAGTTGGACCTGAACATAGTAAGCGGTTATCAATTTTCATTTTTAAAATTGGAATTACATTTCTCGCCTAATCTTAGTAGTAAAAGATAAACAAAGTAACCTTAGATTTATATATTCCACAGTATTTGTTAATAACTATGCTATTTTATGCAGTACGCTATTAACGTTGTTTCCCTTTAACGACATGTTTATTTTCATCCGTCTTGTCTAAATATCATTTATTTTATGATATCACTATGATTTAAACTGATGATATAATAATCTAAATAAATACACAGCTTGAGTTAGATAAATGTAAATAAACCAAAGTCATTTTTGTAGTATAATAACATAAGACTGTTGGCCCAAAGCTGTTACATAATAAATTACATATTTGTGGTTACACTTTTGTACCCAATTAGGTAATCGAACAATCATACGGTATGTTATACGAAAGTTTCGTTTCCGCGGAAAATAAAACTGGTAACATCTATATTACACGGGTAGGTGACATAGTTTTGTTTTTATAATAAGACAACGAAAATAATTGAAAAATTAATGAAAACTCAGTAATTTAAAACGGTTGGTCCGTTTCAGTGGAAACGTACCTTAACACTAGAGTAGTTTGTATGTGAATAGGGAAAATAATCTATTTATTTAAGGTTAAAGGTTGAAAACATATGACGCACAACCATTGTACAATCGTTTTTAAAAGAACTTTACATTTCTAAGCTGACACATATGTTGTTCTATGATATCGGCAGAATTGTTTCATAGAAAAATAATCTCTTTTTTCTGTGTAGGTCGTTTTTTTAAATAATTTCTGATATAATAAGACGTGCCATCGATTTTTTTATTTCATTTTTGTCGTGGTATTACATATATGTATAAATAGTCGAATATAAAACAATTCAGTACTTTTTCTCCTCTGTTTGCCTACCAATTAATTTTTGGTCTTTTAAGTGCTATTGTTGTAAATGAAACTTCGAATCAAGAATTTAAAAAAAAGTGTTTAGTTATCTGAAGTAATCATTAGGTATTAAAAAATCGAATATCAACCAGTGTGCAAATTCTAGTTATTATTTAATGAATGAACAATATTAACACCAGCACGTGACCTAATAATTGACGAATAATGTTAGAGTTGCGTTAAATTTTATTGACCGAATTATTTATATATAAATTATATATGATGACAATGAAATATGTCTTTAAGTCGATTTTAAAATTAAACGATTATTATTTAACTAATTATATCGACTTTTTGCATTTATATCATTTAAATGTCAACGTTAACGCATTGTTTTAAGAAAGTAAATTTAGAAGGCCGAATAATTATGTACGTAATAACTTGTTTACATTCGTCCGTTACCATAACGAAATCCCTTTCTCATTAAGAATGTGAAATAAAGGTTAGATTAATAAGCAGGCCATGGTTCTATGATAATTATAATAATTTTGTTCAATTAATGAAAACAAAACTTATTGTTTCCACTATAGTTATCATAGTGCAATACGTATTTAATTTGTATTTGCTTATTTAATGAAATCGTAAGTATAATTCCGAGCATTAAAATCCACTTACATAATATGTTGGATCATATGGTTTTATATCTCACTTCTTCTTAAAAGTTTAAACAATACAATAATACGACACCTCAAATTTATACTACGGTAACTAGAATTTTAGTGAAAATCGTTTTTTTGTGCCAAGTTGCTTAAAATATGTTATTTTATATGTATTAATAAAATCGTGAAGAAATATACAAAATCAACGCAGTTACAAATTTATACGACGCTAACTAAAGGCATTTTTTTTAAATCAATCGATTTATATTAGGCTAACAATTATTAGCGGAGTGTGCGCACACTTTCGAGTTAGCGTAGTATAAATTGTTGGTGTCGAATATATATTAAAGTTAATATCCCTTTGTTGGGCATATGCCATCTCTCGCAGCGTAGTTTTGGAGGTTATTCCAAAATCAAAATGCATAGGATTTGAGTGCCCGCTTGATCGTTCGTAACTGTGTAAGCACATATGAACAGTCATGTGAAATCATCTACAATACGATGTTACCATATTACGATTGACTTTCTATTTTTAATTATTCATTAGTGGCGTGTTGTATTCATTAATTTGGTAATCATTCCATACGTAATAATATAGTTTTGTAAATCATATTTAATTTACACACACAATTTAAATTTATTACGTTTATAAAAATAATATATTTAAATTGTGCGGTATTTTTAAATAATCACTGATCCTATTAGTAATTTTATACTAATTTGGGGTCACTATACTGAAACAATATAACTTACGAATGGCCGCCACAAAATAATCCAATGCCTCTTTCTGAAACCCTAATAGAACTAAAGCTCAGGACAAGCCTTAAGGATATATTAAAGAATATCTCGAATTTGAGGACCTATAAAGATTTTTTCTTTTTTTCTTAGCATCATTGATTAGACGCGTTTTTATTTTATTCCCAATTTAATGTAGTCATGTAGTAAATTAATTATTTTACGGATTCGACTAGTGGAAAGTGTATGAAGCTATTTTGAAATACGTTTTTGTAAGAAAAATCTTTAAAAAAAATCTTGAATCGCATTCTCTTATTCGCCTAATTTAATATAAGAACATGTTATCGTAGATATAAAATAATAATAAATAAAATAAAACTAATAATAAAATTTCGCAGGTACATCATTATACATATTTGGATTTTTATAATAAATATTGTATTGTATGAAGCTGTCCGCTACTATCTTACAGATGACATAAATTAACGACAAGTATCATTTTTAAATTCTATAAATAGAATCAGCAAACCGAAATCTGCAGATAAAATTTTACAATCGTAACATATTATTATTAGAAATTTAGTATTGTATGGTCAAAATTTCGCTTAACAATTCGACTTACATTTCGAGAATATTCTTTAATAATAATACTTTGTGTTTTAGGAATATAATAAAAAAACAATTGCGGTTCATTTTATATTACAAAGTTTGAGTTTTACAAAAATATATATAATATATTAATAGAAGTTCTTCAACGAGACATTTACATATTTAGCTTAGAATAATTAATTAAGATTTTTTATTTTTTAAATCAAAATGCTGATAGTTACTTTGACGTAACCGGCGTTCTATTTTAAATGAATATCATATCTTAATTGTTTTATTATTCCTCGTGTGACCGACGCTTAGCCCCCCACAGATTCACCTCATGTACAGATAGCTGCGGGTCAATAATTGACATGTTATCCTATTAATGTATCTGTATATTTATTAAACGCATTTTATGTGCTGAAGTTATATAATAAACTAATTAACCGACAGTGCGCCCCCCCACTATGCTAACTATCATGTTATGTGCCACGTGCATTCAAATACACCTTACACACCCTCTAAACTATACACAGCAATACAAAGTATTACTTTAGATTAATCGATGTTTGACTGCTAACATGCCAACTGCTTCTGAATATTCTAGTAGTTTCAGGAGAAAGAGTAAAAGCTTTTTTTTTAAATAATGTCTAGAGTTCTTAAAATTAGGTTAATGTATATTTCGATGTAAATATCTTTACCGTTCGAATTAATTATTACATTTTTTTTCGCCTCAATACTCTGATACATACATAATCTGATTTAAAATAAAAATATTGGCCTACATGTATGACTCTGAGCTTAAAATGCATAGCGAGCCTTTTAGGACTTCTATAAAGTAAGTTTAGCTACATTGGATGAGTATAAAAAAAAGTCAATAAATTAATATTTTAAAATTAAGCATTTTATGATAACGTTTATCTGGCTAAAACTTAATATTAAATAACACGTGGACCGACCATGTGAGTTTAATTATTTCAAAAAATCTTACAAAATAATTGAACACATGGATTTGAACTAATCGTTTTTTTTAAAGAAAATACAAAATATATTTCATATGCTAAAAGTACAAACATGAATCATATTTCACTAAAATGTTCCATTAAAACGATAAATTTCCACTATCATTATCATTATCAGTCGAGTCTTTGTTTAATTTAAATGTTCTTAAGTAGTTGCTATGCTAGAAGCGTGGGTGTGTCTTGATAATCATATGCACGTCGTGTGATTGGTCCAATATTGTTTATATTAAAGAAAATGACGTCACGAACAGTTCAAAAACATATTTGTTTTTAGCAAGTTAACCCTGTGCATGTTTTTAATGGAATATCTCGGAGTTTACTGTTTTTCTTTATTTATCTCGTTTCCAATGAAAAGCGTCCCGATATACGTTGTCGTGTTTGTACAATTGCTGACATTAATGACATGACTCAAAAATAACTCTTTAGCTTAAAATAACGTTTCGAAATTTTGTAAAATTTTGTACACTATTTTAGAAAAGCATAAAAATGTTTAGAAATATGACATATTCAAACATTAAATCACTCTTAAAATCTCAAAAAATATCGATGTCGATTTTATATATTTTATGCACATTAATACTGTATGTAGAATGTTTAGTTTCAACGAATTAAATAAAAAACTATATTTACAAAAAATATATTGTATTAATATTTTAAAGTATCTTATTTTTCATTAGAACAATGAAAACGGGCTGTACTGCGATACAGTGTAGATGTTTTTATAAGAGAAGTTATTGTGACATTATCAAATAAGATTTAAAGCATCACGACATCTGGGCGTTTCTTTGACGTAATATCGTGTGACAGATACCGTTCATATATATATATTGACGTCTTCGGCCCCTCTTCGTATTTTGTACATTACTTATCTAAGCTCCTTACCTTGAAGCCTCTTCCATTTATTAACGCGAATTCTACATCATTCTCGTTACAATTCGTATCAGTGTAACAAGACTTGTTCGTTTGTTTCGATTTAATTTCAAAATGTGTTGTTACAAATGTAACGGAATGTGTGAACTGTGTAGAGAATTTCAATTATCACTTATTCAAAGTAAGATCTGTTCAAATTATGAATATTTGTGTATTAAACGATTCAATAGTGTATTTAAAAAAAAGTTTAGCCTAAATAAAATAAATCTTCACGATAGGTACAGATAAAAGTTAAACTGCTTAGATTTTTTTAATAACGAGTATATATATATATATATATATAAAAGTGCGTGCGTTAGTAATTTTGCATATTATTTATTTATAATTTTTAATTCAACAGATCTACTAAAGAATTTTCCGGGCGCTGCACCGAAGATCGAATCTGGCAAATTGCTTCAAGATGACATATCAAACACAATGTACCCGCCATCCCCGCCAGAGATCAAGCCCAGCCGAGCTGAGCTTGCGACTGATCTTCTGCAGCAGCTAGAAAATCAATGCAAACAAGGTAGGTTAACATAAAAAAAAATAATTTGATAATCTTGAAAATTTCTTATCTGGAAAATATGAATAATTATTTGATACTAAATGGACCTTAACCTAAGGTGGATTAGTGTTGAGTTATTATAAACATATTTGCTTGTTAAGATTAAAGATTGCTCGTGTGTTTATACATTTTGTGCCGGTACTTCTCTGTAGAATATACATTGCAAAGGACGGTTCATAAGTGCTTGTAAAAAGCCATATTGAAAAAAAAAATAGTTTTAACATCAATATAAGAAGTAATCGCAGTATCGCTCATCTCAAAGAATTTCCTACTCCCATGTGGGCATTAGCACTGGCATTTTGGTATACTGTTATAACTTTTAAATTATATTTTTATTTCGAAATAAACGATATTCTCACAGGTAATGCGAATACTTCTACATATATCATTTTTAGATAAATCACAGTAATCATTTTTCAAGTACAAACCACTTTTTCCCGATATTAATGTGTCCCATATATCGTGTATTATAAAATATAATGGCGATTAAAATATTTTTATATATACATATATAAAAACATGAAAAAAAAAATTGAAATCTATAAATATATATATCATCCTTAAACTAGAAGTTATAAATATCTTTCGTCTCTTATATTAATATGTCTTTTTTGTACTTTATAATCTTGTCACTATTTATATTTTTAAAAGGTAATATGATGTATTCTTTTATAAAGGGTATTTATACGTTACATGATATTATAATAAAGTTATGGTAATCTATATTACTTAAATCATTCTTGGTCGAATGTTCATATTGTATGAATTTGTCCCACGCTATATATGTTTTTATATATGCAAGTTAACTTATTAGTATTTATAAAGCATTGTCATTTTATTTTATTGCTAGTAAGAAAAATCTATTAAAGTAACATTGTTACTTTGAATATGAATTAGCTTACGATACAAATTATAATAAATTAATTGCTTTGATATATGTAGTATTTCGATAGGATTTCTGCAGGTACACTAAATATTTATTTAAAAGATTAATACGTAATTTTTTCGTTTTCATGAATATCCCAATTATTATATATTTTTTAATTATTGCCTGTCTGTCATTTGCACACGTATAACAAGGAAAATCTCGATGAATTTTTAATGAATCTCGGCATGATGATAACCTATTTCCTGGGTCAACGTGAAGTATAATTTTTGTCATGATAAATAAGAGGGTATTTAAGGGATATTCAAAAACTGTACCTTTATAGACACGTAATATATTTTCGTTAAGGTTTTTTTATTATTTAACTATTAATCCTTCTACAGTATTATTATAAAACTATTGAATCTATATATTAACGTATGTTTTGTCGTGTTTATCATTATATATAACAGAAGTTAGCCTTTGAAATTACAATAATGTTATTTTCAACATATATAAGGATTAATTCATGTATTAATAACCTAGATATTAGGAAGTTTGGAATACATTATCGCACAATGGAATATGGGATAATTAACGCCATCGGACACGAAATTGAATAAAATACGTTGTATGATTAAACTCATAATAAGTTAGGTTGCAGAAATATTCTGAACACAAATATTTCGGATAAGTAAAAATACATATGTATATGATAAGCTTGTTATAATAATTTTAACTATTAATTTTTGCGTCTCTATATTGTACTCTAAGTGCTTAGTATTAATCTATGTCAATATTAGAATTTATTTGGCAGACGATATTAATCCTAATCAAACAAGTAACATATAATAATAAGCTCTTATTGTAAAATAAAATTGTAAAAAGCGGATAGCTAGTTTATTCATAAATTACCCGCCGTACCTGTTGTTTTAGTCTTATTCAGCAAGTATCTTTCTTTTACTTGGTGGTAGGGCTTTGTGCAAGCCCGTCTGGGTAGGTTACAACAAACTCATCAGATTCCACCGCCAAACAACAGTATTGTTGTGTTCCGGTTTGAAGGGTGAGTTAGCCAGTATAATTACAGGCACAAGGGACAACATCTTAGTTCCCAAAGTTGGTGGCGCATTGGTGGTGTAAGATATGATTAATAATTCTTACATCGTCATTGTCTATGGGCGGTGACCACTTACTATCAGCTCGCCAATATGCTCGTCCGCCAAACTATGAAAAAAAAAACATAAAAAAAGGCTTTTTTCAACCTAACTATAAAATTATACAGTTAAACATAATCATTAAGTATTGATCACTACATACAATTAAATTATTAAATAATATCGATATAATGTATGTATTATATAATTATCTGCATAGATTAAAAGGACACACCCCTGATCTTCTTTACGAGAGTCATGTGCGCTTAGCGTGATTCGTTTTCTTTATCTGTCGTCTGTAGCTGTTAATTAATAACTAAAGATTGGAATATTGCTATGATAATTTTGTTACTTAACGACTTCATAAAAATAACCACTGTGGGTAAAATCTACTTACGTTATTTAATATTCTATTAAAGATCTATTTACTTCAATTAATTACGAATGACAGTTACATCTATTTTAAAATGATTAGTGAACGAGTACTAGTTATTTAAAATAAGACATTCCTAAGCTTACTTTGCTATCTTAGTTGGAAATTAAGTAATTAAATCTGCACTTTTGATATAATATGATTAACATCTCGACTCCACACTAGTTATATTAAGTTAGTTATAAATATGTACAGAGTTTTCGTGATATAATTTTTGCGATAAAAGATATAATAGACTCGCGTCAAGCATTCTATTCGCCCCTACTTAGTTCTCATTTATTTATATAAATAAATATGCAACAAATATTTTCCAACATCTATTTTAGAAAAATCTAATTTTTCAAATTCTCAGAACTCTTGAGTCGAAACATTCCGGAACTTCGATACTTTTATAAGTAATGATATTGAAGTTTTCGCTTTGGAAAATTAATCATCGTTATAAAATGATAATATTAAATATCATCAAATTCTATCATACAATTAATTATTTGTTATAATTAAGAGAAAATAATTATTAAGAATTTATGCTTTGTTGATAAGATTTTTAAATAAAAAAAAAAAAAAATAAAGTATACATTAACCGATACATGTCATAGATAGTCCTCGTTAATTATAATTCACATTATCAAAGAATTATGTTTTTGGTAATCTGGTAATAATCTTTTAACTATAAAACACAGAATGAATAAATGAAATAATATTGTAATATATATTATATTGGTACTAGGTCTGGTGGCCCTTATTTTATAATCTGTGGTAGAAGTAGGTGCGAAGAATATTTTCAGTGACTGAAAAACAAGGTTTCTAAATTGTAAGTCGTCTATTAAAATTTGAAAAGCACATATCCCCCATTTTTTTTTTCTTTATAGTAAGACGTATTTGAAGAAGAGCAATCGCTTTTGAAATTCTAATTTAAAAACTAAATTATTTGTTCTAAAGTCTTATACTATTTATTTTTATTATTAAAAGCTTTTATTTATCTTGCAATGTATGTATATATATATGAAATCTTGCTAATCAATTTTGAAGCAGATATCTTTAACCGATTTGGCTGAAATTTTGTATACACGTTAAGTTTGGATGACAATACACGATAAGCTGCTTGACGTCATTATAAGTCCAATATGGTGGAACATTCGAGATGGCAGAATAGTTATTTTTTATGCTCTTCTGCAATATAGGTATCAAATGATAGGGCTCGATGTGAGTAATTCGAAAATAATGTGACGTAATTATAAATTCAATATGGTGGACAACATTCGAGATAGCAGAATAGTTATTTTTTATGCACTTATATAAATCTAATTTTTATGGGTGTCAAATGAAAGAGGTTGTCAAGTATAAATTGAAAAATATTCTGACATCACTCTTAATCCAATATAACATCCGTCCGTATAGATTTCGGTTAAGACGGTGTTCACCTCATTCAGCCCAAGTCTCTGCAATTTCCAGCTAAATATAGTTACGGGACCATGGAACGAAGAATGCTGCCACTTATATTATGATGGGCTTGTACAGTATACAAAATGCAGGGTACTACTGTCGATCACGCCGTTGTTTTTTTAGGCAAGAAGCTCTTTGCTTCTGGTGAAGCATACGTGGCCTTAAGTAGGGTAAAATCATTAGAAGGTATTGTTATTGAAGATTTAGACTGTTCGAAATTAACCGGCAAGCGACCTTGCAACAATGATGCGTTGAATGAGATGAATAGACTCAGAAACCTAGCCAGTCATAACTAAAAATTAAAAAATAAATTCAAAGTAAAAATACTTTTAATAGAAAGCTTTTATTTAAATGCTCTAAAAAGAAGAAAATAAAATTTTCTTTCAAAATTTTAACAATCAATTTATAACCTCATTAAATACACAATTTCTTTAATCATAAAAGCTTGTACTTGTTTCGAACGCATAGTAAACGAAAAACTTTTATATAACCTTAAACATTATTAGCGTCAAAGGGAAAGTCTTTATCTTACTGCTTTATCTAACTTAAAGAAACAACAAGTCTCACTGTGTGACAAATGGGCAATGCAAAATAATCTTTTTTACGTCCATTTTATTCGAATGCCGTAATAAGATTTCAGAAAAAATCAATAGCGTTCTGTAAATTCTACCCTGCATCGAGTATATGTAAAGCGTTACTTAGATCCTTATCGGCTTCAGTCGTGAAGTGACAGTGAGTCTACATATTGATTGGATTTTATGATTGGAGCTAATCTTTTTTAGATTATACAAATTTTACATTATACTTTCCAACATTCCAAATTGTATTAATTAGGTTAGTTTAAACATCGCAAAAAAAAACAAGTTTTCAAAAGTAACAGAAAACATTATACCTACGATAAAAAAATGTGTCAGAAAGAATGCGATTGCAGTAAAGTTGTTGCATGTGCTGTAGTATGAGTTCAATTATGTATTCAGTGGTTATGGCCGAGACAAGGAGGGGAAAGGCGCGCCGTTTCGGCGTTGACATTGTATGCGCGCGCGCACTCAGTTGTAGCGTGTCTCGCGCCGCGTCTGCAGGTTTACTATACCCGTGACAATAAATTCAATTCGAGAAGCACATTACGGGCGCTCGCGCTCGGCTCGCGACCTATGCCTGCCAACGTCCATGCGCCTTTTGGACGCCGTTAGAATGAAGTACCACTATCGCTGCATTTGGAATAAGGAGATAGTGTTCAATTCACAAAAACTTGTTAAAAGACGTTAGGTTTACGTGCCCGATTATTGATTTTCAACGACGACTATAGCTCGCATCACGAGGATTCCAGTTTCTGCAATTCCACTGCCCATTTAATCGTATAGAAGTAACTAGCGTATTATAGCAGTAAGAACAATTATAGAGGACTATTCTTTGTTAATATTGGACTTCGTAATGGCACTTGCAGATCTGTATGCTGGTACGTGCTTTGAGCTATTTCAAATGTGTCAATATGAGATGGTTTGTTTTGATTTTGTTGTGTTTTTGTAGGTAGAGATTGAGATCTGGTTTCAAGGTCTTTACGCTCTAATACCTGCCGTGTTTTTACTTGAGACACAACTACTGTTTGTAAAATTATTAAATATTAATACTCATTCCGGCAATGTTACTGGTTCTTTATATCTATTCATAGCATGGATTGACATTTCTGTCATTGAGCATAACAACTTAACAGAAACGTGTCGTGTTTTGAAGCATTGTTTATTTATATAATAAAGTTGTTCGATTGGCTTTGGGGCTTGTGTGAAAGATTGTATTCAAAATTATTATTTAAATGCAAATTATGAAATAAAAAACTAGCCGCTTATCTCACATTCACAATTGATAAAGGAAAAATATTGATATTATTATAAATTTATAAATAATGCAAATTATAATTTGTAATATGTGTCGCAGATTCAATGCGCATAACTTGAAGTTATTTAGCATTGCATTAAGCAGGCTGTTGTTTATGACGCGTAATTTACCTCAATGAATTCACGTGGCGCTAGTGCCAGAGCTACAAGCTACTGAGGTATTAAGCATGCTCAATTGTTTAATTATTTCCTTTACGGAGGTTTGTTATGTGTGCGAACAATTAATACGTGGAACGAAACCTTTCCACGCTTGTGCCACGACTAACTGATAAACCAGTTCGCTCCCAAGGCGACCTCGTTCGTTGTTCGCCCAATAATTAAAGCGACTTATTGGCTACTTGTTTTCATTCCTACGCATTGATATAGATTATGACCTGTTAGCGAAGGCGTCTTGTTATTGGTATGATATGCTTAAGTAATTTATGATTTACTTTTGTATTTATTCCATGATAAATATGTAACGTTCGTGCATGTTTATAAAGCATATGCATTTTTAATTTGTTGTTGGCCTTTATTAAATGATCGTTTATGTAATTTATATATTTTATAGGAATTCCGTATATTAGTATGATAGTTCCTAACAAAAATATATACTAAAAATATACTTAAATCATAACATTATATTCAATTTTATTCATCAAAAAATTTAACCTGAATTTAACTTAAGATTAGGTTAAATTTTTTGATAATGATGATTTTGTATTATTGATAATTTATGAAATCGATGTATAAATTAAAATAGTTTAGAGTACGTGGTAAAAGGAAATTATTTTTGGCGTCGCAGAATAAAATTTATCTAGCATTATAAAGCTAGGGGCACATCGGTGAACTTTGTTGATTGCAAGAGTTTATCAGAGGGTCAGCGGTTGACGCGCCTCTCGTTGCCTATCTGTGTCGCTAGCTGTACATGATCGTTGAAAATGTAATAAATCCACAAGAACAAAACGACTTTCGTATTGTTTATTAAATACATATATTTATTCTGCGTTTACTGTACATTCGATCTATAGAATAAAGCTCTTTCAATGACTCAAATTATTCTTGGTACTCTTACAATGCATCTGTATCTATCACCCTTAAGTATCACCGTAAAAAAGAATCATATTCTTGCGCTCAGACATCTTCTCAATTACTTTCAATTGATCATAGTGTATACGAGTCTGTCAACTGTATTAATAAAAATACCCTGTCGATTGTTAAACAAATAGTTGTACAGTTTATCAGATAAATTACGAATCTACTACGCTTGAAATGTCACAAGGAAAAATCATTACTTGGTATCGCATATTTTAAAAGTGGACTTTACTTGTCTTGAGATAACTAACTGAATAAATTAATTATTATTATCTAAAACCGGGTCCCTACATTATAGGGGATATTGTTGTTCGCTGATATTACGAATTGAAATTATTTGTGTTTTATATTTTTTTACGACCTCTAAATTATTGATAAAGAGAATGCAATTCAACTATTCGAGGAACAATGATTATTTGACCTTAAAGTAATTTAATGCAGCATAGTTAAATTATTATTTTATTTTATATAAAAAAGAAAAAAACAGTGCAAAGGAACTTCTAACAAAGGAAAAGTTGAAATGTAAACATTGAATCACGAATCACGTTGTTTATGGGGTAACAAAATAATAAGGTTACAGTAATCTTGAAATTATCATAATTGAAGGATTGAATAATTATTGCCAATGAGAAATGTTTCGATTACAGTGAAGCAATTGATTATTTATGGTATTCGCGATAGCTGACTGCGTGCAACATGAGATCCTGTTTATTTAATTTCGAGAGCTTACTTGACACTCGCTAAATACGCAAGGTACTTAGTAGTCAGTCTTAGTAGTCAATGACTTAACATTTTAATATTTACAAAGTATTATGATAATAATTTGTAATTGTTAAATTTAGTAACAAAGATAATTTAATTAGAGATAATAAAAAATAATTTCGTTACAAATAACTTCCAGTATGTCAACATTCACTGTCTACATGGTTACATTCGAGTCTGTTGAAATATTTTTAAATATACAATCTTATAATAGCAGAACGTTTAAGAATTAAGTTTATGTATTTAAGTATTATGACGCTGTGAGTTGGCACTGTTGTGCAGATATTTAATTGTATACTGTATAGTATAATAGATAAAATCGTAGATATTATAATTATTCTGAGTTAATATGACTAGAGTTTTGCCAGTTATGTTTAGTTGTGTCATTGAGCATGCATTTGTATTCGTAAGAAGGAATTATTTTATGAAAATATAATACTATTCATAAATCTGGGACGACTGTTTAGACCAATAACAATATATGAAGAACATTTACTATAATAATAAATTTGATACAAAATATTGTGTATTAGATTTTATTATAAACGTTTATCAGTGGGCGTTATTAATTATTATTATTGTTTTAATTGCAGAAAACATATTTTCAAACTGGTTGGAAGAAAAAGTGGAGCTTCCCATCTTCGAGAACATCTCCCAAGTGCCCGAGCGTGTAGAGGTACCACAAGTAGCGCTGCCCCTACCCACGTACGCGCCACAGACGGTATCACAGCCGACCGAAGAGCTACTGCGAGAGTTCGAAACGGTATACGGCGCCGTCGAGTTGACTCATCTTACACCGCCGCAGAGCCCGCCCGGCCCCGCTACTCAACTCCTGCTTAGCTACGCGCAGCAAGCACAGTGCGCCTCTATTGCACCCGCCCTGCACACCGCTCCGGTGGTGCCAGAGCAGTGGCCCGTCTCCCCCACGCCGGTGGTACTGTCGGAATACGACTGCGACTCCCAGCTCGAGGAACTTGTTCGCCACCGCGCCGCTCAGCTAGCGTCCCCGCAGCCGTCCGCTCGCAGCGCGTCTACTTCGCCTCGCTCTTCCCCGCGCTCGTCCCCGCCGTCGTCACCGCGCTCGTCCTCCACCGACGAGGAGTGGTGTGCGTCGTCTCGCCCCAAGCCCTACTCGCGTAACGTCGACGATCGCCGTTCGCGTAAGAAGGAACAGAACAAAAACGCAGCCACCCGCTACCGCCAGAAGAAGAAGGCGGAGGTCGAAGTGTTGCTCAACGAGGAACAGGCGCTGCGCAATCGCCACGTCGACCTCGGAGAGAAGTGTTCGGACCTCCAGCGAGAGATTCGATATCTCAAAGGGCTTATGCGCGATCTGTTCAAGGCGAAGGGTCTCATAAAATAAAAATTTGCTCTACGAATTAAGTGAAAAAATATACGCACCGCGCGATTCAAACGTGGTGTATTGAATTATATTCAATCAGAAGTTAAGGAGTTTATAAAATTTCGATGATATATCTACATTTAATTTCTAGTTAAGCTAGATAAGTTGTATCGTTTGCATCTTACACCTAACGTCGAGCAGCATAAGTCACGCATGTAATTTCGTCGAGGGCAACATCTCAGCAATGTAACATCTAATAAAATCATAAGAGGCGCTGTCTTCTCATCATTCATTTTCTTAAATATAGAGGATAGGTTGCATTCATTGTTATGAAATGTGAACGTTAAAATTGTGTGGAATAACAGCAGCACGTCATTACATTTGATTTTGTACAGTTTATATTTTTTCAAAAACATGAACATGAAGTTTTTGTACATAAGAATTTTAGAAATATCTCTGTTCTATTTTCATACAATATAAGGAATGCGACGGCGGAGTTTTCTTGTTTTATTTCTCTTTTTTGTTTATTAAGTTTACTATTATTGATATAAGTCCAGCATTATTTATAGTGTTGTCCTTAAACCTTTACGAGTGTTTTTATTGTGTAAGACTTGAAACTTTGTTACAAACTCGTTTACTTTCTCTACATTACTGATATGTTTACCTGATTTTTATGAGCAAATCGAGATTAATGAAAGGTTTTTTGGATGATTGCATTAATTTTGTTTATAGAATTATTACACCTGGTGTTTTTAGCTAATATTATCTAACTCGAACATAACACAAAATAATAAATAAACATCATTCAATTTAAATTACTTATCAGTTCTGGGTACAACTCCAATACAGCCGTATCTAAAGTTAAAACAAATAATAATACCCTATGGGACGTCACCACAAATAAGTGACGTAAACAATGTAACCATACTAATTCTAACAACTTATTAAATACATTATTATTTCTACTCTATCGAATATTTTTAATTTACCAGACAACGATCGATTAATCACTTAGTCTATAAATTATTAAAATTAAATTAAAACAATAAATACACATTTACAAGTTTTAAAATATTGAATGTTGAATTTAAAGCTATTGGAGCTAGCTTACTCGGTTATATATGTAGTTAATAACTTAGCTATATGTGCAAATGAACAAGATGTTTAAATCATACATATTACTTTCTTTTTGCACTAAATTATCAAAACAATTTAGGGTGTATACTTCTATAATTATCTAGATTTCGCTAGGACTTGAAGGAAATAGAAAGAAAAGCGACTATAGTGCATCACGATCTTGGGCTAACTGGGCCGACGCAGTGTTTGTTGCCACTACTACTGAGCGACGCCATGTAAGCAAAGAAACAGCCAGCAACATTCCTTATGAGTTTCATTTTAAAGTTATATGCAATCCATTTTAACGTGAACGTGGGCAAGAATATAAGCTTCTTTCTGTTAAGAATATAACACTAAGTAAAATGTGGTAAGATTATCTATGTCTAAAACTAATTGTCTATGATTAGTTCTGAACCGACATGTTAAATTTCAACTCCTTGCTCGAACTCAGCATGCAAGATTTGACCAAACATATTAAAAAAAAATAAACTTTACAATTTATAAGCTTGTAAGAGTGCAGAAATAACGACTACTATGTCATGATAAATAATTGTTATCTCAAATATTTGTTTGTATGCAGGTTTTAACGCAGCCTAGTGGCCGACGCTTAAGGCTAGGCTGCCAGGTCAATTTCTTGTAATAATCATCATATAGTATATTATAATTAGGAGTTAAACAAGACTTAGTTAGCATTTTAACCTAACGTCATTGACGGTCGTAATTGATCTTTAGCATTTAGATAGACGAGTACATTTGCCTCAAAAAATGCTTGAGACGCAATAAAATACAAATGTCACTGTACAACTTATTATTTTACTTCTTCATCATCTATCCTTCTCTCGTGCTATACGCGTCAGAGTACCTCAAGGCTCCTTCCTGACCTCCGTGTTGCGTCTTTACAAGAATGGCATATCAAAACACACCGACCGAGTTGTAAGTAGTGTTTTACCATAAGGACAACCTTTACTTCAAATGCCATTACCTAACTACTCCAATTAGCGAAGCGAAGTAACTGTCATAGACAAAATAAATTAGTTTTATATTAATCGTTTACATAATCATTATCAAGAGGAGTCAGGACGTTTCCATGGGTTTCTTCTGGACAACGACGTTCTCATGGAAGGAAGCAATGGCTCAAGACACGTAAATACATTGGTACGTTGAATATTGCAATGGTAATAATGCCTTGAAACGTGGCCTTTAACAAAAGTGACGTCATCGCTTAATTTTAACTAGGCGACGTCGGTTTCTAAGTTTATGGTACAAGATTATTGCTTATTTAAAAAACAAATAACAACTGTGTAAAATGTATTTAATAATAATGAAAAATCGAAATACGATAATCCATTTTTGTATTATCTTTAATTTACATAAAAAAAAGAAAAATCAAGACTGTCATGTCAATAGACAAGATTTTAAGCGGGTGAAATTGTAAACCGCAGTTACTAAATAATCTATTTCTTCTTTATCTCTAATCTATAAATAGTATAAAAGAAAGTCGGCTTTGGTTTGTGTTCTGTCTGTCTCCTATAGTACACTTTTTTCTTCTAAACCACTCTATGGTTTTTTTTACGGCTTTTATAAAATAAAGTGATAACGAGGTTCTACATATGATTTGTAAATATTTTTCAAATTCATTTGTAAAATGGTTGACCTATAACGGTCTTTTGTTCAACATATTACTGTTATTCGCTTACATGGTTAACGCTCACATACAAACATAATTGTATAAAAAGGACAGAAAAATCCGTGATAGCATGTCATTGTTACACTACTCAGGTACACTCATAATAACTATTTTTACCTATTACAAACTAATACAAAACGGTGTTTTTACGAAGCCATGTTTTCCAATTCATTATTAATCCTTGTTCAGAATAATATATTAGTAACATTGGGCTTTTAATAAAGATTAAAACTGTTTTTTGCTCTATAAGATTCATAGAAATATTTTATCATCGTTTTATTATCGTATATCATTTATCATCGTTCGATATTATCATCGTTTCTAAATTATGTGTGACTATAAAAATCGTTCAAAGCGATGCCTATAACGTCAAATTATAAAACAAAAGGTTTTACAATCTGAGGCGAACAAAGTTTTTAGTTTAGCAGTTGAAATTATCCAAATTTGAATCTATAAGTCACACATTGATCTGTTGCTTAATAAAAAACATATTTCTCTTTTATGATATATAAATAAATAAAAAAAAATGTGAAATAAATATACATATTATATGTTTAATATCTTGCTAAGTGCATTTTCTTTAATAATAAATTCGCACACGTGCGAAGCCGCAACGGGTCGATAGGTCGCTTATATACTAAAGCTATAAAAACACACTGCATCTTCTGGTATAAATATTTATGTAAATTGATTGGTATTACTTTTTGTAATAACGAACTAAAAAAAGGTTTTATTTCTTAGCATAGATACATTAAATAGCTTTGGTTTTCTGGTATTTCTTTGTTACTACAATTTCTATAGGGACATCTATTCTGGCATCATTTTGAAATACGCTGTAATACGAGACGAACTGTTATAATAAAGTTGTCGAAATCCCCTCCACGTTATTAAATGGCGGAGTGTGTGAGATTGATTGCCGCACTAACTACCAAAAGATAGCGGAATAATCTCTGCCATAGTGGGTCGCCACGGGATCGCTTTCGAATGCTGTCTTTAATATCTGGAAGAGTTAAGGCTCGACCCTCGTCCCTATATTGGATTTTCTGTGAGGGGGGAAAAAGAGGCGAATATTGTGGCCTTCTTTCTGGTCTTTTTCGGCTGAGCGGATGGTCCCTCGAGAATGGCGCTGAGGCCTCAAACGGCACATTTCATCAGGTAAATGTATACGGTTACTTTACAGCTTTATTTTGGAAATTTGCCTTCAAGAAATATTTTAAAACAAAAAAGAGATACGATTATTAAAAAAATAGGTTGTTGATAACAAATATAAAAATGATGAAACATAAGTAGTTTTTGTAAACAATTAAACATTGAATGAAGACAGTTCCTTTATATTTTAATACTTTTGTGTAATACTTACATATAAAATATTATTATAATCTAATACAATTAAAATGTAAGTCATCATTATCATATTATGATTAGTTAGTATGCATCTTTCCCTTTTTCTTAGGGCGTGAAGCCAGGGACAAAGTTCTCTGCGTCGTTGGAATCCGTCGCCCGAATGTTATGAATGTATTAAGTTCGCTAAGTCGGCGCGAAGGAATTTTCATGGATACCACAAGTGCTTTCAAGGCCATGATGAGACAGTGCATAAATTCCGATCCACATATAAAAATGAAGAAGGAATGGCTATTATTTTTTTTACAAAATATTTAAGGATTCAGTGAAAACGGCTATGACTTTGAGGTATGTATTTCTATACGAAATACATAAATAAGGTTATTGCAATATATAAAACAAATATATTTATTTTTATATAGAATATTTATTTTGTATAGTATATTTAAATAATTATATATTATAGATAAAGCAATTAAAATAGAGTTTTGTCTTATTTTAAATTATTGTTCGCAATCGCAGTTTATTAGGTTTAACGGTTTCAAGTGATTGTCAAGGATAAAGATCCTGGTACTCAATCACTCGACAAATTATAATTATTGGATGGGTTTTAAGTTGATTGGTACCTATTATGACCATTGGTATGACCATTGGTATCTAAGTGCGATTGCTAAAAATATTATTCGTTTACTTTTTCTATTTATATATGTATAATCACTGAAATGACTTATGAATTCAAATCAATAAAATAAATGTATTTTTATTGTTTTATTTTAACAAATAATTAACAAATTTCGTGATGATCAACTATCAACATTATACACAGCTCTTTGGTTCCGCACCATCTTGGCGCCATAGTCACCCTATCCTTGACCCCTAGAATCTCATGTCACTTTGAACTTATCTAGGAATAAACCGGTGTTTCATAAGATGCTTATAATTTTTTTCTTTTTAAGTCATTGGCATTTTGGGGACACTCACTTGACTGGCGCCTACAGCGACTTCGCGCTTCCCTAGGGCCAGTGCTGACTGAAATAATCCAAATAAGTTATTTAATAATATTCATAACTTAATAAACATAATTTCTTCATATTTGTGGTCTGAAAATAAGTCTCTTCACACTTACATCTGAAGTTGAAAGCTCCTTAATGTTGTTAAGACGAAATCATGAATAATCTGTTAAAAATCAAGTAAATTTTAAATAAACTATTGAATTTTTAGAATTATTTTATTTAACTTTTTATTTTCATATACGATTCACGTGCTACCTCTTGTATGTGAACGTTGATGATCTTATTTCAAAAATGTTTATGCAAGTGTCAATAAAACCTATCAAATCAATCGATTGAACGATGCATGAGCACACGGAGTGAATATGATGAAATTTTCAAAGGGAATTAGCCAAGTGCGCAAGACATACATTATGGTGCACAAGTCACTGCGTAATCCATAATGTACTCTCTATTCTCTGACTTTCATAATCCGATGAGACGGGAAATCCGACACGACCTGAAAGAGCTCAAACGCAAAACAAGCGAGCGGCTTAACGTACAATCCGAGGTACGAGAATATATGTGTACACTTGGCAGTGTTCCTCCCATTGGGTTGCTACTTGAGAACTTCGGTTCAGGACCTCGGGGTACTTTATAAGCTAGCTGATCGACCGGCGTGGTATTAACAGGAAACAATACATATGACGGGTTTATGTTGATAGGTAAATTGATGATGAAATCATTAAATAGTAACATAAGAGTAATACTAAGATTAGTAGAGTCATTATAGCAATAGGATTCTGATATGTTTATAACCTATTACTGTATTAGTTTACCTTTTTTTAAACATTTTTAATACAATTTTCTTTACTAAACCATCTTTGATAAACTTGATGGATGGGCTATACAAAATATGTACACCTTGATATTTAATCAATGATGAATTTTGATATTCAAATACGAGTATAAATATGAAATTCACAAGACAGAAAGCCACGCGTCTCTAATTCACAGCAGCACAAAGAGCGTTATTTATTAAATACTATTTAAGTAATGTTATTGATAAGACTCCTTCATACTACATAATAAATGTGACGTCGTTTATAAGTATTCGCGTTCCTTAATTTGTGTATAAGATACTTTCGATCTTTATATTGAAACAATGTAGTACGCTATTAAGTATAAGGTTACTTATCTCTTGCTGTAGTTGTTTTGTAAGCTGATTATTACGTAACGACTTAAAATATTACCATAATTTAGAAGTTATATTTAAAAATCCAATCTGCGATAGCTATCGCCGAGTAATTGGCGTGAGGCCACCTGCATGATCGATGCGATTTGCTTCGAGAGAAGACGTGTTCCTGGCTTAATTCTGCGGATTATCGCGATATGCCGAGTACGTACGCGGTTGACATCGCTCATCTATTGATTAGTGTGCTGTCAAACTAAGTATGACTGATATATTCATAATTCACATATATCACGGGTACATTATTGCAATTATTTCTTGTATTTTACCAGTTTTCATATTTCAATATAAGCTCTTGTTAATTATAAAGCTTATTAAATTTAACTTAGAATGATCACGAGATCACGTTTTTATTTTTATTTTTAAAGATAAACGGCATTATAATATACTTATTTGTTTATTGGTACCGATTCAAAACAGATTTACCATTAGAGATGTTAAAAAAAAAACCGTTCTATTTGCAGATTACTATGATAGTTGCAGAAAACTCTGCGAAAGCATATACATTTAATAAGTGTTTTTATGTTTCACGAACTGGGAAAATAGACGGTTTTGATTTAATTTATTTTTGTATTTATTATTACTAATCTAATTTATTATAAACGAATTGCGGATTGTAAGCGACAAAAATTTTTACTGAAAAAAAAAATCTGGACCAGAAATTTTATAGGCATTGCAAGAATAGAATCTGAACAAACCGTTGAAACAAAGCTAGAGATGTGCGGTATGGAGTTTTAGTACAATTTGTGCTCAATTATGAGTCTAGTATATGTATATGTATGTCACAGATAACTAGCTCAATTAGCCATTCAATTAACAGGATAGCTATTTTACTAAATGGCTACATTCAACCAGCTTCCTAAATGACATTCGCCAATACGTCTTCCGTTAATAGAATGGGATAATCTGCTTTAGATTCTTCTGAAAATAGACATATAAGAAAAATGTTTTCTTAATTAGGTAAAAATATTTATATATTATTAATTATTAATAAGCAAAGCTCACAAAATTAGTTAGCTGCATGCTACATGTATAATAGTTGTTTATATACCTTTTTTTTTTAAGAAAAGTTATATATTCTATGTTAAAACCTTTATGACATATTACCTGTACGCATCAGGACTTTTGTTATTAAATAATATCGAATTACTTATTTATATTTTGTAATATTTTTTTTATAAATATAATATTCATAATTACAATCACTAGATATGCCGTCTCAGCTTAATATTTTTTCTAGTTTAAAAGAAGGTGTGTAAGTATTGTCATTTATTTATTCACGTAATTGAAAAAGATTTAAAAAAATACCCCTTCAAAGATTTGTTATCGTTTATACACAGAATATTAGATCGACTTTTCTAGAAGGGATACTAATCTTAGCAATTTCCTAATTGAAACTAGGTTGCAAGAGCAAAGCTGGATTTATTTACGACTGTACCAAGAATACAATACTTGAGTGGTGTTAACATTGATTTATATATCGGATTAATAAACGAGTTAATTGTAATTGAGATTATTGGTGGGTTAAAATTTTAATACAATTGATTGTAAATATATTTTTTTTATTTTATTTTAAATTAATATATTAGATTATTAAACACTATTTCATGTTTTTGTTTCGAACAAAGTAGTCTTATTCACTTTATTACGGAATTGTACTAGAAACATTTGACTTAGATACTTATTATAGTTTTTGTTTTCTATGATCTAACTGCGAACACAACTAACTGTGGGTACACATGAAGCCGAGTAATTAAGTTAGGTAACTCAGTAATTCTGCCACATTAATCGAACATTCAAGTTTCTATCTAATAGCATCAGAAGTTCTACGGTTAAGTGAACGTTGAGTATTCTAGATTTAAATATTAAAAATCATGGTTTAATTTCTTCATGTGACGAAAGAAAAAGATTAGGATTAGAAGTAATACAGTAAATAAATATTAACAAAATACTGCTTAGTTACTTTTTAGATCCTTTGACAACCCTCTTAATTATGGTGATATCCTTGCAACTTATGTCTTACTTATTTATAAGTCAAGGTTGTCGTCGCCGCAAAATATCTTGTAAATGAGGCATTTTATCCTAATTATTTCATAATCCATGTTATTCAAGTTTACGTAAGATTTAGTTTTACTTGTGTATATAATGTGTATAGTAATTATGACATTTATAAAGGTTAATATTTAATCTAAAAATTACTAGTTATATGTTTTACTCTAACTGATTGATCTTTATTTGTAATGACTCGGTTTATTTGTTTAACCTATGGAATTTTTAAACTTTTCAGTTTAATTTAAAAATAAACATGATTTTTTGTAAACGAATACTTTGTTTGATTTGTATTCAGCGAATATAAGTAAGCATAGTACACAGACGGAAACGAGGCAATGGTGTTAAGGATACAGTTTCTAGATTCATATTATTCATTAAATTTTATTGAATTAGAATATTTTACTTAATAGCATTGAGTGGTTTTTCAAATCAGAAGGTTGTTTTTGATACATATCAAGGTACATACCTTGCCTAGGTGAGTAAGGACGCTGCAAAGTGAAAGATCCGTGATATTGGTGAGCGGATGCGGGGTGGGGTTCCCGGGGCGGGTGTGGTGGAAGGCGCGCGGTGAAGGCGGTGGAACGGGATGGGGAGGGAGGTAGTCCAGGGTAAGCGTGCAGGGGCGCAGGGCGGCGGGTAGCACGTAACAAGTGAAGCGGCCCTGGGAGCAACAGTCTGCCACAGCCCGGCCACGCGGGCTCACACGCTACTACAAGTGTTGCATCCCGATCTGGACCGTGCTCCTCGCGTAAGTAATTCTTATTGTCTAACGGTATCTCGGTAAGCGAGATATAAACGCGCGGTTAATGTAGCACGCCCACGCCTACGTCCAGCGTAGAACCCCGTAGCGCTACGTAGCAAACCGTAGCTCGCCGTTACGGTCGCTGTTAGCATTGGCTTGAAGGATGTCTATCACTACAGCGATATACCTGTTGAATGTGTATTGCGTTGTGAGATAATGTATTTCTCGATCGTATACCTTTAATGTGTTAATATATCAATTGTGTATTGAACACTTAATTTATTAATAATACCCCAAAAAAAAAACTTAGTATGTTAAATAATAAGTTAATAACATTTATTAAAAAGCTTATATGACGTCGGTGACATTGAATTTTAATGATATTCAGAAAAAATATTATTTTATTATGTACTTTGTAATTATAAAAGTGTACAATAATATATAGTTTCGATATTTATGAGATACTATTAAATTAAGACTAAACTGTAAATTTCAAGGAAAAAGTATAATATTTTACATCTAGCTGAAAGATAAGGTCAAAGCTGTTACAGACTTAACACATTTCTATAATCCGTTCAATAGGTTAAGTTTTGGGAACTTGAATTACTAAACTGCGTGACCCATAAACCATCAAGAAGCGTATGTGATAAAGTACGACTCGAAAGTAATATACCGAAATTTTAGGTACATAGTACACGTATGTACCTAAAATTTCCACTTTAATTATTTACATACACGTATATACCTAAAGTATTCTAAATCATGGGAACGTATAAAGTCTAAAGACATGGCAGCGTGACTTAGAAATTCATCTAGGACGGTCAAAGCTGATCTTAATTGTGTTCATTATTAAGAGGGAAAAGGTTAACATCATATTAAGGTATCATGTATAATTTATGATTTTATACAAATTTGCATATTATATTTCAAAATATTATCACCCTCATCTCGACTGTTAAGCTGAAATTACAAATTGCGATCATTTTAATCCCGACAGCTTTGAAAGTCTGAAAAGTGATTGGATGGCGATGGCTTAGCGTAGTATTCCACCGAATATACGATACAGATACTTACTACGTCGAGTCTGAGTATTACAAAACTATTGAAAAACTGCGATTCGAAAATAGTTTGCAAGCGACTGCTGTGAATACTTTCACGTAAAAATTATTTTCGTGATCGAAACGCTCGAATCACGGAGGAAAATATTTATTAATCAAAAAGTTGGCCGAAATGCTATATATTTAGTGGATGTACAAGTTTTCGTTATGTCCCAGATTAAAACCCGATGCTTGCCATTTCTTTTGTCTCTGATTTTGTACATTTATTCCTACGAGTCAATGAATAGATAACATTTATCAGATTTCACTGATTTATGAACCCATTTAAACCTTAAAATGCTCAACAAATGTTTGTTGTGAAGATATTTTATTATTTTATTGTTTGACGATTTTTATATTATTTGTATCGTTGTTTAAAGTAATCAGATGGAGTGTTTTCATAAAACGCTACGTCGCGTATTAAGTTCGGTCGGTTAAAACAAAGTTATTTGATGATTTGATTAGTTTTTTTTTTATAAACAGGATTTGATTTATAAAAGTAGTTTTTTTGTCTATAGTAACAACAATTAACTTTTTCAAGTTTTATTTCATACAATGAAGATGTTAAGACGAAACTTTTTAATTAGAAAGATAAACCGTCTCGGAGTAGCTTTGTTGATAGTTCGCGAAGAAATCCCGATGCACCTTTGCAACTCTTAGCTTGCTGTAATGAAATTTTCGTAAGACAAATTCAACCAAAAATATATTATGTAAATTTCTGTGCTATAATAATCGTAATATTTAAATCAATACAACTGTTTAAAAGCCCTTTTTACGTTCCTAATAACTAGCAATTTTTATAACAATAGCTTTTCATTACTAGTAATTATGAAACTTTCATGAAAATATTACAATAATGAACACAATAAAAAAATTCAGTGCATGTTTGGTTGTCAATTACATTTTATTTGAAAGATATCTCGTATTAGTATAATTACTGCGTAAAAACTACGTAGTGTTACTAACTGTAGCTAAATTTGATATTAATGTTTAGTATTAATAATCTTACTAGCCGTAAGGCCCATTAGATAGAGCACGTGTATTTTTATCGAAGATCGTGAGTTCAAATTCAGACAGGTACCGCAATTATTTTTTATGTTCTTATTTTATTCTATTTAGTAGGAAGTTGGAACGGCAAATCTGACGGTTACTATCGGTAACCGCTGCAGGAAATATTAATAATTCCTTCATAAATGAACGACTCTACGTCACTCCATTCAAACCAGAAAACAACGATACTAAGTGCTGTTTCCTGGTAGAATAAGTGATATGTGTATGGTACATACCCAGACGGATGAGTACAAAGTCCTATCATCAAGTAAATTTGTGTTAATTATTATTAATCTCGGGCTCGGCAGTGAGGACTTGCATGTGTCAGATGTTATGTGATGGAATAAGCTTCATAAAATTTTCTTCGAAAACGGAGCGAGTCTTTGCTCAGCAAATTATAAATGTCCTATACATTAATAATAATATCCTAAGCGGGCTACACAGCTTAAATCTTTATCTTTTATGAAATTCAGGGTTTTATAAAGTTGATAAATTTATAATAAGTGGTTAATTTGATTCAAAATATTTGATCCTATTTCGTGTATGATTCTGTATAAATATATTTATGTAATTGTGGTATGTAGATATATTCACATATACTGCATTTTAGGATTAAATTTTACGTTCAAATTAAAACCGAAATGTACACATTGGCGAACTTTAAAATATTATAAGTTTTTTATTTTATATTTTGTCAACGGCGTAGATGTTTTTATTAAAAAAAGCTTTTGTCGGTCGCACTTTTACGTCATAGACTCCTAAAAGATTTGCTAAAGCAGAAATGGTTGAAAAGAATTTTCTAAGAATTTTATTTCCTCATATAAACATATTTAAGGAACCAAGGTAGTAAAAACTGCATGCTTAGAATTGCATTCGAAAAGAAAACAAAGAAATAATAATTTTAAGTTTCGTGTATTTGAGGATAGATTTATTTACTTGAAAGTAAGCTAGTATAGCTCTCTTCACTAACGAAGGCGAGCCGCTCTAGGTTAAATTATCGTAGTGCATTAGTGTGAGTTATGAAGATGTCTCAGCGTGCGTGTGATGATTAACATAAGAGTAAATACAGCAAAATAATGGTGGTGGTAGGACTTTGTGCATCTCCGTCTAGGTAGGTACTCATCAGATATTCTAGCACCAAATAGCAGTACTCAGTATTGTTGTGTTCTGGTTTGAAGGGTGAGTGAGCCAGTGTAACTACAGGTACAAGGGATATAAGATCTAAGTTTCCAAGGTTGGTGGCGTATGGCAATTTAAGGAATGGCTAATATTTCTTACAGCCCCACTGTCTATGGGACGTGGTGACTACTTACCGTTGCTCGTTTGCTTGTCCGCCTTTCTGTATCTGTATATATGTATGTATAAAAAAAAGAATTACATTATATTTGTAATAATAAAACTATAATTTAACGCGTCTTCATGAATGAGTAGCTCTATAGCATTGTGGGAATCAGCATCGTCCTATAAATTTACTTTTAAGACTTTAAAAAACGTAATCGTCCAATTTAAAATTTTACAATCTGCTTCCATATTGAAACTTTTGAAAGTCGAGGGCCATACTGGTAATGTTCAAATGAAACTACTTTAAAGAGATAAGGTAAAGTGGTTTGTGATATTCCAGCCAATAAAGTGAGCTTATCGTTAAGGATTCAAAGTTTAACTTTTTTTCTATTCTAAAAGACTGAAATGGTCATCGCTTTCAACAAGCTTTAACTTTTATTTAAGTAACCGAATAAGCAGAATTATGCAATTTTTTTGCTTTTATCCTAATTTAGAACGTGGTGAAAAGTTACAAGGACGTGTTATGAATTTTTGTCCAGAACTACTAATGTAGCTCACGTTTCACGTATGAGAAAGTTGGATTACAAAATAGATTTAGATGAAATTCGAGACGGTTCCATCGTTCAGTTCTTGTTCAGTTTAATCTGCTCATATCAGGCGAACGTGTTTCCGCTATCAAGAACATTGTTGCACTACGAACATTTTGTACAGATTTGTTACAACAGCTTGTGTTACATAATTGTGTACAAATGTCTTATATAAACGAACACATATTTTGTAAAAAAATATAGTATTTTTGTTTAATTTTGAAAAAAAATAATAGTTTTTTTTTATATTAGTATTTATTAATGCATTTTGATTGATGCCTTTTGAATGATTGATACACAAGTTTTGAATAAAAAAAAACTGATATGGAAATCACATATTTCGATAGTTTAATGTTTCAGAACTAACTATGTTATGACGTAGAATTATATTGCATACAACTTGAGATAGAGCTATATATTATGTCAACGTAGTTGGAGAGAAAATTACAAGTCCAGGCGCATTCCAAGCGATCCTTTCAAAACTATAAACGATAAATAATTTAACATATACATACGACGAACTTTATATGTATTTTATAAATAAAGTAGGTGGTGATCACTTATCACTGCGTATAAAAACTTTGGCTTTGCAAGAAATATTTACAATTCCTTACTCTGTCGATGTGTCTCTACCATAGGAACTAAGTTTAAGGCTGCTGTGACGCACCGAAATTCAGAGCCCTAGGGCATTATTGTTTGAATAAACTATCCATCAGACCCATCCCACCTGTAAAAAAAAATTATCTTATTTATTATTCAAGTACAACTTTACTTTAAATAAATTATAATACAAAATTCCTATGGTTTAAATTATTATGCTTAGTATTACTTGTATGAATAAACGCAATGATTAGATTTCCCACTGAAATGTCACAAAGGCGTGAGCCTGAGTGATCATATTTATCGCATTTATAGTTAAAAGTAAATCTTTAAAGTTTTGCGGCTGCCAACGAAAAGTTTTTTATATTTCTAATAATTTTATAAAAATCAACACTCTTCTATATTTTTTATTATTATGGTTTAAAGTATTTGAAATGTAGATCAAATTCAGATTTCACTTCGAATCCTGCCATGTTATTTCAGCGTTTTTAAATGTTGAATCTCCGTCAGTTAATCTTTTGTTCTACGACGAAGAAGAATATCGTACGAAAATTCGTTATTTCGAAAGAATTTATAAGATTTATGTGTATTTGGTATCTTGCATTAAATAGCCATTAGATAGAGAGTTGGTAGAAATACTTCTCCATATGAATAGGTTTTTTTAATAAAAAAGCGTATTTTATATATTTTCTGTTTTGTTTTTACTACATTGAAAATTATTTTTCTAGTTTCATGATTAATAGAAGCTGTCAGCATAACAGATAACCGTTTATCATATTCTCGTTTTTCCAATTAAAGTATATTGTCATTCCTGAATCTCATAAAATAATATAATCACTTCTAAGTTAATATAATCACTACAAAGGGCAAGTTATCTGTATTTAGACTTTCAAACATAATATCTTTATTCGAGTCTGTTCAATGGTCCGTCTCGCAGGGGAGGCTTCGCCCGAGACTTTGTTACACGGATTCCTTATTTATTCCGATGAGATCTGTTAAGACACCTAATTGAGAAAATCAAATGCAAAATAGAAAGTTAACAGCTATGAATAATTTGATTTAAAATTGAAAATTCCGTTTAATACGTAAAATTTCTTCAGTAAAGTTTGCAACAATATTTCCCTTTTATAATTGCAGAACTTGTAAATATATTACTAACTAATGTAGCACTTAGACTTTGCTATATTTAATAAAGTGTATAAGATTACATTTTTTTGACGACATCATTGTTTGTATACTTAGTGTTTTGAACATGCTTTATTAATATATCTGAAAATGGAATACATAGATATCACAATTTAAGTGACATATTTGTTTGAAAAAAATATTTAAATTACTATTTATAATTAAATTCAATAGATAAGTGGCTTACCATTATAAAAGTTAGCTTTTTGAGCAATATTTACTATTCCTAGCTCTGTTGATGTGCGGCTTACTAGGGCAACTTAGAATTTAAGCTTGTTGTGACGAACTGAAATACAGCAGTATTCTATAAGTTTGTGGTACCTACCCAGACCAACATAGACCCACCTTACCCCTCTGTTATCTAATTTATTTTTCTATTTATCTATTATAGATAACTATTAGCTGTGTGAGATTCATTAAACTTACATGTATTTAACTTACAAAGTCCTTATTAGAAGATTCGATGCCTCTGATAGTTTTTCTAGCGATTGCGAAAAAAACCATTCAGATTGACTTTGTGTATCAAAAATTCTGAACCTAAAATATATTGTACTAGATATGTCATGTATATCAAAGTATTCAGACAAAGTTCTTAAATCTGGAAGTTATTATGATGCGAAATGTATTAATCGGATTAGTAGATTCTCAGCGAATTCCGAAACAATGAAGAAACAAACCTTTTCTGTTATAAATATATAAGTGCGCTGCATACAGTTTATCATTTTATAGCGTTGATTTTCTATTTGTGGAACAAAGAAGTATTTTCTTCGAGACTTATTCAATAGCAGAGGGTTTTTTCATTCTTTGTCTTTGACAATAATTTAAAACTTCTCTTGAGTTTTTTATGAAAAGTATTTAAGATATATATTTTCATGAAATTATTAAGGATAAATTTAGCATCGCAGCCCATGTTAGTATACATTTATTTAGTGTTTTTATTTGGCTTAGTATTAATAGAACCTACTCGGTTAATAACTACTTACAGCTTAAAAACATTTTTGTAATATTACATAAAAAAATAACAAATGGATATTGACAACGTATAATGTTTATTGGGTATCGTTTAATGTCATTGTTCTAATGTAAAAAAACATTTGAGGAGGAGCAGCAAAAGAGCAATCACAATAATTGCTCTGATCGACACGCCTCACGCCGCCGTTCTGTCTACGTCCGAACCGGTCACGATGATCAGACGATTTTTATCGCTCCCGTTCAAGTGCCTTTCGTTACCGATACCTGTACTTTTCTACATCAGTGTATCAATAGATATCTAAATGATAGCTTATAAATATTTAGACTTTTGTCTATTAAAATTAAGAAGAATAATTTTAGCTTGTTTTTATATCTTAGACTTATAAAGATTATAGTTTAAAAATGATTACAGACGGAATATATTTATAGGTAGCTTAATTATATCATTACGACTTAATTGGACGTTCGTTAATCCCGGCTCCTTAGTAATTAAGACTGGCAAAAGAGATACACCAAATCTAAGCGAAATAACACCTTAATTGTACCCGTGCGAGCGACTGTTGGGATGGGTCGATATTACGTTTATAAAAATTACTTCCCGATTTCTTATACGCTTTGCTTTTGAGACGAAAATTATAATATATTGTATATAACGATATATTTTAACTATTTTCTTAGAAAGTAACATACATATACATATATAATTTAACCATATAAAACATGTCACTTGTAAAATGTTAGTCGAACGGTGTCAATAGCCTGTATATTCTATTTGAAAACTTTCTGGGACAGTGAAGGCCTGTACACGTCATAACAATTGCTCAGCTATTGTGTCTAGTGTGCTGTCCCTGGAAGTGTTAATTTGTATAAATGTATACAATATATGAGAATTATTTGTATAGAAAACTAAAATCCGCCGTGTTTTGCAATGCCTCTATAAATTATCGCGATACGTCTCACAAGCCATCTAATGTTCTTTGATGGTATATTGCCAGAAACCTTTAGGCTAATGACCACAGCAGCTGTACATAAGTATTAACTTAATCGACTTAATTGTTAGGGAATACTAGCATAAAAAAAATATATTTTCTGAATATAATTATCAAGATAATTAAAAATAAGGACGGTGTATTCAAAATTGACGATAATGAATTCGCAGGCACTGCTCTCTACTAATACGCGTGGTATTGCCTAATTTGAATTCTTATTTAGACCGAGGGGCTTTGCATTATCTCTCGTGTTATGCAAAATTTCTTTAACAGAAGGTTCGAGACCCTTTGGAAGTTTACGACGTTCATTTTTACATTTTCGTCATCATCATTATTTCTATAATGATGTCCACAGCCGGCACATTTTTAATTTGTTATTCAGAGAGAGAGTATTTAAGGATTTTTTTAAAACATAATTTTAAAAAGCAATGTCTTACATTTCTCAGTAAGTCTCTGTAAGCTTTGCTTTTTGTTGATATAAAGATCGTATAAATATGTGAGATAAGATATCTTTTATACTTGTCATGTACTTTGAAATCCTTTTCCTTGCTATAAAAAGGGCTTTATCAGTGTAGGGTCAGCAAAGTGTATGCAAATGAGAAAGGGGTTCCACGATAGAAATAAAGAGATATAAGCGTCTTGGGTAGGGCCATAACAGTTAGGCAATGCCTACCTTTGCCGTAAATCTTACGATACAATTACTATTGAATTTACGATTCACTCGGATACATGTATGCGAAAATTATAGATAGTAGATATTTTTATCATATGTCTAAGTGTTGTATGGTTTTAAATTGACAGTTATTTTTTTTTAAATAAAGATGGATCTTTACAACTTTTATTAGAATATATTTTTACTTTAACCGATCAATTTATTCTAATTTCAAATATAATAGAGTGTTTTAATTCGAATATTATGACAATTATTTCATGACAGAAATTATGGCACCTATTTTATGGCCACATATTCAGATATTGAAATCCTAGCAATTATAACGTGACCCTTTCCATAGAGTACAGGGAATATAGTATCTAGATATATGATTTATATTTGTGTTAATAAAATATTAACCTGAATATCAGTATTTGTTCTGTTTGAACTAAGATATATGTATACGTGTTTGTTCAATTTTAGATTTGCTCTTGAATATTATTGTTACTAACTATATAATATAAAATATTATGTAATGTCCAAAACGCGTTAGAATACTTTAGTTATAGTACGTTCTAGTACTGTTGTACTAAACAATTGTACGAAGATTCAACTCTTAACGAATGTTGCGCGAACGCACATATAAAGATGAGATAAAATTAAGGAACTATTATGTTACAATATTGTTTCAAAAATGATAAACGATGACACTGCGAAAATACAAACTGTGTTGCATTTGTCAACCGATTCATTAATTATTAAATAATTATAGAATGTGTGAATACCCTATTCACACATATAAATTATACGCTTAGTATTTTCATTTAGATGTTGCTGATGTACACCAACTTTTTCAATAATTGTTTTTAATAATTACAATAAAAACTAGATTTATATAACAATATTTTAAACGTTTAAATCGGTTGCATAGAAATATATTTTAATCACAAAAGAGAGCCTATTTTAATGTATTGCTTACTCATTTGTTAATAACAATCGCTCGCGAATAGACTGTACGGACCCTGTACGAGAAGGTCGAAGAGTATTCAAACTTCTATTAAAGTACTTTGTGTTCCATTTTTGTACATTTCATAGTATGTTAATGAACAAGCTAACGTCAAAGTCAAAGGGTCTCATTTGCTAATTACTTGATTTTTGCGTTAGCACGTAACTTTCAATTCATTCGGGTTTATTTCTGTACAAAATAATTATTCAACATTATTCTCGTCCCATCCTCAGCATGATGAAATCTACTTTAAACGATAAGAAATGATGAGGTTAAATTCTCTTTAAAATTACGAAGATAACGTCATTATACTCCATTTTATTCAGAACTTTTTAGATCTAATCTTGTATAAATAAAGATAAAATCTTTGATTCATGACTTTTTTAAAATAAAATTGCATTTTAAAAGGCAGTCATTGTTACTTTCAGTTGGTCATTACGTAAATTCAAAAATATTTCACTGTAGTAATCATCATCTATCATATATTGCCATTGTTTGGTAACTTGTCGTTTTTCGTGTTATTTACATTACGTTAAATTTAAAATCGAATTAGTTTATACACGTTCTGTTTCAGTCCTGTGTTTAGTGATTGCCTGTATGTGAAAAAGCACTTAGTTAATTATTCATATAAGTCACGATCGCATATATTTTGTGTTTATTTTTTTTTAATTCCAAAACTAAATGAATACATAGAATAATATTTTGTAGAAATTGGTCATTTCATTATTTTCTCTATAATTTATACAACATGTCTGTTTAATTTTATGCTATTAATCTTGAAATAAGTTAATGTTTATTATACTAAATTAAATTATATTATACTGAAACGAATTAACTGATTGATGAATTTAATATAAAATCAAAATACAATAAACTTAAACTGTTATAATGTTTTATATCAATTGCTATAGAGATTCTAAATATTTGAATATAATTACTAGTTAATCTCACATGTACACGTATACAAATTACTATGAAATTATATTTTGTGGAAATTTATCTATAAAAAGCTCATTAAACTTTTCCGTTTGGGCTCGTTACCTTCTAATATATGCATATGTTTGGCGAGCTATGTTTAAGAACTCAAATAACTCTTATATTATTTTATGTTACCATTACTTTACCTACATTCATTTGTTATTTCTTTCTTGTTCCAAGTCGATGAAAATATATTATTAAATAAACATACGGAATAAAGTAAAATGCAGGCTTACGAAATATAAACAATAGTAAAAATGTAACAGAACTAATAACCAAAAACAAAAAACATTTCCTTTATATATTAATGTAAATAAAAGATAAATGTGCTTAAGTTTTTTGAATTAAGATATCTAATGTTTAAATTTAGTTAATTTTATGATCATACAATATTAACTAAACAAAATTTAGCATATCGTAGAAATTTATCATGTTTAAAAATTCACTTGGTTATATCGACCGAGACCGAGGAATGAAGTCGTTATGCTCGACCGCAATACAATGTTAGTTTAGGGATATACGTCTACGAGCCACATACGGATAAAAAAGAGGAAAATATATTTCGAAAACAATTTACAAAATCAATTTGAGTTCGTATCGCGGAACTGCGATTATTTGTTTATATTCTGTTATAAAATGCGAACGAGAATATTTGCCTGTGAGAATTGAGAATTGTATGCCCATTTGTTGCATATATGTAATATTGCCGCGGCGTCAGTACCGACTATCGATTTATGAAACATATATGTATATGTAAGCTTTGGGCGTATCGCGAGCGTGGCAATACCAGTGAAAGCTGCCGGCTTGTAATTACCTAAATGTCGCTTTTGACTACATGTATTGTGACCGGTGACCAAGATAACATCTTCGCCCATTGATTTGTGACAAGCGTTTGTTTTCAGTTTCATATGAAAATGAATGTTTGTAACATATATTGATACGGAACGCGCAATTTGTTATATTCAAACTGAATGTAATGAACTAGTAATCCACTTTGTTTTTTGTATACCTATCTATGTTTTTAACTTTTTATTTGGTTTTAAAGAAAAAAATATTATAATTAAAAAGCAAGAGATATTTTTATGTTATTATCATAGCTTTTTATGTTAGGCACAAAACCGTTTGTCAGTTTACACCCAACTTATTCAATGGGGAATAAAAAAGTTGTGGAAACGAGACAAATGTATTTTGCAGATGTCGATTTCAGTTGTTTCGCTCGCCCGTTTGAGTTTTATACTTTTTTTATTTCAAGGAAAGTATTATAAAGAGGTAAAATTTGTTTATTTTATATAGGAGATATTTCATTTGATTAATTAAATATCTCCTACAGAGATTAATTGGATCATCAGTTCCGGAGTTATCTCCATTTCTTGTTTTTTCTCTGGTAGTATTATTCCTGAGTTATTTTAAGAGTATAAATTATAATTATACCATATGTTGATTAATAAATACATGCAAAGCCGGGTACGGTCGCTAGTTGTATATAATTTAACACTTTGCTTGTTATGACAGAAGTTCAACTTTATAAATACGTATTATTTATATAATTTTAGAATGAGGTCAATAGATTGTTGGATTTAGGCTAAAAATATTTATTTAGACAAACCAATAATACTTCGGCTTTTAACCTTGTAATATAATTCTAAGGGTTGACTTGCTAATATAAGAGCGGCATCATTAGACAGAATACGTGAGGAGAATTCCAATAATAGTCTAGATTAAAATCCTGCTCTTTTAATATGTTAAGAAATTATAAATAGATTTTATTTATACTATTTTATGCAACAAATTTTACATAAAAATAACACCTATTAAATGTTCTACAATATCTAATACTAATTTTAATTTATTTAAAAAAAAAAAAACAATTGGACGTATTTAGTGAGTCGTTTGTCTACTTAAAAAGTAAAAATAAGTCAGCAAACAGATTGAACATCTTTCGCTTATGTACTATCATTTTTATCAGCTGTCAGACGAATCAGGGCGGTGAACGATGTAACGCCCACTGAATTTGGCTCAAGTTACTTTTCTTTGTAACATCTGCAAGTATTTTATATCCCTTACGTCTTAACACCTGTTTTTACCGAATATAAGATTTTATTTACATTGTACTTATATAAACAAAGAAGTATGACTTTACATATTTGCAAAGAAGATTTTAAATAGCTTTTTTTATTTTTTCAGGAAATCTTCACTGCAACAGCTTTTATAAAAGGTATGTGATAACAAGATAAGTAGGTTTTTTTTTGTCATAGAAGTAATATATTCCTATCAATTTCTTTTCTCGATATATTACCCAAGATTATGAGTACACGGGATGAAGTATCTCGTAAGCCATCCATCTTGCAGCTCATCAGACTTGGGGTGGCGTTTTAAGGGATAAAAGGGTCTCGGTATATACGTGAGGCATTATAATATTAACTTATCAGCAAGCTTTATTTCTTTCACCTGTGTCAATTTTGCCAAATTCTAACCAACCATTTATATTCATATTAGCGAAGTGTATTTACTGCTCCGCTGTCTTTTTTATACTTTATGTATAAAATGTATATTTCAATTTACCTATCTTGTTTTTGTGAAATTATGGCATTTACCATTAGTATATATTATGTATTGTGTGAGTTTTATTGGAACAAAATCACTAGTTTAATTAGGATTTTCTTATGAGTTTACTTTAAAAGATTTTTTCCCCGAATTGGGAGAATTTTTGGGCATTGCAAGTGTACCGATGAACGAGTATGTATAGAGTCGAGAGCTGGAAGCGTTTTAGGAAATTGTTTGAATGCTCTGCAAACATTAATATCTCCTGCGGTTTAAACCGGGCAAGATGAAATTATTAAAGAGAGGAATGAGGACGCATAGCATCGAATGCATGCAATGCAATAGAGATATTTCTATGTGATTGATGACTATGCACATGCGGTATAACTGACATAATCATCAATCTTACTAGTTAGTCATCGGCTATGGCTTCAAGCTTACATCATTCGTTTATTTATTGCCTCATCACGGGATGTGGCTATAAGTTAATCGGTGAAACCGAAACTTTATCATACCTACATAACTTATGGTAGTTTCTTCGACTAGCGTATTTTTTATTTACAATAAAAAATAAAAAATAATGAAAGATAATAAAAGTAAGTATACTCTCTACTTTTCTACATAAACTAAATTGCTTTTTGTTATCTTTCAAAGTTATACTATTAATTACGAGCGTTAACTATTATCTCCTAGTTAAATAAGTTTCCCAGCTTTAAAGAGACACAAAGAATATGAATTCTTGCATTTGAGACGAGGCTGCACGTACTCATTCGCTTTAATATCAAAGTAGCGTGATTTTCACAGAATGAACAAAGAAAAACAGTTAAGCAAAGAGAGAAAACGGCTGAAATGTGACCCATTTCTTACCATCGATTGTCGCTTCTTCTCTAAGACGGACATTTAATCTATACAATCTGGTCTTAAAGCCGAAACTTGAGCCATTCTTCCTTAATTTATGTCTGTGTGGTCTTACGAGGAAAGACATTAAGGGTGAACGTGTCAGGTACATTTATATTTTATTGAATTTTGTTTTGTTTTCAGTAGATATATGTACTTGAATAGTAGTAGTAGTAATAAAATAAGAAGTAATGTTTAAAATGTGAATGTTAAGACCGAAAATAATTTTTCTTTATTAATTTTTCCTAATTTGTATGAGAACTGTCACCATCACCAATATAACGTGATTATCACGGATAGAAATATCAGGATTTTTACGTTTTCTTTTGTCTTTACTTATAATCTAAAAATAATAAGCATTACTTTAATTTAAGTTTCAAAATATATAAATAAATGTAGTATATATTTCAAGCCCAATGGTTTTAATATTAGGATAATAAAAACAATATATCATATCGTATTAAAGTGGTCTTGTATATAATAAAATAACTATATTGAATTTGACCCAGACGAACAGTTTTTAATGTGGCTTACTATGACTAATGGTGAAATAAATGGTATGTATACTAAGAAGTTGATTATTTATAGCTAGAAATAAATGGTCGTTATTTATTTGCGTTCACATTCACACTATAATTCCTATAAATAATAGTAGTAAAGTAGTGTTTGCTCCATGTTCGAAATTCGACAATAAGCATTATTGTGTCAAACTCATTCTACTTCTTAAATCAATTACATCCTTTTTTAGTTAATAATTTAATACTTTAAGCCGTCGGTAGTTGCTAAACAAAAAAAAAATTGACAAATAAAGGAAAAAAAATAATTGAAATGTTTTGCTTTTACCTATATATATCTAAGATGATTCCATGTACGTATGAACTATTAAGAAATCGAAATTATTTTCAATTGACGAAATTTCATGTGCGCCCTAAAATACCTTAAACCTATCATATTGATGGTGTCAATGACAAATATTATTTAGCATTGACAATAATTAATTTTGTAGCTGTTGTTAATTTTGTATAAATAGATCAGCAGAAATTTTTTTTTTTCCGAAACTTTAAAAGGTAATTGTCTTTAATATGTTAGTCTCACATTAAATAATAAATATTTGTATGTCTGAAGACCCAAATCCTTGCAAAGAGATGGAAAAGAAATGTGGTTCTGTGACTGGCAAAATTGCTTTTAAGAAATTTATATTAGAAGCGTTTCGTTCATCAAATCCCATTAAAACTTTTTCCATTAAATATCTTATTTTAGTAAAAATGCTTTCATCTATTAAACTTTGAACGGTATACGATTTTGGCCTAATTACTAAATAAATAGCTTGATACTTTTGATCGCTTTTCTAACCGTTTGACTTAATCGCTAAATTAATAATATAAACTATTTATTTTGTTTGTTTCTTAATATAACTCAATATTTACGATACATAAATCAATCTCGTATCTGTCTATAATATTAATTAAAAATCAAATTATTAATCACACTTCAAAAAGTCGCGTTATAAATTGCGTATCAATGTCTTCAATAAAAATGTTTTATAAAGTACACCTTTATATGTATAAAATTTTATTCCCAGTTATTTAAACAAGTTGACAGCTTGATCGTTGTATATTAAAAATAGAATTTAAAAATCTAAAAATAAGATGAAATCTACTTGGAATATTATTAATTCAGAGACAGGTGAAATGAAATCTGATGCAGGGCAAATATCCCTTGATATAAATATAAAAGGGAATATTATAAGTGAAGACTTAGATGTAGGCAACGAATTCGAAAAGTATTTTTCTAATATTGTAGTATCTACCACTATGGGACTTAAGGCGTCACCCAGTGACGCCCTAAGCTTATTTAAGCGTTACGTTCCCAAGAATGTGGTAGATTTTTTTTTGAAAATACTACGCAGTGAAGCTCCCCCCTTTCCCTATTTAAATAAGATCTTATGAAGTAGTAAAAGCTTTTAAATCATTAAACTTTAAAAGACCAGCGATTTATGGGATACTAGCTTAAATTATTAGCAACGAAATCTTTATTTTTCTGTCATATTTATTAAATGTGACGAATTTCTTACTTTTCAAGATCTATTAAAATTAAATAAGAAAGTTAAAGTAATTATTTAGGTCAATTGAAAATAATGACCCAAACAAAAACCACAAATGTCGATTTTGCCAATAAAAATCATGGTTAATTAATTATTGTTATTATATTTGATGTACCACAGGGTTTAATATTAGGACCTCTACTTTTTTAATATGTATAAACGATTTACTTTAATTTGTTAATAAGACTTGCAACATTGTATTGTTGGCAGATAATACATCTCTATTTTTTTATATTGACGAACGGGTAAACAGCTATACGGTCGGTCCTTTCTAAGGATTACTCCTGGGTTTAAAATTCAGTGGGCCATCCATTTGTATACCAACCAAATAGCAGTGAAACTAAGTAGTGCCATTTATCAATGTAATTCGATCAATGTATGTGTAAGTACGGCTAGACTAGTTTATACTAGTAATTTACATGGTCTTATGTCACATGGAATGTTGTTATGTGGTAATGTCGCAGATATTGAATTTGTATTAATTCTACAGAAATAAGCTCTCCGAACTATTTGTAATGTTAGTTCTAGGACATAATTACCCCAAAAAAAAACGTTTTAACGGGTGTTTCGCAATATTTTTATGAAAATTCTATGTTTTATAGAGAATATCCAAAAAATCCACAAAAGTTAATAGACATACTATGACTATTATACATGAAATAAAAACACTTGTAACCCCTCCTTTCCGCTTGCATACGGTACAGAGAACTTTTTTGGGCAATGGTATGACACTGGAAAATATAACCAAGTACCATCTAACTAATTTATAAACTTAATATTCTTAAGACTAATTTAATCAATAAATCTTATTTTTCACTAAAAGAATACTTTTTCAAAAAAACTGATTATATTTAGGCTCGGGTTCCATTCACGACTGATTGAACAATCATTTTAAATACTAACAATATTGTAAATCTGGTTATGGAGCAACTATGCCTTTTTTTTCGTTGGAGGCTTTCCGCGGATGATTTCCGAAACTGTGGTAGTGTTGAATATTGACGATTCAAAACTGCTTCCATATAAAGTTTACTCGAATAAAACACATTTGATATGATTTGAAAAATAATTACAATGATTAAGATAATAGTTAAAAAAATGTTTTGGGACGAATACCTACTGAAAAAATATTTTTTTAATTAAATAATTTATTTTAAAAAGGAAGACCTTGTAAATGTGTTCATTTTATGTTTTCTTTCAATAAACACATCATCATAAAAAAATGGCTTTATAATTATGAATAGCAAAAATATATACAATGTGAAAATGTACAAAAAAATGTTAAATATATATGTATATATTTTGTAGAATACGTATAGGAAAACCTTTTCCTTTATGTGTCAGAAGACATAAAGATTTATTCTATCTACACGAGAGTAAATCAGATAGAAGTAGAACACAACAAAAGCCTGACAAGCTCGATAAGCCAACTAACTTTGTTAAATGTATGCTAGATATATATCATATATAATCATCACGCTTCTGAGTAAAACCGTCACACTGCATTATAGTAGCGATAACTTTTTTACTTTATTATATAGTGTAAATATTTGAGGTTTATGAATGAATTTCATATATAATAACATAAATAAAATATTATAGTGTTATTCTATAAAATGTGTAATTTGTTAAATTTTCAAGCTACATTTTTGCTTGATTTTCCATTTACAGCGCTGCACTTAGACGTCCCAGGAGAACAACTTTATCGACCGAGATAAAATGTATACACGGTTCATAATACCAAGTTGGTATTTAGTTTGTTCTTATTATTACTAAATAAACCTTTAAGAGATAATTTAATTTATATAAATGCAGATTATACATTTTTAAGGTTTGAAGAAACAAATTATAACAATTCGATCAGAAATCTAAATAGTTTAGTTTGCAAAGCGAATCAGCTTTTATATAGCACAGTGAACTTTGCATTTGTGTGCGTGTTCACCAATAGTAGAGTATAGAGCGAGTTGGACTTGTGTTCATCGTGTTCGCTGACATGGTTAAACCAGATTTGCGATGCTTTTTGCTAACTTAACTGAGCAATTGTTCACTGTACCCTTTAAACGTATGCGCGATTTCATATATTACAATTGAGTTTAATCCTACTTTTTATATATATTATATTGACCGACGATTCAAGAGAGGTGCATTTATTGTGGTCACGAGCTGACAGCTCCTCGTGCACTATAACGTATCAAGATATTTAGATAAGATACTTTAAGATACTTATCCATACAGGTTTGCTTCCTGGGTTCATGTTTTAAATGCGATGGAATTTTCATGAAAAACTGTGATTTGGGAAATTTAATTGCCAACAACGTGGGACCGTTAATATTTAAATTTAAAATTGAGTATTCCAACAACAAACTGTCTGATAGTCTGTGGTCTGATTTCATTACTTGTAGTGTGTTCGTAGCATTATATTACAAGAATATAATATGTAAAATTTTTAACTAGAAAAGTATAATTACATTTATATCAAGCTTTACGGCACTACCAGTAGCAGTAGTGTAGAATTATAACTTCTGGAATTAATAATGCTACAGGAAATTACATACAGCGTCTAAATACAATTATTATCAAATTGAAAGCTAAATTGGTGTGGTGGTATACAACGCGTCACACCACAATTCGTTGCTAAACCTCAATTCAAACACTCGTAAATATAACACTGATTGGCTCGTATATCGAAATACCGTGCGCTCTACAGCAATGTTAAAACCACAATTTTGCTGAATGCTGCTGAAAAATAGCAAGATTTATTGAATCAAAAATGATATGATTTTTTATTGTAAACTCTTTTGTTTTTTTATAAGACATATATACTTATAAATATGGAGAAAATAATGAAATACTGTCAGGAAAAAGCTAAGGTGCAGAGTGCGGAACAGGAGAAAAAAATGCGTGCAGAGCGCGACAGAGTAAGCTATCTTAATTGCACGTCCTACAGGTGGCGGCAATTATATACTTATACTAGAAAACTAAACTTATTAATTGAATTTTACTATAAAATCGTAACCCTTGCAAAATAAAATATTTTTGAAATATTAATAATTTTAAGATTGACTGCTATATACATATACAAATTTGACAAGTCTTGTTGCTGCATTCTATTTTTTTAAACACTAATTCCAGTAAAATTTGTTTCCCTGTGGTACATATGTATGTCGAGCGAAATAGATACGTACAGGCAGCATTACAATGTGTTATTTACACCTATATTATTAATATTCACAAGAGTAGAGGATGAGCTATAGTTAAAATATATAATATCTAAAAATTAAAACATCAGAGAAAAATTCACTCAAATTATAAAAAAGCGTGCGTGATATTTAAGTTTTCTGTCGTATATTACACAGCTGTGATGTATATTGAGTTGAGTGAGAGGCTTAGATCATTCAGTGCGCTAACAAAACGTATAAAAAAATAAAAGTACTATAGTTTCATTTTTATATTCGCAAATTTAATCTTATAATATCTGAGTCCAGCATTTGACACAAGTATATCTGTATCTTGCATATAATATCACCTACTTTAGAGAGCTATTCACTTTCTTTGTATCTGATTTTTCTCAACTTATCTTAGCCATAGTCTTCGTTCTAAAGCCTGTTATAAGCTTCCAGTTAATATATCACATACTACTAGTAGTATAATAAATCCTTCTATTCTAAAGCTACACCTTTGGACCGCTTTCGATTCCGGACTAAACGTCGGTTGATTTCTATGTCTGGGGTCACATGAACTCCCTAGTTTACGACGTCTCGCCTGTATCATCCGCAGAAGACTGCAAAATAAGACTTAAAAAACGCATCAAATATAATGCGGAAGTTTGGTAGTTGAGACACAGCTTAGGAAAATAATGATAATAGTAATAATAATGAGCAAGAACTTTAATTAGGCTAAATTACAAAAAGTCTTTACTTATAACTTAGCTATTGAACTGTTTCTGTTTCTAAATTTTATTTTAAATTTGCATTTTAGTTTTATTTACATTGAGTATTGTTTTTAATTAATTTTGTGGGAATTTTAAAGAGCGACCTTTAGTCCGAATTCGTTCATGTTCGAATACGAATTTCCACCAGCGTCCTTTGTAGTCATTTTATTTCGGTTGCTTTGAAATAAGTTCCTAGTTGTTATACATTTTTGGAAAAACATTGAATTAATATCGTTTTCCGTCTCGCAATTTTAAATTTGGCTCGATAATTATTTTTTTAATATTAAAAAATAGTAATAGATTTTAATTGATACTTGTTTTTTAATTTTTTTTTTTAAGTTGCAATGACTTATTTTGAAAAAAGCTAAAAAACTTAATAACACAAAAATGCCTTACTTTTGCATCATGCATATGGGGGTTAAAATTATCGCAAATAGTCACCTCTATTACCTCCTAACGGGAATACGTCGAATTACCAATAACCCTGTATATATATGTTTCGTTAAAAATTAATATTGTATAAGGTTATCATGATACTTAAATTCATGTATTTGTTTCAATTTTGTTACCCAAATTTCTTTTTTTACGAAAAAACCTCTCATCAAAAGTTGTCTGGGAGCGATGGCTGAAAGCAATAAGACCGCCTTTGCACACTCATTGTATCTGCGCTAATTCTGCTGTTTGTAATATACTTACATGAAACTTGTGTACACGTAAGGATTTTTAATGCTAGTGTATTTGAATTGTGTTACACGTTGAAAACGTTTTGTCATTTTATTTTTTGCATATTCGTTTTTACATAATTTGAATAATATGCATAAAATATGCGGCGACAGTGAACAGGTATTATTGTTTCAACTTTGAACAAACCTTTGCACTAAAATGATACAAACAACAAGTAATATTAATACACAAGGCAAATTACTTTTTAATGATCGCCGTGGAAGGTGGTTTTAGCAATTATAGTAAAACTTTGTTTTATAAACTATTTTACTGTTTAACGACATAAGCGAGCATTTTTTATCGGGATATAAAATATTTAGCTATATATTTTTTTATTCTTAAAGATTGTTTTAAGAAATAAAATAATTTACAACGGTTGTAAAATATCAACAAATCATACAAAGCAAAGAGACTCTCCAATGAATACATTGATTGGACCACTTAAAAGTATAATAGTACTTTATATTATTATATACAGCAGAATTTGATATGGAACATGCAGGTTTCCTCCCAATGTTTAACTTCGCCGACGAACACGAGATGCATTATAAGCACTTAAAAACTTAGTGATGGCCGGCCCGTAATTGGATTATCCTAATTATTACATAATATAACAACATTATGATTGTGTAATATATTCGCTGATTTTGTGTCTATCAGGAATATAACAACTATAACAACTATATCTAAGAACTATAACCCTAAAATTTAATTTACTTGTTTTATGCAAATGAAATATTTATGTCATGAATTTTAAATCAATAAAATAGTAAATAGCTTCAAGAAAATCTCAAGAATTTCGTTAATATAATAATTTATATCAAAGCGTTTTAATAATAAATCAGATCTGAGTCCGAAAAGTTCGACAGAATTATCAAAATACCTATTTGAATTTTTGGAAAGAAAAGAGATGGAAATGACCTTTTTTCATTTTAATTAGAATAACAACGAACATGAAATTATAGTGTAGTAACGGTAAGATTACGAAGATCGGGAGCCTCGAAATTGTTGAAGCTTCGATAGTTTGTATAATAATCGAAAAGAGTTATACATAATATTATATATGTCTATAATAATATTTTGTATATGTTACAATACGCTGGATACTAGGGCTGCAGAATCTGCAGAGTTACGAGTACACCTTAGCCTGTAGATATATTAGCTCAACTACCGAACTAAATCGGAAAACAACAATACATTGTTATTATTTAGAGTTAGTTTAATTACAAGTTTAACTTTAGAGACACACCATATTAGATCCTGAGGTGGAAAGAGCATAGACAATATAGATGGTTTATACATGTTACGTTACTAATTTCTGTGTGCATTGTAGACGACGATTACTTAATTTGCAAACGTTATCTATGTAACTATCGTTAGTAGTCAGTAGTCTAGCATCAATTATAAAGTTAAGGTTAAGGTATCTCTGTTTAAGCGGGGGGGAGGGGCTTGTAGTGTAATCCTCCTCCAATTTGGATTGATGGATGCACATGTGGTAGATTTTTAATCAACACATGCTGGTTTCCACCGAGCATGTAATAAATCATACCACACAGTCAAGCACATGAGAAGTCAGTGGGGTTTCTCAGGATTTGAACCCACAATTTTCGGTTGAGATCCAGATGCTCTAACTACTGGGCTACATCTCAAATCAATTCTGAAGCTATCACAATTTTATTTCAACTGTAATAAACCAGTATAATATTTTCACTATATTGTAATTACTATTTTAATAAAATAAGAAATATTAAGCAAAGAAAATTACATAAACTCTGTTTTAGTCACAATGAGAGTATTATGATGAGATAATAAGACAACTAATTAACTATTTAATTCTGTTTAATGAGTTTTGTATATTTACGAACTAAATGTTGACTTGACGTTTTAAAAAATTAATCCGTTAGTTCAGTAAATTAAAAGTAACACTACGTTAATGTCTTACTTCTGGACTGAGATCTACTATTAGAAAGAAGTATTCGAAGTTTAATCCGTCATTCTGCTCAATGAGCAACGTAGTAAATGGTGAGAAGTTGGAATATCTCAGACTTATTTTAAAAACTTTTCTTTAATCATTAAAATTGTTCAAATAAAGTCTATGATCTGAACTTATGTCCCAATAATAGATCTTTATAATAATAGATCTTAATTAGGCAATACTAAGGTAAATTTATAATCACGGTATTGGATTTATGTTACGTAATAATATATATATAAAACTTTGAAACGGTAAAAAATGTTACAATTATATATTGTGTCCGGTACAAAAACTTAATGGTATACCGTTACTACTAAAATTCTAGCAAGGAAACTGTCTAAAATTATGCAAATATGACTAAGCACGTATCACCTTCATTAAAATATGATGCTTAACTAACCCTACCATCTAATTTTTCATATAAAGCTCAAACGTGAACGGGACGGTCTACAAAAATGTTAAAATAATTAAGTTATTTTTACCCATTCCACACCTCCCTAGTATCCCTGAAAATTTATTGAGTTTTCGCTGCCTCGTGTTTATTTTGCTATGAAATCGTACAAAGAGAAAAAGTATAGAAATTCTACTCCCCTCATTCGCTTTGTTTATAAATCTCTTCTTATTAAATTTTTTATGATTCCTTTGTTATAACAAAAAGTATCGTTCCCTGTTACGATCATTTGGTATATTAGTTATGATTATTCAGTACAAAAAAAGCTTAACATAATTATCCGTTCATTTGTGTTTGCTTTATCATTGTGATCATTTGTAAACTTGTAACTGGAGACAAAACCATCAGAACTAAATTCCGTAGTGTCGTACAATGGAAAATTATTGTTTATACGATATTGCAAAATAGTAAATGTATGTGTACAACACAATTTAAAGTGTGAAATATAATTTAAGATTATCCAAAACTATTGTTGTATTAAACCAGCTAATTAAATAACAACTCTGCAACAGAAAAATCGTATTCTGCAAAAAACGTTTAAAGATATTTTGTACTTGAAATTGCTGTGTAACGAAGCACCAATAAAATAAGTCACGTTGTGTTTAAAAACTGTAAAACTCGGCGAGAGCGAGCATAATTGTACGTAGTAGGTACATACATATGTAAAAAATACGGATGTGGTTAAAAGCTTTCAGGTAACATTTTGGTGGCTTACATTGAAGGTAACGAGCGAGCGGCAGCGCCGGCTGCGTCGTATTTCTGTTGTCGTCAAATTGCATGCGGTTTGAGGTAGACGCGCATATCGGTCATAAAACTCGGTCATGGTCGTATCTTTGAATATTATAGTGCATCCATTATTCGGTCACTGTCATCCTTGTTAATATTTTTAAAATGTTTTTAAGTGATGGAGAACCACGCACAGTTATAAATAAATATATAAATTTTTCGGAGAAACTGTATATGTAATGCGGGTAGAAAATAATTTAATTATTGTATATAATCATTGTGATTTATATATTTATTGATACTTTTTTTTAGCTAGCTTTATAAGCTAGCTATTTATAGCGTTTTTCAGTATGTTACGACATACTTTGATAAAGGTCAAAATGATAAAATCTGTACGTTTAAAAAAATTAGGATCGATATAAGCAAACAAAGCAACCGAAATTAAATATTCAAAAGGAAGTTAGTCTAAATGTGGGGGTTGTGAGTGCCCGCCATTACTGTTTCGTTCTGCGGGAGACGAGATGCTCCTTACGAGAATCATCTTTTATTTAGAGGGAGTTTCATTTCATTGCTCTTTTACTAACAAGGCTTAAAGTATTATATTGCACACTAATTAGTTTCTCTGTGTTACGAACATATTTTTATAATCGCGTTTGTATTTTCGCTCTGAAAAGGAAATTTATGTGTAATGGTGTTGTCGTATTATTTAGAGCTGCAACATAGTTCGAGAAGTTCAGGCATTGTTTTTGACAAATTTAAAATAAACAAACTTCTATTTGTTCGAATTGTTTGCACAAGGCAATTCTATTCAGAAGCCAACATTTAAATACCGTTTGAAACAAATGCGCTCCGAAATGCAATGCAAATTAAATTTTCCAGATATCTGTGCTAGTCGGGCATGTTGTTGAGACCGTGTTCCGGCTTACAAATAGATTATTAAGTTGTAGACTCGTATTTATAGGCATGCAGGCTCAACAGTTTAAGTGCTATCGACCATATCCGAAGAATAAAGATTTGCTTAGCTTGTGTACTGCTTACAAACATACCGCTTTACGTGAAAAACCTACTTACAAAACTAAGAAACAGTATAATATTAAACGTTTGTATTTAGCGTATGAGCTGAAAATTGTTATGCTTGTAGTGGCGTTGGTACATGCGTGCTATCTTTCACGCAAATTCTATATATATTAAGTCATTTTAAAGAAAAACACATTATTGTTTTTTTTTAAATGACTTAATATATTTGGATACCTATTTGTTCATTGTAGGCTACAGAATTAACGAACATATTTTTATGTAATGAAAAAAAAGTACATCTCACTTCACACTTGGATGAATCGTTTTAAGTATTCGCGCCGATGCGGCTTTTTACAGATTACGCAAATTGCCTCGTTTTATACGAGTACTTACGAAGGCAAAGGTTCATCACCCGCTGAGCACTCATTTAGGGCGATATAAAACACATGCTATGTAGACTTATTAGCCTGCAATATATTTAGGCATATTATTCAATAAAAGATGATATAGATGATAAAAAAGAGTGCAGCTAATATAGAATATATTACATACATATATAATTTAGCTAACACGACTTTGTATTTTTAAATGTTGAAAAAGAGTGACTACTGAGCATCTTGCCGGATCTTCTCGGTAGAATCTGCATTCCGAACCAGTGGTAGATTCACTTAATATAGTTTGTTAAATGACGATTTAAAAGTGCTTGTAAATGCCTACTTGAATAAATTATATTTTTATTTTGATTTTTGATTTTGATTATGATGTGGAACAATTTAAGAATTCAATTATGTGATACTTTAAATAAATTAAACGGTTATGTTACGTGTCTTTGTGTTAGTTAAGTGTTATAAAATTTTATGGAGAAATGTCAAGATATATTAGTGACGATTTCCACTGCAATTTTATAGTATTTTTATTAGAATAGTTACGCAAACTGGCATATTACAACTAGTCTTGTTACGACCTCCCTTAGACTTAATTATCGTAACCACCCTTGTATTGCCATTGTTACACCAAAACTATGTTATGTCCCTTGATGTAGTTTTACTGGCTCAACCTTTAAATCAAAACACAACAAAACAAAGTATTGCATGAATAACCAATTTTACTGGTTAGTATGGTAGGTATAGTAGTACCCTACTACTACTCTACAACTGTCACTCAATTCAGAATCTATCAACAAGTGGCTGACGTTCATGTTCATGTTGTACCCATTAAAGTAAAGGTTGGAGCACTCGACGTTGTAGACGATTATATTTACTTAGAACAGACCATCCACCTGGGCAGATCCAACTTTGAGAAAGAGGTCGATCGCCGAATTCAACTCGGTCGTGCAGCGTTTGGGAAGCTACGCAACATTCTTTCATCCCAAATACAAGTCGAAACTCCTGCAGTGTGTATTGTAAGAGATGATTTATGGAACACAGTCGTGGCCGCTTACTAAGCACCTTATAAGAAGGCACTCAAGACACTCAAAGAACGTTTCCTTGCTTCTCAAAGACCTTATCAGAAATGACGAAATCAGCGGTTGTGGATATCCTTGAGATGATAACTACTACTAATCACGAACCCAGAGGGGCTTGTTCTGAGCAAATCACCAAGTCAAAAAAAAATAGCTTAGATAAAAATAAATAGAGTTGTATATAGAGCACGTGAAAATTTATTTGAAGTGCCGTTGAAATAAAAAAGAAGTTATTCGACCAATTTGAGTTTTAAACAATTCTAATATTTTATATCTAGAAAACAGAAATTTTAATTTGTTCACGTTTTACTCAAAGAAATAAGAATGCTTTATTATGTTTCACAACCTCTAAAGTTTTAAATAAACAACTTGTTTAATAAATTATTTTTAAGAAACGAGATAATAAAAGGCTACAGGTAAACATTTTATCCATACTTCAGTTGTAAGTATTGTCTTGTCAAAATGTTTTTAGAGGAATATAGTGTTAGGTAATATGTTGAGTAATAAAGCATCGTTTTAAAATTTAGTTTACAGAGAAGCAGCCATTGTAAAAAATAAGATTGTTTAATCTGTTTATAAGGTATTTTTAAGCCATTCATTATAAAATATTTTCATTAATTTGATATATACTTAAAGTATTTTGTACATATTCTATACTATGGTATGCTTTGTTAGTCAAGTGCGTAGCTTATAATGCTGCAGATTCTGGTTTCTGGTTTTTGGAGTTGAGCAAATAAAAAAGTAGTAGTGTTTTTCTGTTGTGAAAATCAAGAATAACCTCATAGATGTCTCGTACACGCATGTACAACACGTAGCATGTTATCATCGAACGCTCAATACTTTGGAAAAAGCGTAACCAATTTAAATAAGAAATTATTAATTATCATTATTTAAAAATCGTTAAAATATTTTAAGCAGACGAAGAAAGTTAGAAGAAAAAAGCAGTAGAAAATGTTAGAAATACGCTTGTATTATTTAAAACCTTAAGATAAAAGGTATTATCAGTTGGTAATAAATATATTATTAACTTTATTAGTTAAATGAAGCTTTCGAAGTAATCATATTAGTTTGCAAGTTAATAGTACTCTGATACTTATTGCCTTTATAGAAAATGTAATGTTCATTGGAGACGTTCATCTGTTTACGCAGTTTTGTAGCCATACATATAAGTAGTACATACACGGTTTGTATATAGTTTGACATAGATTATTTAGGAAATGTATTTCAAATTCATCAGTAGTTTTAACTATATACAAAGTCAATTATAAAATAATTATATGGAACGTTTGCGTGGATGCCAATCTCTCTAGGGAGAAATCAAAATAATTTCGTATTTTCATTTCATAAAGTGCATTAAGCTGTATACAAGTACGTTTTTGTGATGACATTTCGAATACACAATATTATTCGCTGGCTTATATATCGATACACTAAGTTAAACGACAGAAAAGATTCATAGTCAACTATATAACAAATACGTTCTGTTACACATTCCCGATTTCACATAATATTCTGTATGACATTATCAGCTTGTAAATTTCCCACTGCTGGGCTAAGGCCTCCTTTCCCTTTGAGGAGAAGGTTTGGAGCATATTCCACCACGCTGCTCCAATGCGGGTTGGTGGATATACATGTGGATGCAGAATTTCGTTGAAATGAGACTCATGCAGGTTTCCTCACGATGTTTCCTTCACCGCGGAGGACGAGATGAATTATGAATACAAATTAAGTCCATGAAAATTCAGTGGTGCTTGCCTGGGTTTGAACCCGCAATCATCGGTTAAGATGCATGCACTCTAACCACTGTGCGATTTCGGCTCGCTATCCTGTATTATTCTTTACTAATAATGTTTATTGGAACAGAGTTCTTTTACGCGGTTTACAAAAGAGTGAACTGGCAGATATCGTCTCGTAAGTAAAAAGCGTTATTTAGCCAGGCGTATGCATATGTAGCCCTGATCGCCCGATGGGAGGAGGATCTGGGGTCACCCACGGCAGGCCTGGCGACAGTGGAGGCGGTTCGTCCCCACTTGAGTCGCTGGGTCAAGAGAAAGCGTGGCACGCTCACGTTCAGGATGACGCAGGTACTTACCGGGCACGGATGCTTCGGTAAGTACCTGCACGGGATAGCGCGGCGGGAGGTGTCACCCTCCTGCCATCAGTGTGGCGCGTCAGTGGACACGGCGTACCACACCCTGACTGAGTGTGCTGCGTGGGGGCCCCAGAGGCATTCCCTGGTGGCGTCTTTGGGCGGAGACCTCTCGCTGCCGAGCGTCATCAACGCAATGCTCGGTAGCGAGGCGTGCTGGTCAGAAATGCGCTCCTTCTGCGAAAACGTTATGTCGCAGAAGGAGGCAGCGGAACGGGAGCGGGAGGTGGACGCTGCTGCAGACCCGATCCGCCGAAGAAGACCGGGGAGGAGGAAACAACGCTACGCGCACCTTCTCCCCCCGCCTCAATAGGCGCCACAGGAGCTAGGAGGGTTCTCAGTACCCCGGGAATCCCCCCTAGGAATTGGAGGCCCGCATAGGTGGGCCGACCGTCAGGGCGTCACGGTAGTATGCGAAAGCGATCCCGTGGCGCCTACCGATGAGACGGAGAGGGTACCGCTGGTTTTTTAGTGGGTATTCCGGTGTGCCGCTAACATCTTGGGCACCGGCGAGTCCCACATACCCCCCCACTTCCACGTGGGGGAAACGCGTAACGCGTTTTTCCAGCGAAAAAAAAAAAAAAGCCGTATGCATATGCAGTTTTCTAAAATATTTTTTAAACTTATATTTTGTTATTGTTTTAATTCATACAAGACTTAAATAAAAAAATCAATTAATAAACAATGTTTAGCACATCTCGTTTAAAAAAAAAACACATTTTTATTCATAATTAATATACGTTAGTGTTTGTATAGAAAATGTAAAAAATTATTGGATTATATCAGGAAAGTATCTAATAACAACAATAAAGATTTTTTTTTAATTTAAAATTCTTTCAAAAAAATACTAATAATAATAAGCAAAAAATATATTTAAATCGCACCTAATGTATATTTGTAAGTAGGTTGTCCAAATAAGTTTTATAAAAAATACTAACCTGCGACGAGGGTGAGAAAGGTAAGGGTAAGATATGTGAATGGATCACGGTAGCATATGCAAGCGATCCCGTGATGCTTCCTAAAGAGATGAAGTGGTATTAGTGGCCATTCGGGTGTTCTAGGACGAACCATGTTCTAGGCACCGGCGAATTCTACATAATTTACGATTCATGTGGGGAAAACACGAAAGAGCGTTTTTCCAGCAACGTCAAATAAAAACGAGGCTTATAAATTTGTCTATTCGTTGATTGTAACAAGTTTGTGCTAATTTAAGTGCGAAAACCTTGTCATAATACAAGTGTGATGCTCATATAGTAAATTAATAAAAACAGATTGATCCAATGTTTCTAAATGTGTGTGTGTGTGACATAACAATTGACATTAAATTAAGTTTGATAAAGTGACATCAATTATAATATGGCGCTTTGATAATAACCCTGCGACGTATGTAATTAAAGTGATTGGTCTGTGATGTGAAAATTACCGCTGGGTCGGTCTCATGACGCGCTCTGTTTCTGCTCATTACGTATTTATGAATGAAATTGCTTTAAATATTTTCGTTACCCTAATATTCTTGGTGATTATTTTCTGAAATTTAGCCTCCTTATACATTCATATGAAGTATATTAAATCAATATTTTTAAGGTCATACGAACGTTGCCTACAAATTCTAGATAGAGCTTTCTACAGGCATAAATTCATAACTATTATTTATGTATTCTATCGATCCATTTAGACAAAACTAGATTCTAACTCATATAGATCGAAAAAAAAAAAACGTTGAGCATTAGACATGCAACATAAAATAGACTATTATTGTCCAATTCGCAGATTGGACAATACTTATATACAATACAATACAGACACTACAATATTCGCGAGGACGGCGCTCGGTACTGGACAGTATTTGGACATTGCAGCGTGACTTTATCATTATGATATATATTATATACATTTTAAAATAACAGTAGCCCGAGTTACTCCTTATTACATCAGCTATCTGTCTGTGAAAGTTCCGCCAAAATCAGCCAAGCCGTTCCAGAAATTAGCCGGAAAAAACAGACAGACAGACAAAAATTGTAAAAAACATTAATTTGGCATATGAACCGTGTATACCTATGAATTGAGCAAAAATCGGTTATTTTAATATTAAAAACGACGCTCCAATTTTATTATATGTAATGTATAGATAAATAAATACAGTTTTGGGATCACACAAAAGCAAAGGGACGTCGGAACCCTTTGATACAAAAATAGTTTTGTATACCTTAGAAACTTGACTTGACATGTGAATGAACTTGATGTAGGTGTATCTATACTAATATTATAAATGCGAAAGTAAATCTGTCTGTTACCTCTTCAAACTTAAACTGCTGAACCGATATGGATGAAATTTGGTATGGATATAGTTTGAGTTTCACCCTTCGAGGGGGTAAAATTAGGGGCGACAATGACGGCCAGTTGTATAAATTTGGTTCGGGTAAAGACGCAGGTTCAGCTAGTATTTATAAAAAATGGTAAGTTATTCTAATTATAAAATAGAAGCTAGAATGATTTCTACTTACAGTTGTTATTAAAGCCACGCATACCGGTAATTCAATTTCATTATGCAATTCAGTTCAGAAGAATGCAAAGCCCGGTTTTGTGTAGGCCCGCCTGGGATGTTACTACCCACTCATAAATTCTACTACAAAACATGAATACTTTAATGTTGGAAAATTGGTCTGAGAGCAATTTCGTCTATCCGCACTATTAACTTCTCCTTTAAAGGACTTAAATGGAATAATTTCATCTACTTATCTGTAGTCCTTATTTATAAACACACATACAATTTTGTTATTCCAGGATATGTAGATTTGTAAACATTAGAATTTTGTATTTTTTCAAATTAACTCGAGTGAAGTCACGATCGATTCTGCTAGTCAACTTATAAATATTAAGTTATTTATTTACATAAATCAACCTGTCTCAGGTACATCATTTTTATTCTTCTTTATTTATTTATATTTAAACATGACTTTACTCTTTCTTGTTGAAACGCCAACTCATAAAGAGTGGTTTAGTATCTTTGTGTATATTACGTAACTTAACGATCGTTACATTACTTTTATTTTCTACCTCGCACAACCACTCGGTGGAACCAGCTTTCGCCGGCGGTTTTTCCGAACCGATACAACTTGGGAACCTTCAAAAAAGAGCATACTCCTTCCTTAAAGGCATCACGGGGAAATCACTGATTGAATTGAATCGATTGAATGAATGACATCGGCACTGTGAAGTTTTTGTTTCGGATCAACGGTTATTATGTATCCAACATTTATTACGGTAAACGTTGCGCATCCCAAGGGACAAACAAAATCTGTTATTCCGTATCGATTTATCCAATGTCCATTCAACTAAGTCGCGTGCAATGAATAAAATATTTACAAAAAAGATAGCGCTCGATTGATCAAGGTAATAAAGCTGAGGTTATTTTTTTATGTTCTAATTATCGCAAAAAATGTAATTGGTTTTTATTATTGTTTATTGGCATTTAAATAAGATTTCAAACAATTCAGAAGTACGTAAATTTGCAAAGAACAAAAAATTTATTTGTTATTTATTTTTTGATTTAAATAAAAATTTTTATAACAACAGTAACCGTAAGTTTACTATATTCATAATATTTATTAATCATACGTTGCTTGTTTTTGTAACATATAATATATATATATATATATATATATATATATATATATACATATATACGAGTATGTGGCTGATGATATATATATATATATATATATATATATATATATATATCATCAGCCACATACTCGTTGAAATACTGTCCACGTAGAATGTCGGGGTAACGGTTTAAGGAAACTCTCAGTAGGAAATACCAAATTTGAAGAGCGATGAAAGATCATAACAACTCGGTACTAAACGTAGCGTTTACATTCTCTTTGCGCAATCGATATTAATTTTTTTTTTTAATTTAAATTAAATCTTCCATGATAAACTTATTTTAATTAGAGCTTTTAGTATACATATTTATTTTTACAAATACGTAAAGCTTACAAAATATTCCTAGATTTAAAAACGTTAAGAATATATACATTTAAAGCTTAAGACATACCGTACGAAAACATGTAAAAAATCTTATCATCATGGTCAATGTATAATTACTCAATAGTATATAGTAGTATATGAAAAATACGTGACGTAGGGGTCTGAGTTAAGTAAAAGGTTGATTGAGATTGGTGCCTCATTACTTTTACTGAAGAAGTTTTTATAGAGATTGTCTTCCCATATTATATTAGTAATTTTACCAAATCCTATAGTGGGGGTTTGATAAAATTACACAAGCAGGTGTGTAATATTTGCGAACAGTAAATTTATATTTATAGACGGTGCACGTTGTTTTATGATTTAAAAACTGGGTATTGATTTTTGGGACTTGTATGCTTGTTAAGTGATAAAAAGTGTATTGATTTACTTAAGTATATTTGCTCAATGCAGAATATTAAACCAAAAAAACAAATCAATCATCATGACTATTTAATTATGCAGATTAATAAATAGGTGTATAGATTATGGAGAATGTATAGAAACAGAGTATTCAACGTAAAAACGCTATTTATTATTTTATATTGACGAGTACGAGATTCATTGTTGAATTGATAGAAAACATGTTCGTGGACTTCATAATATATGATTACCGATGATTGTGACTTTATTTTAAAGTGTATTTTTATTGAAAGATATCAAATTAAATCAAATCAAAATACTCTTTATTGTACACCAGTAAACATAAAGTTGAATCACATTTAACATCATTTATTGAAATATCATGTTATCGTGGGCTTTCGAATTCACAAGCACACAAATTTACCCTTAAACTAATTTTGTTTAGTACATATTGACTTTACACAACCAAAAGCATAAAAATCTGATTATGAATTACGCAGGAGACAAAATAAAAGAAGTAGAAGTACTACTATAGATTCTGAGGAATACAAATAGACCGGCACAGCTCGTGGAATTTTCGAGTAAATAATGTAACAGGCTGAACAGATTTGTATATGTATTACGTAGACGTGTGACAACTAATAGTTACTCTATACCGCTGCCCCACCTTTTTGACCTCTGTTTGTCAAAGCAGTTTTTTTCGTTTTTCTTGTTTGATATCTCTTGACGAGCTTTAGTTGTAATATATGATATTTTTTGGAAATGATAAAATAAATGTTTAAAATACGCAAATACATATATTTTTTCTTAAAATTCTTAACAGTGGTTATAATCGAATTTCGACAATTACGTAGGCGCACATTACATTTTAATTGTATTAATTTGGACAGATATAGATAACTCTGTATGGCAGATTGTGATATAACTAATGCATAAAATAAAATAAGTCATAATAATATCGGAAGTAAGGTTATAATTTATTCTAATGTAATAGTATCCACACAAATAAAACTACGCAATAAATTTTTAAACGACAAAGTCACGTACAATTCTAAAACCTGCTACATACTTGAAAATCAATGTCCGAAAGAGGTGAACGCGGTTGATTTGGATTTTGTAGGAGGAACTAAGAATTTGGAAAACATTTAAGATATTTGGCATTGTTGTATTTAAGCTAATAATATAGGTTATTTTAAAAGTTAAAACATATTTTTATAGACTAACAACTTTATTAGAAATATCTAGATATTGACTTTATAAATAGTCATATTTATTATTGTCATTAATATTATATATATTAAAATAAATATAATAAAATAAAATATTAAAAGTTTTATTAAATGATAACATTTCTCAACAAATCCTGATTTATTCAATGAAGCGTTTGATCTCATTGAAAGGCAAATTAATTTCCAGCTCCCATTAATATATTTGCTAATTCTACTTAAAAAAGTAACTCTGAATATTTTAATTATATTGTCACAACTAAATATAAACATTACTGAAATATATGTAAACGAGACTTAATATAAAAATCTGCACTGAAAGGTAATAAGGAATCTTTGGGAAGTTCACGAAAGTTTTAGGTGAAGTAAATAAAATGTAAATCAGTAACTCTTATGCTTGAATTGGTTGAGTTTAGAGAGTTGTTCAATTTTAACTACTTGGAGAGGCGGCTTTGTTCCGCCGTCGGATTCATGCCTTTTTATAGCTCTGTAATTCCCCAGGCGGCTTTACGACAGCCAAATCGCAACATCCCTGTCATTTAAGCATAAAAATAAAGCAACGTAGCCTGTTGCGTTTTATATAAAAATGGTAAGATTATTTTCTTCTTCAAGTACATTTTTATTTTATTCAACATTTATGAGTAGAGTTATAAGAAGCAACAGGAGCAATTTTGAGATAGTATGAATCTTAAATAGTTTTAATTTTGATAGCTTGTCACCAATAAGTGAGCAAGCTGTATCAATAAGGTCAATAAGCTTTATCTACTACTGATTACATTTGCGTATTTAAGATTCGCTTATGATTTAGAAAGTATCCCTTATCTTAAAATTAAAGGCAAAATATTTCCGTAAATTCACCACAGCGCTTGCGGCGAAGAACAAACGGATATCTAAGTGAGGAGGCTTGGGCGTTGCCGACGGCGTCTCGAGCATACATTAATTAGTCGTCTCAAACTACAATAATAATATTTTTTAACCAAAGCTATACATGTTCTTCAAATGAATACTTATACAGCAAACTTGATAACTTTTAACTTTGAGAATTTAGCTAATATTTACAACCAAGGATCTTATAAATTAATAATTATCCTAAAGCACTCCGAATAAGTTTTCCAATACTTTTACAACTCCATCTTATTTAATTCAACGATAAAAATAATCTCCCCTGCAAGATACATCAATCTTTAAGACTAATGATGATAATAATTTATTGTCCTTCAATCCCTGTTCGTATTCATCATTGTCAGGTGAGCGCCCTGGCAACATTTATACTGATTTAACCTTCTTAATTTTAAAATCAATTTGCCTACGTTAATATTTTATTGAAAACATAATCCCTGAGCATCACGAACGGAAAACGGCTGTATCAGAATATTATTTGTGTTGTCCAAAAGATTATTACAATCTAGTATTATATACACCTGCAGATTATTTTATTTGTCTTCCCTGAATCCCCTGAATGAGGCGCGTATAGCAAAGTTAAATAACTTTTATCTACCATAACAATTTCTTTGTAAAAGAGGAACCATTGACACAATATTCATCAGAAAGAAGTCATTAAGTTGTCTATGAAGATAAATTTGAGCGAACTTCTACTTTAACGGTTGTAAGTTTTCTTGAGAACAAATATAAATAACAAAGTATCTACAAATGTAATTAATGGGTAACAAATAATTTACTTTCAGTTACATACAGAAGAGTCATTTACAGTCCTCATAATAAGGATCATAGTGTTTAACATTTGTTTATTATAGTGAAGTTCAGTCCTTTACAGATGAGCAATTTTTATGAAATCACAAGTTAATATCTACGTAGTTCATACTATTCAGATATATTTCAACTACATAATTAACTGCGTCGTTGGTTTCGTTGGCGTACTTAGAAGACACCGGCCTGAGTTTAAATCAATCATTACTTTCACTATCATATTATCCTGATAAGAAATTTACGGCGTTAACACAAGAGGACTCGCGTTTTATTTTGTAACACATCTACTCGCTACCCTAGACCGAGTGTAATACACTATGGTAATTTTTGAAAAGTAAAAGTAAAAGTTAATGAATTATATGGAAAATATATTAATATATAAAAAAATAGTGAATTAAATACTAATATTTATTGATTTTTTCTTATCCAACAAGCTATTACAAAAAATAACTTTATTTACTATAACTTGTACTCGTACTCTTTAAGAGATTTTCAGAAGCGTTGGCTCGCTCTTAAGATAGGTCGCCAAGGCATATTTTTAATTATTAAGTTCGTAGGTATAATTAAATTTCATTAAGAGGAAATTACACTTGTAAATCAGTAGCAAATAATATTATTCAAAAATGTGCTTATATAACATAACTACCTTATTACTTCGGGTTTGCCCGCGAGGAGGTTGTTGTGACTTTGTAGCGTTGTACTTTGTAACAAAAAGTTTTTCTTTCTATGGGACATGACATAAACTTATTAAACTTAAAACTAATTAGTCAATATTTGCTACCCGCAAGCAAACAATCGCTTTATTTTGTTTCTGCATGATCATTGATCACACCTAACGCAACCAACCAGGTAATGGCAAAAGGGACCGAGGGACTGAATCAGATCACTGGAAAGAATATTTTGATCGCTCTTATTATTAGACCAAAACCTTGATTCGTTCGCATGGAATTTGTGAATCGTCAAATGCCAATTTTATATTCCTTTTATATACATAATTATTTAGGGATAACATTGATATCGTAATCTGATTGAAAATCACTGCAAAATACTGCAGTCTATATTATCATTTCTGCAATATACATATCTTTATTTAATTTTTTTTCTTTTAATACTAAGCTGTGTTGATTTTATTTAATATTTTCGTTTGTTTTTAATTTGTTATGTAATATGTCAACTTTTACTGCAGTTCTAGCTTAAAATATATTTGATATTATCAGACTACCAGGCACACAGGCGGAACTTTAGACCAATTTTCACAATTTATTTTAGGCCTTCAAATAAATTTGTTAGTGATGGTTTCGCCGACAAAAGGGTCTCACATAACTACAGAATATTGTCACGAGCTGTTTATAAAACAGCGCAATTTGGCACAAATTTCTATTTGTACAATTTCCAAACACTACAGTAGTAAATGGACTATTTATTATTATAGTTTGTATATAATATTTAGTAGTTCTATACGAGTATTTGATGTATTCTTTTTTAATAATGTTCTTTGGTAAATTGTATATATATTGTTAATCCTCATGTTATATAAACGATACTAAAAGTGTTTTTTTTAATTAGTTTATAATAGAAAGCAAAATAAGAAATTAGATAAAAATATTAATTGAAATTTATATTTATATTGCCTTTCAAAATTGCTATTTTAAATGTGCAGCCAGCTTTATGTAATAGAAGTAAATATAATTGTAAAACTTAAGTATAACTTTAATGTGGTATATGCCTATTTGGTATAAAGGATGCTTCGTAATTGATGCTCATCTCGTATTCAGGGGTCAAAAAGGCTCGCATAAGTGCCTGTGTTTGTAAACTTAGTGCGGCCCTCATCCCTTTCATAAATAAAATTACTGACGTTCTAATTAATTGCTTTATTTTTTTTCTTCTATTTATTAAATATATACACGAGGTATTCATTGATTTTAAGAAAAAATATTCGCAAAACTAGTATTCAGGTTAAATAATAATAATTTTTATATATTTAAAGAAAATATGAATTTGCACGTATCGGTCATTTTTTTCTACTTTTATTTCCAATTTAGTTTTTAGCGACAACACTAACCTCGTCAATAGCTTTAAAAAAAAAAAAAGAAAATCTATAGACAAAACGAAAAGAAAAATACACTGAACTGATCATATTATACTATACGAAAGTCTCTGTAATTTTTTATATTCATAGGAAGCGACGCGTGTACAAAAAACGATCGGAAAGTAATTTAGGTTAATGATTTGACAGTTTTATGCGTTTTCCGGCTTGTAATTCGATACGTGTACCGGCACTTTATTAACATGGTTAGTGCGGTTTTTATTACTAATAGCCCTTTACAATTAACGTTTCATACGCTTAACTATAAATAAAAAGAGACTCGCAACATATACAATAGCTTTTAAGACTTCAATGCGAATATATGTTAATTGTTTAAGTGACGTCGTATTTATGTGTTTATAAAATGTTTTCTGGGTTGGGAACGTGTTCGGAAGTACTTGACTAGATTAAATATATGTACTACTGGTGTAATTTAATTAACTGCCAGTTCAGGATATAATTTAAATAACAGCAAATGTATTCTTAACCAACAGATTTATTATCGAGGAAGATAATGCGTCTAATCTGTGTATACGTATACTAACTTAAGGCTTTATCCCCAGCCATGTTGAAGTATATGTAGTAGTATAGACTGTTTACCGTAATATTATCCATGTTCGTCAAAAATGCCCGTCGGAGAATAATACAACTGCTGCTACGGGAGAGCTGTACGTTAGCGCGCTTTCGCTAATATACTTTTAAAGAGACACCAATACCGAGTCCGATGTCCTTACTATCATATCATCATATCACCATGAGGTCCGATTCGGGATTTGACAGGACCTCTTGATATGCCTAATAAGGTAGACTCTAGATCAACAACCTAGTTTCATATAAAAAAAATACACTTTATTACGATCAAAACAGTGGATGTAATGGTAAGCTAATGCACAACTGCACGCTTTACACCTTCTATTCTTATGCGTATAAACTTAACAAATGAACCGAATCATTTTTGAATATAAAACAATTAGTTAAAGTGGCAATAATTTTGTGTAAGATTAGTTATGTGATGTATTATAATTTTGTGTTTATTATCTCATAGTTAAATTCATTTTAGACTAAATTAAACTTCACAGTGGGCGACATTTGCATCGTCCTTCGTATAGACCTTTTGCTACATAAATTTGCAATCGGATTTGGTTATTTTATAGTTTCGCCAATGTTTAACAGAGAAGAATCCTAATTAAGTTGATATTATCAACATACATTTATAAAAATATAAAAGAATTAAAGACATCTTGAAACAAAGATAAACGCCAATCGCGATTCCACGAAGTGGGGTCGCGACGCGTTAGACGTGTCTTTGACGACGCTACAAATATAACGTAGCGGAAATATACACATTAATAATTATTATGTTGACGCTACTAAATTTTTGAATAAAGATTCTACTAAGATTAACAAAAAGTTACTCTTTTGTAGAAATGCAAATATATACTAATTATACGAAAAAAAAAAAATATATTGTATAAAGTTTGTTTAACAAAAGTGCTTCTTTCTGGCCTGTCTCCTTTTTTCTAATGTAAAATTAAAAATGTCAAAAAAAGAGAAACTGCAATATATGTTTTATCAGATACATAACGTTTATTAGAACGTACGTGGATGTATGTATCATGATATTACCAAAATTATGTGTATTTCATTATAGTACTTTATATTATACATTTAATAGTACGTCGGGATCTTTAAAGGGTCTCACCGGGCTTCCATGTCAAATCTGCACTGGAGTCCTTTTTGGCGTTAGTGCCTTCATTATGTAGATCTCAAATTACAGATTACTCCTCCCGAGTAACACTGGTTATAAATTCATTATTTCTGTAATACAACTATTTATTTTAGTCCCCAATTAAATATGTTCATATTCCTTTCATTACACTTTACAAATATGATTTCTATATGACACAAAATTTATCTATTAATACAAAATCTTAGTTATCTAATCTAAACTGTTAAAGTGTTAGTTAGAACGCCATATTAATGAAACCCATCATAACCTTAAGTGTATTAGTAAGGTGTATAGAAAGTACATATTAAAGCAAAAAACTATAATTATTTTCGTTACCATAATCTATATGGTAGACGGTAGCTACTGGAAAACAGCTTGCTGAATAATTGTACAAGGTTTATTGTAATCAGCTGGACAACAAGGAAGTTATCCAGTTTTAAACGTCATTTCTCTTTTTATATAGTTTTAGAATGTCGTTTAGAACTTCACTTTAATATAAAGAGATGTCAGATTTTCTTTCGACAATAAATACGACAATACATAACGTGTACAAATAATTATGTAAAATATAATTACTGTTTATAAAATAACCTATTTGTATGAAGTGTTAATAGAGGTTGCCAGTAGCTACAACATAAATTTTATTGAATGTTTCAATTAATTATTGACATTTCTCCATGTTTTTCTGTTATCGAATAGACAAAATAGAAAATTCAAGAATGTTTCATTATACGATGTCTTTAAAGTCTAAAAGAACGGTTACAATGCAAAAACAAGCAAAACAATTTCGGCTGCTCTAAAATTGAGCGCGGAATATTTCATAGGCATTTTGCCTGTCTGTCGATACTCGAGCTCGTGAACTCGGATGCGGACAGGCACAGAAGTGGCGACGTCAGACGTTACTGTTCGTTTTGTAACACGCTAAATTATGTTATTACTTGAGCTGTGACCGCTACGACTTGTGCTATTCAAACCTTGCCTGTCTCTAAACATTTGCCTTGTAATTTTAGCCTGTTTGATATTTGATTTTAATTAGTTTTCATCGCATGTTCTGTTTGCCACTGGCACACATTGTATTTTCAAATGATTAGTTAGTTTTACTGTTTACTACTGTATCTGTATTCCGTTGTTGTACTAAACACAACATTACATAACATTCTAACCAAACATTTTCGATATATATTTTGTCTAATTAAGAGATCGAATTTTGTTGAATAAAATTCGATAATAGTAGTAACAAGTAGTAAATTGCAAACTTAAAAATGAGTTACTTTACCCTAAATTGTCGAAACGTTAATTTTAATATTGAGATTGACCGATAAAAAAATTAATAAATCAATAAATACTGCTAAAGCTTCAATTTCAATAAGCGGGCGAATTGAAATTAGCTAGTTGTGTAAATATTATGTATCGATCTATTCACTCGCTAAGGCGCGTCCTTAAACGCTAAATTATCGACGTGCAAAATTATGTTGAGTGAGGCCCACAAGATGTTTTTGGGATGCATAGTATTTGAAAAAAATTAGGAAAAAAAATTAAATTCGATTATATTTGTTAATGTACGCCAATAATTTAACAAGGAGCGGCGAGCCTTCTTGAGAGAAAATATCTTTACACATGTGTCGGTGGTAAAGCTTCGTGCATTCTAGGTATGTACCACCCACTCACCATATACACTACAGCCAAGTAATAATACTTCATATTGTTGTGTTCTGGTTTGAAAGCACGACTGAGCGTTTTGAACGAACGAATAAGCCAGTGTAATTACAGGCTAAAGGGACACAATATTGCAGTTCCCAAGTTTGTTGGCGCATTGGTTATGTAAGAAATGTAAGAAATGGTTAAAAATATTACGGCGCTAATGGTCTATGGGCAGTGATGAACACTTACCATGGTTCATTAGAACTTTTTGAACGTCCACTTGTCCCCACCGTAAAAATATATATCATCAGCAGTGATTGATTAAGATTACTTCATGTCGTAAGCAATCTACACCCGTGGGTCGCTTTATCCGTCTTTAAACATTAACCGCCTAAAACATCAGTTTTTGTAAAATAAGACGATGAGATGTAATGTAAATTTTTAAGTAGTCGGGTTTTTTTAAAATAATAATACATTTATTTCTAACTTTTTAGTTAGTAGCAAATATAAATGTTAGTGAGAACCCCAATTAATAATTAATTTTCAACTAAAAATGCTTAAAGAAACCTTACAATGATTTATAAACTATCTATTGAACGATACCCCACATGATATAATTTGTCAATGTTTTTTTTTTAATTTTGATGTTATGTCGTCTGGATGTCGCTGTGATGAAACATTTTTTATGTGTAGGTGGGTGGTGACGTGAGAGTGAGACGTGATGCACTAGGGACGGATTTTTTTGTACTTCCATAGGTACCCCCCCAAACGTGATGCCCTAGGCAATTGCTTAATTTGATCAAGGGTTAATTCGTCACTGATCATGACTGGTACACGTTAAACAAATTTAATTAATATTTTACTCATTATGAGTTCTGTAATTGGATTATGAGTACACGAGCATGAACTAAGTAACAATTGTAGAACAGAAAAATGAATACCACAATATGTAAGTAATTCTTTTTATAAGTTAAAAACTGAGGAATTTCATTTTCCACTTTCATTCATCTTTTACGTTTAGTTATTACTTTTGTGAGCTGCATTTGTTAAGTAGCATGAAGTAAAATTCTTGAAAAGTATATCCTTTATTTAATATATTTATTGATAAACGGCCGACTTTCAATATAGGTAAACTACTAACATAGCGTTGTCAAAATAATAGATTCGCTGACTATTCTCGGGTACGATATATTGGACCGCCTATTTTGTATTGGTTTTATTTTCCATTGATTCATTTCAATTTAGAATATATAGTATTGCAGTGAAATGTCATTTCACGTATTCACTTTGAATTCGATAATGAAAATGATTTGATGATTCATTAGTAAATATTTTTTGTCGTAGATAAATTGAAATATGACTGAATTTATATATAACAATTTATTATTATAGGTGTGATTTAAATCTTTCCCATTAATCTTTGATCTATATACAATATAAAAGCGAAATACCACTCACTGATTAATCACGAAAATTCAGAAACTATAACATCTGCAAACTTGAAATTTGGCAGTTAGGGTGTAGGCCGGATGTCTAAAAACGGATTTTATGAAAATCCACGCTTAAGGCGGTAAAACTGGTGCATTGGTGATTGTGTTTAATAAATTTCGCGCGGAATGAGCCGTAGGTTCAGCTAGTAATGTTATAAATACGAAAGTAATCTGTTACCTCTTGACCACTGAACCGATAACAATAAAATTTGCCATAAAGGTAGTCTGGGATGTGAATCATTCGGCAAAAAGTTTAATGCTAACGGAGTTATGGAGAATGGCTAGCATAAATTAAAGGTAGAACTTTTAGAGCCAAGCATCGGTACTTTCAACAAAACTGTCACTATTCCACGGAGTCAATTAATGAACGGTAAAACAAATTTAATTACTTGACCATCATATTTCTAATTTTGTCGGAACTTATGTTAATATTTAAACAACGTTGAAATAATGGCAATTAGAAGTGTACGCAAACATTGTGGGTATCCTACTGAAATTTATAACGCGTATCAACCTGAAACTGACACAAACCTGTCTTCGGGCGATAAGCATTCTCTACTGTTCCTTTGAGTGAATGTCACTTCCAGGTCTTCTTGAGATTGTAGCCGAAAAATTATTTTTGAGATTATATTTTTCAATGTAAGCAATTTTAATTTGCATAACATAAAATATTAATATGAACATTTTAGAATATTACCCACAATGAGACCCACATAGATTATGAAAGTGTAGATCTGTCGCAGTGTCCTATAAAAATGTATTGTGCAGAAGGGAATTTCAATGTGCTTTTGAATCGCAGAAAATATAAAAATAATAAATGTATCACTAATTTTTAATATTGCGTAATTTTTTCTCAATTTCCACATAAAATTTAAAATATTAACAGTAAAAACATTTCTCGTAGAAGTATTATAAAATATAATATTAAGGTCGTAGAAAGTTATATTTACGAGAGAGAACCTACAAGTGCATTAAAGCTGTCAACATTATATTGAAATTTTAAGCCAGTTACTTGTTCTAAAATAGTGCATTTTCATAGTAATTTAAAAGCAACGAACTAGCGCAAAAAATGCAATTTAAATGCACTAAAGTTTCAAATTAAATCACAGCACTTTTGACATGTTATACATTTTTATTAGCTGCTTTTTAGCGAGAGAACAAAAAAATATCTTCATTCATTTTGTAATTTTATATTACCTACAATTTCTGCTTAACAATATCGTATAATACGTGTAATGTTCTGTACATTTTCATTATTTACGTATGTAAGTATTAAATAGCTTTTCTCATTTTATTTCAATAAGCGATCTGTCTTGTTACTGACATTACTATTGTGTATTACAACTGGCTGACAGCGTTTATTTAGTGAGCCCGTCATTTTGGAGGCTTTATTTATAGGTCGCGTCACAAATTTCGGTCCAGACGATTTTATGCATTGAATACAGCGATAGCGACCTGAAATAGGTTTCGTATCGATTCTCTTGGTTGAAAACAGTACATAGTCATAGAAAGTAACTAAAATTCATGTTAGATATTTTTATTGAACTAAATGCTACATTTTTTGAAATATGGTTATATTTCATGAAAAATGTAGAGGTCTGTGATTTTTTTTCAATATCAAATTTTATTGAATTTGAGATAAAGGTAAATCAGCTCCGTAATATCATATCGTTAGAATTCGAGTAATATCATCATAATATGTCTTTGATATTCAAAGTAACTAAAATGTACTATATCATCTAAAAAGAAATGTTTTCAAGGTTATATGTTTGTGATAAAAAAATATCGTATTGATAAGAACACATGTAAAAGTTTCTTGTAGACGATCTTAACAAATGAAAATGATAATAAACTATGTTAAATATAAATATAATATTTTGACGACCTCCGTGGCCGAGTACACTAGTCGGTTTTCATGGGTTCACGCCACTCGAGGTCCCGGGTTCGATCCCCGGCCGAGTCGATGTAGAAAAAGTTCATTAGTTTTCTATGTTGTCTTGGGTCTGGGTGTTTGTAATACCGTCGTTATTTCTGATTTCTATAACACAAGTGCATTGCTACTTACATTGGGATCAGAGTAATGTATGTGATGTTGTCTAATACCTATACCTATTAAATAGATTTAATAAATATTTTGATTTAAAACGATTTCAAATTTTAAAAGCTATTAAAGTGTATATAAAGTGTATATATGTAATAGATTTATTTATTGTAACATGATATAGTAAATTGTAAAAAGAGTTTTTCAAAAACATATAATTTTCAATTTCATCAAAGACGCGAAGCGAACGGGTATTGTGTTATCACGAAAATTTAAATTCAGAAAATTGTTGTCAACAAAATCGATACAGCTTTTCATTTAACATGTGACATTGCGAAAGTTAAATCGTAATTACAATACTTATTATAAACAAAACATACAATACAGCCTAGTAATTAAATATTGATTCGATTATGCGTTCCACATTCGTTATTATGTATAGAATATTGATTATACTATAATATTATTACTTTCTGAGTGAGTATTCAATCGTATTAAAACTGTTTTCACGTTCATAATTTTATATCAAGGGCCTACTTTTTAATATGCCAATTTGTTTACTATAACAAATATAATTAATTCAAGTACGATCTCACTCTAAACTATTTGGAATTGTCATTTTATACGTGTTATTATTTTTTATTAGATTATATATATATATATATATATATATATATTACATGGAACTCTTTTTTCTGCATTTTTTTTGCGCTATTATACTTGCAAAAAGTTTTATAAATACGATTTGTAGATTTGTATTTTATTACATGTTCTATGGTGACGGCGAGGAGTGGTTGAGTTGGCTGTGAGTGTGTCTTCCCGGAGAGGTTTCGAGTGTCTGCCACTTATCTCTCTCTTTGTAGATAATTTGAACCACTAACTTCTAAAGGTTATTTGTTATTTTGTAAAATGTTACGATATTTTATTAATATAAACTCACTTTTGATACACAATAATTGCAATTACTGCTGATAAATAGTTCTTGTATAGTCATTATCATTAATCATAAACTTTGAAATGTTTATTTAGTAATACCAAACAAACACAAAGTTTATGTTTCACATTTGAAATATATAAAAAAAAAAAAAAATTAAGTTTATTAAATTTATATCCCGCGTCAGTGTGTTCATATCTAAAAATCCTGTGAAATATAAATTAAAATTTCCATGAGGTTTTTTATTCCGTTTGTTATTTTAAAGTATGCCCGAGAATCATATTACGCTGAAAATAAATCTATAATAACAAATATGTAGACGAACGGTAAAAAGCAAACAATCCATAATTTATATTACGTGTACGTAGTAAATGTGTACGTATTTATATAACTATGTGTTATTTTACAAAGCAAAATTTTATTGCACGCATATACTTAAAATAATATCATCAGATATTTTGTTATTTACACAAAAGATAAAAAAGCATGCACAATACCATAAAACTCACGTCGATACAGCTATTTCTTACTAGGTTAAGAAGAAGATGGCGTAGGATGCAAAATCAGAGTGTTGAACAAAGCCAAATGGTTTGAATGTGAAAATGGCAAATGATTTTAGCCATCTCAAAGGGTTCAGAGCCGCTCTCCTGAGACCCGTTACTTTCATTTAAACATTATACGAGATTCCATATTATACATAATCAATATTCGTCGCACCATTATAGCGCTCTAGAGTATTCGAGATGCTATTTCCTGTCGTGAGAGTAGAATTTTCCTCATACCTATTAAAGTGTTACCGTTCGTTTTATAATAATACGGCCTTAAAATGGAAATGTGTTTGCGATAACAATTAATCCCAATCTTTTAGAATGTCTATTATTTTATATCTAATATGTCTTTATAATAGAATGACGCATTAGAACATTTTTATTCTTTAAAAGAAGGATGTGTCAGTTTCTAGTTATATAAAAATATTCTGCCACAAAAACCTCGAAGCCATTGTTTCAACTCACAGAAGACTAAAAAGCTATAATTACTGCGCTTTTGTATAGTGTTTCAAAACTGCGCTTTGTAAAGATCTTCCGTCCAGTTTTTACATAACCATACATACGGACCTACTCATGCAAGCAATGCTAGATACAAGTGCTGGACGATATAGGTGCTATGTAAGAGTTGTTGCTGGGAAAAAGATTAATTTCTATTTTCAGAAAACATTTTTACGCATAACCTACGCAGTCTAAATAGTGCCTTCACACAACTAATGATGTCATTATTATATTATATTGAATTATAATTAATCATGTTATATTTAATTATTGAAATAAAGACGATTTTATCCGTTAGCAGGACTTTGTGCTAACCGATCTATTTGGGTAAAACTTTAATTCTACCGCCAAACACAAAAATATCTATGTAACTATGTTTTGGTTGGAATTTCGGTTTGAAATGAGCCAGTGCAATTACAGCCACAAGGGATATAATAATTTAAAATTCATGGTTGGCGGTACTTTAACGGTGACATTTTTATATTTGTATATTTCTTAGTGGAAGTCTGTAGTTCAAGACCTAGACCTAGTTTTTAGACCTACTCTTATTATTAGGTTGCCCTAAACTATGGAGATATTGTGGGATGAATTGCACCTATGGTATAAAGTTATTTGTAAATAATTTATGATGTTATTTTCTTTTAAATTGTTCTATAAAGAGCGTCTGCGTTACTATAATATCTATGTATATGATAAGAAATGTATTTTCGACAAAATTAACTTTATTTAAATCACAAATTATAACAAGTCAATTATTATGGGTAGATATCGTACAAAAAGGTAGGCCATATAGGTTTCCGATTATAAGAGAAAAATGTTTAGCACGGTGCTGATCATATTGTACTCTTTTTAAAATGAAAAATTTCTCGGCTTTAAACCCGACAGTCAAGCGAATGTCCAACGAAGTTAGCTCTAAGTGAACAGTATCGGTAGAGTGCGGGCAGATTGCTGGACCATATCGAAGGGTCTTCCTTCGAACTTTTTAAGAATTTAGAAATAGAAAAGTATATGATGCATAAAACTATTATTTTAACAAAAGTAATGTTGCTATAAATACTCAATACCTAAATCAAATGTTACGCCTTTTTTTAAAAAACTACCACCCACTATGGAATTATTATTATTATTATATTTTTTATTGCATTGGTTGGCGGACGAGCATATGGGCCACCTGATGGTAATTGGTCACCACCACCCAAACAAACATAGACAAAGGCGCTGTAAGAAATATTAACCATTCCTTACATCACCTATGCGCCACCAACCTTGGGAACTAAGATGTTATGTCCCTTGTGCCTGTGATTACACTGGCTCACTGACCCTTCTAACAGGAACCCAACAATATGGAGCACTGTTATGTGGCGGTAAAATATCTGATGAGTGGGTGGTACCTACCCAGACAGGCTTGCATAAAGCCCTACCACCAAGTGAATTAATAATAAAATTAATCATTTTAACATTTAAATGGGTAATTTTTATGAGTACTTGTGAGCGGAGAGCTGATTTTATAATCTAATTTCGCTTAAATTTAATTGAAGGTGACAACACTAGCGAGATAGAAATAAAGAAAAGACTAATTTCCGCATCAGTTTTAATATCTGGGAAAGTAAAATGTAATAACTTGTAGGTAAAAAGGATCATCCTTTTGATATACATTCCACTTACAATTTCCTTACGACTGCTTCCATTTTAATTGAAACTATTTTACTTATGTAGCTTAAAATTTGAGAAAAACGTATTTTCTTAGTATTACTTGTTATTCCGAGTACCTACTGGCTTGAATACCGTAAAATTACATTCGATTAGCAGATGTTTGGATGAATTGAGGCTTATTTCAAAAGATAATATATTTTTTTTATTTAGATAGAGATATGTTTTCCTGAATTAAATTATTATTATTATTAATAATATTACGAATAATTAAATTATTCGACAAAATCAAATATACTCTTAGGGAGTGCGTAGTCATGCATTTCATTGAGCTTTTGAAGATAATTATTTCTCTTTTTCATTTACCGTTTTCAATTTCTTTTAAACTTCATTAAAATTATTATTAATTTCATAATTACACTTGTACAAGTTATACTTTAATTAGACATTATTGTAAGTATATATTTGCTTTTTTACTGTTTATAAACAAATACAATAACAAACTAAAATACTATGAAATGTAAATGTATGTAGTTTTAAAAATAACGCAACAGAATTTGTCTTCCTTATTGTTGCTTGAGGGTACTGAAGCCTGAGTCAACATGCAATTAACGCGATAAAGATATTTTGAGCCTTATAAAGGTTGATAAACAAACCCGGCCGTAAATAAAATTAATAACAGTACATTTATAACTTGAACCTCGCTGCGTTTTAACTTTCACTAAATCACTAAAAAGGGATGACAGATTTAAATCTTTAGATAGCAATACATCATTCCATCAAACTGGTTATCTCATAGCTGGTTCTATTAGAAGAAGGATTCAATGTAAATTACTTCATTAAATAACGGCTTTAATAACTCCTGTCTCTAAAAGCGCGAAAGTCTTTCTGCTGAAATTGACTGTTTAATGTTCGGTAAAACGTTACATAAAGACTTCATTCAACAACAAATTTAAAGTGCCCTACGAGCAAGTATAATAAAATAAAGAGCAAAGCAAGAAAATAAAATCGTTGTTTTTACGCCATTACGTTCAACATCGATCGTTCGTACGACTGTAACGCTATTAACATATTAAAGCGGTGGCTTTCTACCTATAAAACGGCTTTTGAGAGGAGAATTTCGGAATAATTTTACATAGAAGATAAAATATCTTGTTTGAAAATCTCGTTTATCAAATTAATTGTAGCATAATTAAAAAAGTTAACTTCTCGCGTTCAACCGGAGTTGGATCAGAGATGAACAACGGAAATGAAAGCATTGGTGCTCTAACACTCTATCGGCAGGCAGAAAATTGCTAATCTCGGCAGGCAATAAACATGTACACGTTCACTTAAGAGATTCTGGTAATAAAGTAAATCGGATTAATATATATACATAACGATTTTAAACAAACAAAAACCTTTAAAATTCAAGGAAGATTAATTTTTAAATTTAATAGAACTGTAAATTATAACATTAAATTGGTACTTGTAGCACAGATGATGCTTAAAACTATGTGATTACACATAGACTCACACATAATGATAACTTCAATACTGCAATAATAATTATTATTATAGCATTGTGGAATTTACAGGCATCTAAAAAAAATCTTCTGTGAAGCTTTTACTAATTTGTTATAAATTTGTTACGATACAATCCCGATCCAACTTCGATTCCTCACAAAAAATAAACCTCAACTGAATCGTAACTGGAAGCCAATTCTACTAATATATAACCGTTACGATACGTTTCCAGTTATATTCCGTTCCAACTTCAACCGAACCGCAACGGAATCGTGGTGTTATTAGAATAGGAAAACGGCTAAATGGCTACGATTACGTTTCGATTCGATTGCGATATAGTGACAATTTGTTTGTAGAATTGGTTCTCTCGGTCTTTGTTCAGGTGTATTTGTAGCTTTTTGATTAACTTGTTACAAAGTGTAACGAACTAAGTATATTTATTCGACTATTGTTTCTTATGTTATATTCTACTGTAGACGTCATATTAAATGGTAACATTCTCATCTTAACATCAGTGGTTCCTCCCATTCACAAGTGCTATAGAAATTCATTGAAAAAAGCTCGAAATTTTATTTATTTATGGACTAAGCCATGACCTTTGCTTTCCAGAGGAATATTAATATATTGCACTTGTATATTTTAAGACACGTAGGCAAGGTCACATGATATTATTCTACAATTTACCTAAGCAACTAGTATATTTTCATCATTTATATGTTTACGATAGTTGTTGCGAACTAATTTTAAATTGTTATGCCCCCGAGAAGTATAAATCCAAACTGATCAAATAGTTCTGCATGACGAATGACTCACTTTGGCAAGTTAAACTAATAAAACTTATGGAAACTCGGAGTACAGATAAAATGGCAGGAGAATATGTTACTTGTTGCCTTTTTTGTATAGTTAGATTAGTGAATCTTTTTGGTTTATCACATAACAAAGGTTTTTATGAATTAACTCCTTGCGTATGGTAATGTCCTTACAGGCAGGGCAGTGTTTGCTTAGCCTTGCAAAGAAATTTGCATTCTATCTTCTTTTCACCTTAAAAATTGGAAATAATTAAGGGCATATAAGCAATACAAATAAATAGTTTTTCTAATCGCACCGAAGAATTTAAAATCAAATTAAAAATTGAAAATCCTCTACATCTTTGGCATATTTATTACACGCTAATGTAATTCAAAAGAATGATTCAATGTATTACAAGTTCACCACATAATACTTAAAATACATTTAAAGTGTTTATCGGTATCAGAGACTGAAAAAAGCAACCTTTTTTTCTGTTACGCTAAGCTGATCCTTAATATGACCCAATTAGTCTACAAAATAGATATAAAACCCCGCCTATCGATCGAAATTCTTAGCAGGGTTCGTTTAAGCTGGCTAAATCTTAATCTGATTTATATCCCTATTTGAGTCTTCCTTACATGAACTAAATAATTAATGATTTCATGTTATGATACCAATATAAAATCTTTTGTAATCTTTAACTGTCATGTTTTTGGGCGCTGTGTGTGAATCGTACAATTATATAATTATGAAAAATATATTAAATTCACCCCTTTTTCATTTTTAGGAGCTCGAATTTTGATTATTTTACACGTTTTGTGATGTCTAGAATATAATTCTAAGTTTTGTAACTGATTTCTGTATTAGTGCCTTTGCGTTATTACATTTTGAATACTTGATAAATTAAAGGCATAAAAATAAATCAAAGTTATAAGATATTTGGCCCAAATTTTCTCCATCAATGATCTATCATTTATAATAATAAAATTGTTAATAAGACGAGCATATCGTTGTGTTTATATAAATAATTTTTAATCTTGAATTTTATTTTTCTAAATGTACGTACCATGAACTTAATTTAACCAACTATTTGCAGTAACTCTTTAATCTCTTAAGTGTGTCAAATGGAGAGCTAATAGTTTGGGCCGACTAAATCGCACCCATATCATTTTTTTTTTCTTAGCGTTCGTTTCATGTAAAAGAAAATTTGCATCAAAGCCAATATTTTCAGTTCCAGCTAATAGCAATAAAGGAAATCATTTGTTTTTATAATGATAGAAATAACAAGACAAAACGTTGTAGAAATACTAATCGTTTTATCATTTCCAAGACGACAAATGCACACTTAAATATCTCGCGCCATTATACGGAGTGCAAAAAACAAAAGGTGTATGCAGACAAAGCGATGGGCGGTTCTCTGGTGTAAAATAAAATGGCGAATAAATAGGATTTCTCTCGATATTAAAGTGAACTGAGCAACGCGAAAAGAATAATTTCCGGGCATCAATGACACCAACCCCGGGTCGTAAATTACAAGGGAAACTCCCCAGTTCATGACGAGACAAAATCGTGACCGTAGCGTGATGTTACGATGTGTCTCACCAGTGACGCTCTGTTTTACTCAACATATAAATTAGCCCATTACGCAAGTGACTTCTTCCTTCCCCGGTGTTCTTTGTTAGGGATAAAAGTACAACTTTTGCCCATTTTACCCACATCATAAATTTGAAGTTACCCTCTTTTATTACTTTTTCAAAAACACATGTCAAATTCATCCATCCATCCTTTATTTGATAAATTATAAGGGAAATTAGGAAGGTCTTTAATACAAATAATAAGTTTTGTTGCGGTTGTTTCACTGTAAATTAAGTAATTAATTGAGCGCGACAAGAAATTTAGAATTTAGAATTTTCTATTTGTTGACATCTAAAAGTCATAATGGTCAAAAAAGTAAAATGTCGTCATCATCGGTTTTAATAATTATCATAATTTTAATGTTGTATGATTAAATAAGCCTGTCCAATACCTATTAGCACCTAGAAATTGTTTGCAATAAAATTACTGAAAAACGACAGAACATGTATCTTAATTTTATTTGTTATTTTGATTTACTATATAAATCGAATTTTTGATCTTTTAATGAACATTAGTAAAATAATAATAAATCATTTGATTATAATTTTTAAAATGTTATCATTTATATCTCAATTTTTGATCCACTGTAATATTCATATAGCCTTCCTTTGGAATTTATAGAAATGAAGTAAACAATATATTTATCTTATACCTCGAATATCAGTAACATACAGATATTCGAGGTATAACATACTATTTCTACTGTGTTATGGTGAAATTTCAACCCAACTAAACTTCCAACATAAATAGCGATTTCACTGTAGGATGAAAATCTTAATTTATCGTTGCATTATGTAAAAATTTATACTCTATGTTTGAGCGAGAGCTCGTACATTTTTAAAACTTTAAAGGCGTTTGACTATTTACAGTTGTTTACATTTGCTTTAGCAAATACTTATGTTAATAAATAGGAGATCATATTATGCAAATATTTTCCAAACAAAACTCTGAAAATTTAATTAATAATAATTATTATTATTATATTGAATTTTATGTACAACTAGTCGTATAACCAATAATAATAACGTAACTCGAATAGATTCCAACATCAAATTAAACGTGAAATATCAACTCGACGCTTATGTATATCTGTTGCGTTTATGCATATAAAATATTGATTGGCAGCGCCCTCGCCCACTATCAAAATAGAATACGCTCGCTTTAAAAATATTTGTTAACCGGTTACTGTTTCATACTGTATTGATATTATAAAGAGCATCCGTTGTAGAAACGTTGAACAAAATGCTGACAAGAATGAAATTATAGTAGTTTTTAAATAAATTACAAATAAATAATCATAACACCATGTATACTTTAATTCATTATTATTAAATTCCTTTCAGTTTTATAATCTGTAACCTAATAAACCATAAATCATTGTATTATTAACGAATTGTTAAATTTTAAGTATCTTATAATTTGAAATACGTAGTCAAAGCAGAGCCAATTTAAACGATGTCATGTATTAATTAATATGTTATTATTTGTCTCGAAGGCGCCTTATTACGCGTGTATCGAAAGGATTAGGGATGACAAGTGGGCTGTCGGAGGGTTACAAGTATGTTACAAGTTAATTAAACAGGATCTGTCAAGCAATAATCCCACCAGATGCGGCTCTCCCTCCTACCAATCTACGTGTTTCCTTTTATTAATCTGTTGACTATGTTATGATTTTTGAAACGCCAAATTTTTCGTTATTTTGTAGTTGTTGACCGTTACCATTAGCTTGAAACTCGCGGATCAAAGGGCTACGAAAATAACAAACACAGACTATACATAAAACAAAAGGCGGAGCGCGCTGAACATTATAATGAAGCTACGAAAGCGAATAAAAAATTAAAAGCGAATGCAATTTCCCGGTAGAACGAAATGACGCGTCTATACATCAAGATGCTATAATTAAAATGACAGCAATTTTAATTACTACATATGATGTATTAACAAATCGATGTCATATTAGCTTTTGTTGCTTTACTACCTAATGTTCTGAGCGCTCCATCTTCTACCTTTTGTTTTATAAAATCTCAAGGTTTCAATAAAGTAATGATAAACGTCAATTCGACTATTATTCCTTCTGTTAGCAAAACGAATTATTATCTTAAATATAGTATACGGAGTTAGCGCTGGAACTAAAACAGTATACTTTAAAAATACAAAAGTATTGTCAATAAAAATCATTTTGCGACTCCGTTTGCGTTAACGCTAGACTTGCTACCAGCATACTCGTATACCTAACTATAAAGTTGCAGAGTGCTGATACCAAGGAACAGTGTTTTAAATAAAAAAATGGCAACTTTATGCAGAAGTATATCATAATATGTTATTATTTGTAAGAAGGTTACGCTCGTTATGGTTGTATGTCACCACTACCCAAAGACGTTGGCATTGTAAGAAATTTTAACTTTTCCTTAGATTGGCAGTGCGCTTCTAATCTTGAGAATTATAAAAAAAAGGGGCACAACTTGTCCCTGTAGCAAAACTGGCTTACTCATCCTTCGAATCGGAACGCAACAATACTGTTGTTGTTTAGCGGTAGATTGTGTAATGAGTGAATGATATCTACCCAGTTGCATTCTTGCGTATATTCATAATCATGCATTTAGCTATTTTTTATGTATATAAATTAGACATAAAATTATAAATATATATATATTTTCATTTTAAAGTGATTTATTTCAAATAGGTGCTTTGTTTCCGAAGTTTCCTCTCCGGAATATTCACTCTCACTCTATATTATAATAGACAGTGCTTACTATATAACAGTCGAAATCTACAATTATCTTTTACAAAGTTCTATTACTGTATCTACGAACAAAAATTTATAAACTAATTGTAAGAGAAAATAAAATTATTAATAACGCCACTGTGAAAATAATGTTTCTTTGAATATTAAACAAATATTTATGATCGTTAATTTTTTTATTACTTCGGGGATTTTTTTTTTTATATCGAACAAAAATGTTAATGTTTTCGAAATGAATCGACAACTTACTTTCAGTAGTAGAATCAGCTCTTTGGGATTAAGAGGTATCTAACTACCTACTACTACTTACGTCTTATTGTTTTCCTACGCAACACAATAAAAACATAAATCATTGATAAATTTCTTTTCAAAACAAATGAAGCGTGAAATTAAACATTTTTCTTTCCATACTAAAGATAAACAATTTCTGAATATCTTATAAGTAAAAGTATAAAGTGACATTCTGCTCAATAACTTAACTCACAAACTTTAAAATGATATAAATAAATTATTTAAGTCCTTTGCCTAGACTTTCAACAATTTAAGCATAAAGTTGTACAAACCCAGTGTCGCTTTATAAAGTTGGAAACTTATACATCCTTGCGTCATACAAACCGAATGGATGATAGAAGTTTCTGCTACATTTAGCCGCTATCTTGGGCTCATTGAAGGTTGTCATGTTGAGAGGTAATTTATTCGAACTATGCTTTAGATAAATGTATATCCTGTGTTACTATTACCATAATATTGACTCGATATGTAATATATACTCAACTACATATTGAGAATTTTAACTCTCAAAAGAACTTATATTATGTAGATCTAGTACATTGATGGTATAAAAAGCTTTGTTCAAATATGTACTATTTATAAATCTACTAATACATATTTTTATAAAACTTCACATAATATGACAAAAAATAATTATGATGGATATATAAGTGGAAATTTTATAGGACTTTGGTTTTAAACTATATCTGTAATTGCCATCCAGTATGTTTGTTTGTAGACCACAAAAGCAGACTTTTTTAAATACAGTAGAACCTCGATTAACCGAACCCTCAATTATCCGAACCATGACGTAGTTTATTCAACGCCTAATTATGATAAAACGTTGGCGTTAAAGCGTTAAGACGGTTTCAAAATAATAATTTAAAAATATCACTTGACTTTTTTTTAGGTATGTTATTAGTATATTTTAATATGTATGTCTAATTTTAATTGACTATACTGGTTTTATGTGAAAAGGTGTTGTTTTTGTTTGATCTTGTCCCAAAGTACCCACATTTCGATTATCTACTGTATATTATAATTGCTTAAGCATGTCATATTATGTTTCATTTACGTCCGAAAACAATCACAAGTTCTTTAACACCAAATTACATAATATCTCCTTATTGCTTAATAAAAAAGGGTATAATGTAAAATATAATCATCCACATTTTCGTCATGTGATGCCTCCACCTACGCTCCTAATCAAAGCTGGGAGCTACGTTATTGTACGCTGTTATCGTATTCCAGGCACAGTTGGCAATAATGGCCAGTTTGCAAAAACCGATAACATTATCTTGTTATTTATCGCTTATTAGTGCGTGTGGTCAAACTCGAATCAAGTCGATGAAACTATTGTTCTTTTATTCGTTACAAAATATACACTTTTTTGCTTAATTTGGTTTATCGAGTAAGATATATTATGTATATAACATTGTGTATTATACGTAAATATAGATTTTAATAAAAAGTTATCGCTACTAGGCTAGGCTCCAGTCATTTTGAATTATACAAATACATATGCTTTAAAAATATTATTAAATATGGCTAATGTGAATATCTTTTATTCTCCTAAGAATTTCAAAATCATAATTTGTTCATTTGTATTTATTTTTCTATAACTTTGTTGTTTTTACCTTGAGCTCGTCGGGCCGGCCGGAGTCGAAAGATGAGGTAAAAATCACAGAAGCAGATTCATCTCAAATCAGATCACGATACTGATTCGTTTACGTCAAAAGTGAAAAGATATGTCTTATGTCTTAGAGTAACGCTACAGATATTGAATACGTTTTCATTTTATAAAAGAGTGCTGTTCGGTCTATTTATAATGTTGGAGCTTGAGACTCCCTTCAGCATGTTTTAACTAGAAGAAGTAGGAATATTTACAGTTGCATCATAAAATATTTAGTTTCAAAAACACTAGCTGAAATTTATATAACAACACAAATTTTACCACCTCGAAGGGGAATTAAAAAAGTAGCCTGAGGCATTGGCTACCTTTTTTTGTTCTTCAGGACTCAAACTATCCCCAAATTAAATTTAATCTGAATCGTTTCGGCGGTTTAAGCGTGAAGAGTGTAATAAACAGAGTTACTTTCGCATTTATAATACTAGCATACGCTTAGTCTCTTTGATAGAATCAGTGATCATTATTGTGTAAAAACGAGAAAAATATATAAGCTTATAAGGCCAAGTTACCGACTCCACAAAGTCAATAAATCTTTCCTGTTGGAAGGTATTCTTTTCTATAATAAAATGCCGCACATATCATTAGATTTGCCAATTAATATTTTCAAAATGTTTGTTAAAAACTCAACAACATAATATAGATGATAAAAAAAGCATGAAATTAGCACTTGTTGATTTTCAGGCAGGATATATATATATTTGTAATATACGTTAGTAAAATTGTCATTGTTTTTTATTAGTTGGCGGAACTTCTCAGTAAAAGATACATTCCAACCCCATGGTAACTTTACATTTAATATAATTCTGGTATTTTCCAGTACGATTTAAGAGTGCTTGAAAGCATATGTAGGTATATACGCTACACACTAATACACGGTACATATAACAAAATAAAAGATGAAAAGAAGAAAAAATTAAAATGTTGATAATTGAAATTAAAATTAACTTGGAAACCCATAACCTGTAAAATCTATATTCTTTATCCACAAATGCATTAAAAATATCAGGCCTTCAAGAACAACATTTTAAAATTTCAAAGTTAACGACATGTTTCGAATCGTTGCTCAATTTTATTTTGCGAGTGCTTACCTATGGGAATAACGCATATGAAACGATTTTTTTTTGTTTCCGAGCAACGTTAATAGGAACTAAAAACAGATTCGTTCTGAAGTTGTAAAAATGTTTCCGTTTTAAATGTTTGTTAATAAATGTTATGTTTCACAAATATAAAAAAATATGTGTAGTCAGCTCTAAAATTAAAAAAAGCTATTCCATTTACAATGCATATTTTTTTATTTTTTCCACTTTAAAATATAATTTAATTAAATTTTCTTTCAATCTAAACAGTGATAAACTCTATACATTACATATTCGCAATAAGACCTTGCTACCTTTTGTATTTTATACCATGTTAAACCGCGAATATAAAAATGTTTTGGCACAACAGAAACAGACTCACGCTAAACGATCCTTTGTTATGGAAAACAACTGTGTACTCAACTCTACATTTAACATGACGTATTTCAGTTTGTAATGTTCGCTTTGATGCTTCCTAAAATGCTCATTAAATTGAACATGGCTGACGTGGTTAGATGTTTTTTACATAACAAAATTCAAATTACTCATCTTTTTCAATATAATGTGTAAAGCATTTTATTTGTATTTGTGGCTCTTAAAATTAAAAATATAGCAATTAAAAAATATAACAATATAATCATATATATTATAAAATTACAATACATTCAATGTTATCAACATAGTAAAGCAGAGCAAATATGTCTGGATAAGTATTCGGAGCCTAATATAATCAATCTGGACATTTCATTAGGTACACCCCTTTTCTTTAAAATAACGTGTATATTTTATTCTATGTCAATGCGGTTCATATGGTTCATTTAGTTTTCTACAAGTTCTATCCAATATAATACATCTAATTTATAAACGATATCCACTTCACGATCAATTGTTTTAAATTGGTTTAAAATCAGGTAAATTCAATTACGCTAACCTATACAGTAATATGCGCTTAATGGCACGTACGCGACGTACAGATTTGTGGGTAATGCGGCTAGAATAATCACATGAGTGATAGTTCAGGTGAGCAAGTAATGAAATGACATTCTTGGACGTATCGATCGCACACAAATAGCTCAAGCCCCTGGCTACTCGCTGTGTTTTACGAAGTTACCTTGCTTTTACATCAAAAAGTATATAGGGAGTTTAATACTTTGAAACTTAGTACCGTAAGGTAATGTTAGCGGTAGGAAGAGGTTATCTTAACTTCTTCGAACTACATAAAACATTGCCAACATTGTCTACTTTTCTACTACGAACTGAGAAGAATGCAAAAGTTAATTTTAGCAGAATTTACATAGATTTCAGACTTTCTGATTTTGAATACCTAGTTGGTTCAAATCAGATATAAAAAGTTATGTTTTTAGAAAGGGACCTTAATTTCCTGAAGCTGAAAGCAAGCAGACTGTTTTAATTGGCCGAGCTGGATACTTATGTTTTTTTCGATACATGTCTTTTTCCTCTCAATAATTTCCGTCATTACCAAGCAAGTGATTATTTATAAAATCAATATTAGCTATTAGTCAGATATAGACAATTTCCTTTATTTTGTAAGATTTACATATAATACAATACATGACTACTTATATATAAGAAGTGAGAAAGATTCGTTTAATAGAGTCGTAGTACTTTACCTTATTTTTGATGTCGATCGAACTTTCTCGAGATTTATTTATATAAAGCAATTAATAATTTAACATGTAACTCAAATAATCCTAGGATATTCATTAGACATAAATTGACATTGCACTATAATGCACAAAAATGACTTCGGCTTGTCAATAGGAATAACCAATCGGTTTTATTATATTAAATTGACGTTGAGATTTAGTTATACGCACATCCTCGCACTCATACTTAAAAGTAATAAGCCGCAAAAGGTTAGTCCTATTTGATTCAAATTATACATAATACGAAAAAGTCTTTCCTATTATAACCGCTTGGAGCGCTACTAGTATGAGTTAGTAAATTATAGAAGAATACATTATTTTAATTTTAATATTATTACTTGGTTTTTCAGTACAATATATGTTAAGTATTATTTAAAAAATATATTATGAATTGAAATACTGAGTAATAATAATTATTTACAAGCAACCGCACGAGTAATGCGTCAGTCAGGTTCTTAAATGATATGTTATCACATGTTTATATAAAAAAAAATTGCCTGTACTTGGTACCTACAAAAGTGTCTACCAAATATTTATTTTAAAATTAAACATCAACCAGCGTCGATCATATAACCGGGCGGGGCCTCAGCGATGAGAGAAAGGGCGGCGCTGTTATCGCGCATGCGCCGAACTTCAGATATTCCGATATTGAGATTCTAGCGCGTCCATAGACAATTTTTTGTAATCTGGCATTAATATTCTGCATTTTGTTTGTAGGTTATGTTTTAGTCGTCAATTGTCAAAATTAATTTCCAGTGTTTTTCGTGAAATTATTTGGATATGTTGAAGTTTTAATGAAATACCTTTGGTTTTCTTGGTATTAACCATTTGTGATTGTCGATTTTAATATACGCAAATACTGCTGTTTCACCATAATGACTATGTATATAATTTCGATTATTACGGGTTGACATTGAGATGAGATGTGAATACAAAAGTCGATGCGCACTTTTTACGTGAATTACCATTTTCAAGTACATACTTTACAATCATTTTCGATATAGTGATACATGTAACCTTAAAGAAATACAGTATACCTAAAAATTATCAAAATGACGATGAGTCAATTATCCGTATTGAAACTTTACAACACAGTGGTGGACGATGTGATAGCTGGTGTGCGGGATTGCTTTCTTGATGACGGTGTGGATGAACAGGTTTTGCAAGAGTTAAAACAGTTATGGAAGACAAAGTTAACGGCCAGTGGAGCTATGGACCCTCCGCAACCCGAAGCACCCGTAATGCCGCCACCACCGGCACTACAAAACTTCCAGAAAGCCAATGGCAGTAATGTTATACCAAAAAGAGCTCCGGATATGGCATCTCAAAGTTCAAGCCAACATTCTGGAGTTGAACATGGTGGGGCACCATCGTCTAATATACCTGGTGCTCATCCTCACCATGTTCTTGATCCAAACAATAAAGTTCCAGTGCAATTAACATTACCAGCTCAACCAGGTGTACCTGGATCACAACCACGTTCCTTTACCATACAAATTCCAGCATCTGCTCTTAATGGAAATAAACTACACCAAGTCCTTACAGGTCCTATTATTAATGCAACAATAAGTTTGCCGCAGCCTCTGGCTGCCACTCTCTTACAACAACATATCAATTCAGCATTAGCTGGCCAACAGAATGAATTTGATGGTGGTGGAGGTGGCAGGAGCGGTGCTGCTCCATTCTCATTGGATGGTGCGTTAGATTCATCTGATGATGATGGCTCAAATGTTGGTGATGGTTCTGAAGATGGTGGTGGAGATGATGATGAAGACGAGGAGTCAGCAGAGGAGAGAGCTGAAGAGGAAGAAGAGGAAAGAGATGAGAGTGGAGGTGCAGAAGAGGAGCCATTAAATTCTGGTGATGATGTTTCGGATGAAGAACCCGGTGATATGTTCGATACTGAGAATGTTGTTGTATGCCAATATGACAAGATAACTCGTAGTCGCAATAAATGGAAATTCTATCTCAAAGATGGGATAATGAATTTATCTGGTAAAGATTATGTTTTTCAAAAAGCTAATGGTGATGCGGAGTGGTGAATGTATCCATGTATGTTTGACAAGTGCTTAAAATGTTTGTGTGATTCGTCCTGGTTGTTGCTAAAAGGAAACAAAAAAGACATTGACATAATGGTATCTCAAATGTATGGTCAAATTTAAATAATGGTAACCTATTATTGTATATTCATATAATAAGTTACACTTAGGAAAATATCAATAAAGGTGATAGATTCTTTTCAATTACAATTTACAGCATATTGGTACATAATGTTTAGACTAAAAATTTTAGTTCATTGTATAGTATAAAATTTTAAAAAGCGATACTTTTATAACTATGAGGAGGTACAGTGACTATGTGAAGTATATATGCGTTGGGTGTGATTTTACTAGGTTAGCTTCACTATATAATATATGTATTGTGGTAACAATTATAAAAATTAACATTAGTTAAACCAAAAATAATGATAAAATAAAAGCATGAAAGTGCCAAACAAATTCTTAATTTTTAATAAGTTTTCTGAATCACTGTTTAAACAAAATATAATGTGCTAGTGTGAGTGAAGCTAAAACGGTTTTATAATGTCAACCCAGCTCCAACTACAACTCATCAGATATTAACGGAATATAAAATCCATTTGACTCATTTAAACAGATTGTGAAATCAAATATTATTCAATATTCATCCTTCTATCCTTTACTTTTCCCGTTGTTTTTTTTTTGTTCTCATACGAATTAATTAATCTTATTATACCCTTAATCATTCAAAAAATTATAATAATCTTAATTGTCTAATGAATGTTGATGTTAATTTTGGAAATGAATTGTGTAATAGTATAAGTAAGAAAATAATTTCAGTTTATATTATCATCCGTAGAACTTTCTACCCTTAAGAGCACAAATTTTGTTTAATTTCTTGGTTATTTCCTTTTTACACTGTCACTAATTTAATATTGTGATATGAATATTAGTAATTCTTATGTAAATTTTAATTAGAATGCTGCCAATTTTTGTAAGCCAGTAATTGGATTTCTTACCTTGCCTGGTTTACAGCAATTAATAAGTTACTGTTCAAATAATGTAACATTCTTAGGATTATGGTCCCTTATGTGATGAAGTTTGATAAGAATGGTAATAATAAAATATGTTGCATTATTATGTTTATTTATTTCCTTAACCTATGTTTCAAACATGTGTTTGTATGTGTAAGATATGTTAAACAAATAAGTTGTCATAACTTTGCGCTCAATTTAAATTTCATATTAAAAGAATGCAATGAAAATCGGCTTTGACACTAGTTGTTATGCGAAAGATGAGTGCTGAATATTATCCCATATTTAATAATATTAATGTTATATATTGAAAGATAAATTAAATACATTATATTATTTTTTAATGAAGCAACAACGCAATTATAATGAACTGTTACACCTATTTATATGCTATTGATGAACTTCCTAGATCCAATATTAAACAGAAAGAATGTAATAAATAACCAATCATGTAAAACGTTTTTTTACATGATAGGTCATGTCATGTCATGTTTTAAGACGGTACCAACGTTTTTGGTTTAATGGTTATTTTGTCATTCAATTAAATTATATTACATTAAAAAATAAATATTGTTCCTTCGAAAATTACCTACACCTTAACTAAAATTTTATAATATAAATTTATAGATATGCTAACATCATACCTAGAAACATACCTACGCGTATTTATCATATTATGCTTTTTTTCTTGCTTTACCGGCATCGCCTTTAAAATAACAGAAACGTGGGTTTAGTAAATATTTTAATATCAATAATTTATTTGTTATCCTTATTATCTACCAATGCCAGAGTTTAGCGAGTGTTAGTCTGGGTAGTCCATCTACCATTTATTATAAGAGAATACTCATTATGGTTTTGCTTTTAATATTTAGTAGGCCATTACAATTAGGTGAGGGCACGAGAGACATAACATCTCAGATCCCACGTTTAGCAGCACATTGACGATACTTATATTAAGTGTTTATCTATATTTTATTGTAATTATTAAATATAATGGATAGGCCACTTATGTGCGCTACTCAAGTGAAACAGCACCACTTATAGATAACAGATGACAAATCACCTAGATTTCCATCTATTGGTGTGCTTTTTTAATTTCAAATTTAAATGTGAATGTTTTTATTAAATATAAGAAAGAATCATTAAATCGGTTCACAATCAGCCAGGATATGGAGTAACATATACACACAGAAACAGCTAAAAATAATTTTAATATTTAAGAAAATATTAAAATTATTAATTTAGCTGATAATATTTACTTTTAAATTTATTTATATCACTGCTATTACTGATATAAAATCATTTTCCGAACCATATCCAATTGATCGGATTATTCTTATAAAAAGTATTTTCTTTCTCGGCTTAATACTTTTATCACATTCGTACTGCTAATTACATTATGAGCGGTTACGCAAACTCCATTTTAGTGCGACAGTTTTTACTGACGGCGGTAAACTCTGGAAAGCAGTATACCCGCCAGGGACGGAAAACTGTCAAATTCTGGAGTGAATTAGTGATTTTCATACGATAAAAAAAATGCGATGGAAATTTCTCTTAAGTTATTGCCTTAGAACATTGCCCAGTGTAATATACCCAGTAGTAATAGCGTCTTTAAAACTTTTTTCTTAAATTTATGCCTTAGGGTTCTCTGAGATCTTATTTCATTGCTTAAAATAGAATTGATGTTCGTTAGATATGTTTATTTAAGATAATCATTTGTTTAACACAAGTAAAATCAAATCAAGTAACTAGTCTGTATTAGACAAGATTTGTAAACTGTGTCTTTTCTAAATCCAGTTTTGAAGGAAAGTGTACATATATATGTATGTATATTCAATAACAAGAAAATAATATGGTATACAAAAAATCTTTTTTTTTTACCAAATTCAAATAATATTAATTTTATATATTTAAAAGATAAAGCAATCATCCTTTAATTTAAATAAGTAACATATACCTCGATAAAAGCCGGGCCGTAGCAAGTAATTTAGAATTTATATACCCATTTATTAATGGGTATTCCTAGCTACTTTATTATTAAAAAGAATAAGAATATATAATTATGCCCAACGCAATGCAATAGTTCATTACTATATTATAGTATTAAATTATTGAGTTTGCCATAATATCCACCTAAGTAATAAAATATTAAAATCACTGTCTGACATGCAAAGCACAGCATAAACCAAGTTTAATTGCAATGAAATTACTTTTGGAAAAAAGTCTAGCACCTACTAAGTAAGAATTAACTTAATCACCGATATTTTTTTCAAATTCGGGTGAAAGTTTGTTGAGAAGTTTGCTATTTCTGATATAATTAAGAATATGGAAATCCGTGTTTCTGCTTCTGCTTATGAGTAAAATACAGTTTTACATCGTTTTTGGAAATTAGCCAATTAAGAGGGTAAAATTGGGGATTAAAGTAAGTTTGTTATTTTTGATTGAAGTTTGAATAAGGGTGCTGCTTATAAGTAAGAAACATTTGTTATAATGTTGCTTTACTTGGTGATAGGACTTTATGTAGACATATCTGTATAGGTACCAAGGCTGTTATGAAGCTTCGTAACCGAATCCGAAATCATCGAAAATCCGAAATAAAAAAATCTGCAATCCGGCAAAACATTGTTTAATATAAATTTTTTTTGCTTACTTATGTAGTCACCTAAGAGCTACCTAAATGTTTTAAGACTACAAATAAAATAATTTGTTACCTTGTAAGTATCCAAAAAAATCGGAAAATCCGAAATTATCGTATCTGAAAACGATAAAATATATATATCAAGATTCGAAATTACATTATCTCTGATAGGTACCATCTATCTAATTAGATAATTTACCGCCTAACTTAGTATTGTTGTGTTCCGGTTTGAAGGATGAGAAAGCCAGTGTAATTACAGACACAAGGGACATGACAACTTAGTTAGGTTGATGGCGCATTAAACATGTAGGGAATGGTTTATATTTCTTAAAGCGAATGTCTATGGATGGTATAAGGTGCCTGCCATCATTCGCACGTCCACCTATTTTAAAATAAAAAAAAAAATAGTATTTTTGGAAATTTATCACCTTACAGGGGAAATAGGCAATTAATGTTTCTATATAAGAGCGCCTTTTTTCAATGTTGTAAATATGATAACCTGGTTTTAGGCTTCTATTGTATGAGTCAAAGTCAGCATTTATAGTATTTTTTATAATTCATTCATTCGGGAAGGAATTTTTGGATAAATATTTATGAATGGATTGGATGTTATTGATAAATATTTATGATATAACTGGCTGTGCACAGATAGTTCTAAAATAAAAGTAGCCTAAGTTACTCCTTATTGCATCAGTTATCTGCCAGTCAAAGTCCCGTCAAAATCGTCAAGCCGTTCCAAAGATTAGCCGGAACAAATAGACAGTAAGACATACAGACAGACAAAAGATTTTAAAAATGTTATTTTGGTATAAGTACCGTTTATACATACATATGCATTTAGTATAAAGCGGTTATTTTAATATTACACAGACAATTGTATAGATTTTTATAAGTTCGTCATTTTTGATCCTACAAACATGGAAATCAATATTTATTCAGTTCTAAGTATTGTTCCCGTTTAAAGTAAAATACATTAATAAAGCGTTTAAAAATTATTACCTAAAAGGGTTGAACCTGAAAGATTTTCCTTAGTTATAGGAATTTCTAAGACTTCTGTTATGGCTTACTTCAAAACAAACCGTGAAATATTACGGTCAATATAATAAAGATAATCAATTGTTATCAATAGGGAATTTAAATTATACATATGTACACTTTACTACTCCTGGTAGAGGAATCAGATTAATTAAGAGACCATTTTTTTTTTTTAAATCAGTTGTCCGATTTTTTTTTGGGGCAGAGTTACACTTTTTTTTACCATGGCTGAGGTAATATGGACAATGGTAATTGCATGTTATCAAAAAAAAATACATAAAATAACCTAGTACACAATTAAAAATTATATATTAAGCATTATTTATAATTATGACATTTGTAATAATTATCATTTTATTTTTATTATATAGCAGATAATAATTGACTTAATTGATTTCTGAGAGAATAGGTCAGAAGATATCAACTTATACTTATTATAGTATCAATATATACTAGTATTTATTTTTAAGGATATAGTGAACTTGGTACAAATGGATATAAACAAAATATTTTTTTTTTTTTATAATATTTTAAGATTTTTTAGAATTTCACATTGGTGCTGAACAGTTCACCCCCACCTTGCAAAGAACAAATGACAAATCCACCATATGTCTATGTTTATTCCACTCTTAGAACAACCTGGAGATATGTATATAGAAATTGTTCACAACACACACATCACCTACCTAAATAGTTTATATTAATGTTTGGGTGAATACGTAGCTCTGTCCTTTGAAATCACAGTTAGTCATAAATGGACACGACATTCTGCCTAATTGTATATAAGTAAACCACAACACAACATCACAAATTCATATTCACAAGTCGACGACGCATCTCTCTTGGAGAATATTCAAACGTTAATACCGTGTAGGTACGAAACCTTGGAACTTATTGTCGAAACGTACTAACTTACTCAATTATAAGTCACAAAACTTGGAGATGTTAGTTTGTGCTCTAACCTAGATCTTGGATGACTTAATTAATAGCTTGTTTTCATTTGTAGCTTAATTTTTTAGTCTAAATCTGATTTTAGTAAATAAATAATTTAAAATAACGAGTAATTATTGGGTCTGCGACTGCGCTCGAATAAACACAAAGGTTTTTTAACGAAATATAAAGCATACATAGCCTTGCATAAGTTCATATGTTTTTTATCTTACTTATCGATTTAGATAAAACACTCATTATGAGAACGAACATCCCCTAACTAAAATGATATGTCCTACCCTTTAAACCGATACACAACAATACTACACATTGTTGTTTGGTGGTAGCATATATGATGAGTGGGTGGTACCTTCTCAAACGGGTTTGTACAAAGCTCTACCATCGAGTATAAACAGAATCCGTTACAGTTACATCATACCAAAAAACAAAATGCTAATTTATATTAGTAACAGTTGGTAAATACTTCACAGCTAAACGATGAAGTCTTTTGTTGAGAAGCAGGATCAAATAATAATAATAACGGGATTTTAAATTACGAAACGTGTAAAGGCTACCAATTTACATATTATTTTTAACGTTTCGTAGTCAAGAGCGAATTCATTATAGTTTCGTCCCAGTCAACTTTAGCTTTGTATTCCCGTTCTTTCTGCGTACTAGAAACTACTGTTTATCGATAAAATCTTATAAACATGAACCTTATTGTTTTACTTTAAATTAAATCTGAAATTCAATTCATTCAAGTTTTACTCAAGAAGGCTTTTGAATTTATTCATAAGATTAAATTAACTATAAAGCTACCACCATGTGGACAGATCATACTGAGAGTAACTGACAAGAAACGCCGTAGTTAGGTACTCTTTTTAACCAATTAAATGACATTGATTAATTAGAGCAACAACAACAAACAGATTTACAATAGTATCCTGCATTAAAATCAGTTAATACTTTACTATTCTCACTGTTTCACATATGTATATTTTTTCTACAGACCTTGTTTTAGTTTAAGTTTTTTTTATTTACTTTTACTGTATCAAAATAAAATTATTATTACTGTAAATATTCCTTCTCTAATTACATCCCTTATACTCACTGTAAGCTATTATTACAAGAACTTGGGAACAACTCCTCTATGAAGAATAAAGTTTCTATATCTGTAACGTTGCCTCAAAGTAATGCCGTTAACATCAATTATATAATGACGGTATTGCTTAGTATCATTACTATTTTCACGTCATCTGCTTACCCGGATGGAGAGCACCCGTCTGCTTCAATTTTCTCAGGTATCGTTGACTATACTACTTGAAATGGTGTGCATAGCGCATTCTTTTTCTACATAAATTTATTTGGCTAAGCTTGTTAGTGTAAACATTTTGGTTCTGCCCTTCGCTTTCTACTGCCTTGCAGAATGAGCTCATAAGCCAGCATACCCCAATCTATAATATATAGCCCTTTTCATACTACGCAATGAGAGGTCTTTGTCAATTTCCACTTTCAGGGAATGGAGCCGAGGCGCAAAAAAGTGTAACGTACTGTGTGCACGAGCGCATAATACTAGTGACGAGCGGGAGCAGCAGCAAAAGGAGTCATCCTTTACCTGCTAAAGTTACTCATTTAGCGACTACCTATGTTAGCCTAAATTAGAAAGTGCCACCTATACATCCAGTGATCACTTAGTAAGGACGATTCGCCTCCACTTTCGCCAGGCCAACGGCAAGAGATCCCAGTTAATCCTCCCACCTTGGGATCAGGGTTCATTTAACGAAAGTCCTTCTGAGCCTTGTATTAGCGAAAAACGTAACTCTCTTCCTACGTAACTAAACTGTGTAATAAAATTAAAAACATTAAATGTCAAAAAACAACTGTTAGTAGTTCTACGTTACAAGGAGTGTATTTTAAGTGATTATAAAACGTATTATAAATTAGATATAGTAAAACATACTATAATTGTTTACAGAAAAGTAACATATCGGGGAAGACCGTATATTTTTTCAATGTTACGATATTCCTTATTGTCGCTTAGAGACAACTATGACGAGCAAATATTCAATCAAAATCATACGCATTCATGTTCAGAATGCATTGCTCTGCATATTGAATATCATGGAGCTCGTATAATGAACCGATCATGTTGGCCAGATATTATCAACAAGTTTCTAGGATACCTCAACACATATGTATAACGATACATGTTGTACATTGTACATACATAGGCCTATTTTATACATACTGTTGCATCGTCGCAATAAATGTTTTTATTATTATTTTATTCTATAACACTTATTATAAAGATACTCTTTGTATTGCGGATGCAAGAGTGGGATACAAAAGGCCACTTGATGGTATTAAAGTCTGTTTGCTGAACCCCGCCGGTCCAATTACCCGCACTAATCCCGCGCAGCCGAGCAGCCGCGAGATAACCATTCGTAATCGACTTACCCGCGCTATTTAATATCGTGCTCAATGTCTCGGAAAAATGTTTTAATTTGCTTTCTGTTTGCGGTCCCTTATAAAAAGCTAAATCAATAATAATTAGGAGGTAGGAAGATACTATTTATTTTAGAAAACAGTATCTTGTACAAAACTCGTGACTGTACGTGTACAAACTATTCAATTTAAGATGCTCAAAGCCCATACATTTTTTTATTTTGTTTTTATTTAATTTATTTCAAGATATAAAAAGCTAAATTTCTATTAACATTTTTCAGAGCAGTGAGCAGATCGAAAGTACTCGAAGCTCTCCACGCCGGAAATATCGAAACGAATATAAAATTCCTTAAATGGCTATGCATAGCAATTAGCCTGTTGCCATAGTGAGTTGCTTGTAGGCATCGACTGGTGAAATAGGCTATTGATTAAACGATGCCATCTCCCACCCCGGACAGGAACGCGAATCAATTCGGATGACACACTTTACCGAGATATTCGTCGAAGCGAATTTACCTGCGCAAGTTTAGCTGACATATCTAAAGCTAGCGATTTATTCGGAGACTTTTCAATTCGCTATGTTTGTGGAAACGGCTTACGGCCTTCACGGTATAAGCGAGTAAATAGATGTCGGGAAACCTATTCCCAGCGCTCGCACTCATTCAATTCAAACGCTTTTATAAAGTGTGAGCAATTATAGCGTAACCTACATTTTTATGATTATGTTTTTTAAGTACAAAAGATGTTTTCAATAGCACTACGGGTATCTACGATATATGGTTTATATGATGATGTATGATCTTTCTCAAGATGATATGTTCGCATAAATTGAACTTTCAAAACTACTATATCCAAATATACCGCTCTATGTCTCAGTTTGTTTTGTATTTTTAAAATGAGGATGTAATACTAATCAATATAAATTAATAATAAAGTTTGAACATAATAAATAAATAATAAACCATAGGTTAAGCCTTCCAGCCTCCTCGCCATTTCAGGAAAAACTTTGAAGTCTATTCCACAAGTATATTGCGATTCAAAATATACGATGCAACTTGTTGATGGTACTATACCAGAAACCTCCATACTAGTAACAATAAAAGTAAAAAAGTTCAACTCAGTCGGATGAACTTCAATTCAAAGAATACAAACAAACTTTTATTTTTATGTCATCATTATTTTATATTTATATTTTATTTCATTTATGTGTAAAAATTACTAACCTACATTAAAAAAACCTACCTGCTTTACTAGCAAAGACAAGTTACATTAAATTCTTATCAGATATCTGCGACTCCAAATAATAAAGAGGGAGTATCAAGTAAATGTCAAGCGACATGTTTACTTCCATATATATTGTTACAAAAATAATAATTCTACTCAAAAAAAAACGAAAGACTATGATGAATTACCGTATAAAAATGAAATAACGCGTGGTACTATGTTCTTATTTATTCCCAAAGGCTTTAGCGTAATCTATTTGAGGGTCTGTTTATTGAATTAAGAGTCGTCCTAACACTACATCGTGTACAGTTTACAGAACAATTCGATTATAACATGTTTTAGAGCCTATATGTCCAAGTATAACATGTGTATCTTAAACACAAAGGCGACCAAGTAAAAGGGGAATTTCATATTTGTGATTATAATTCAACTCATTCTCATCAGTTAATAAAAACAGTGTGAGAAAACCACCACATTTAGAGATTAATTAAATTCTGCCACATGTGTAAATACCAACTTGCATTGGAGTCGCGAGACGGTGTAAACTCCAAAATTTTTCAAACCCAAGCAGCCTAACAGTAAGGCATTTATAGGCTGTAAGTGTTACTCCTTACTTAATATTTAAAAAAATACAGTTACTATCAAATGAAACGATATAAAAAATCATTTGAAAATGTATAATCCTTGCTTGTTTTATTTTTTCGTTACATTCACATACACAATATGAAGCTATCAAATCTTACATTAATATAAAGAGATCAAAGTACGAGCTACTTCTATTCAGAAAGCTTTTTGCGACATGCTATTTGATATCTTATCGTACAAAAGAACCAGTTATAAAAATGTACATTTAATCTATCTTTATTAAGCAACCAACCCGTATCTGATCGTCCCTATTTTACAATTTTTAAGCTTTGTATAGGTTAAAGGTGAGGTCTACGAATTGAACGGAAGAACAGTAGATCAATATGAATTTATACGTCTACCTAAGATTCTCTTGATTGACTTCATTGACTGTCATCAATTGTGAATTTGATTTATTCCTACCTCAAAATTTATTTCATTCCCTAAAAAATATGACAAAATGAACAAAATAATTAAGTTTACAAATTTTTAAAATAAAATCATTTCTCACATCGAGAATGATAGCGATACGAAAATGACAACAGTCCTACATCTTGAACCACAACATTACGTACAGAAAAAATGAAGGAAAAAGAATATTTAGATTTATGGCAAAATTGTTCGGAGTAAATTCATGTAACAAGAGTTTTGTAGACGTAAAAATTATTTTTAGTCTTATCAAACTAGTGATTCTGGATACCGGAGGGCACACTTCTAGGTCAAAGTTAGAACAAGCAACAATAAAAGTAATATGCATAATTTCACCTTTATACCGCTTTCGTTAGTAAATTATATCGTGAACTGTACAAAGTAGGACCTGTTGAATGCGTAGGTTCTGTTCATTCGCGCTCCGCACCCCAGCCCGAACGGCCGGGACTCGCCTTACAAATTGATCGCTCGGTTTCACCGGCACATATCTGTCTTCTGAGACTATTGTAAGAGATTTAATTTCAGCAAATCAAGGCGTGTCTTTATGAGGATTTATTGAATGATTCATAAGTAAATAATTTTAACATGTCTCTTTGTTTCAGGTTTTCGGAATGGTGAAGTGTCAAAAATAAGTGTAATAAAATGTCCTGTTTTAGTGGTAGCGTATTAATTCCCGATTAAGTGAAGTGATAAAGTTTTTTTTCTATATTTTGGGGTGATTATGTGACTGGAAGTGAACGTTATACCGCCACCATGCTGCCCACAAACGTTATGTCCTTCATGAAGAAGGTAAGTTATATGATAGATATTAAAGATCGTTTTGTTTATTTTGTAGCTTTATTATTATTTTATTCGCAAAACTCTATTATTCGTATATAATTTTCTACTACTGCCCTCTATGTCTACTTGAAAAAGATTTTGAAGCAATTGTTTATTTTACTAATTCTACATCATTTTATTAAAAAAATATGTTATTTTACACTTGATAAATTATTTTGATATATATCATGTATGTTTAGTTTTGGATTGGAAATTAAATGTTAAAGATGAGTTCATTATCAATATACCGATGTTTGAATATATCTATTGTGATACGACTATATTCTGAATTTTGTGAATCAAATTTATATAATCTGTAAGATGATGAGCCACAAATAGGACCAAAGAACTGGTGGAATTATGGCAACAATTTTCAACCACATGCGATGCTAGTTATACTAATAAGTCATTTACAATATGAAAGATTTTACAAACGTAACGACAAATAGTCGCGATTTGTTGAAATTTTTTTATCTTATTATATAATTGGGTTGTTATTAAATACCATTTAGCCTTTTTTTATAAAAAAACTGCTTATAAATTTAACATTTTCTGATTATAGTACTTAGGGGCACTTTTTTCATTCTATGTACATTATAAAAGTTCGATGCATACATTAAACTACATACCGAGATTGATATTTAAAATAAAAACTATTTATTTGGAAGTCAAAACAAAGTCCACGTTTTGCTTTAGTTGTACCTATTTTATGAATAAAAATTGTGCAAAAGTACAATAAAGTTAACACCGATAATGATTTTAAAATGATATTTTTATATTGTTTCTAAAACAACCAATATAAAAATTCTTGATGGAGTTGTAACTTGATTTCTCTATTATATACATACTATATACTATTTGACATTATGCTGTTAAACTTTTATTCGCCTGGAAAATGGCTATACGGTAATAATCTTAATATAGCGTTAAATCGAAGAGATGACGAGATTCCCAGCCTTTCCGTAACCTTGGTAATGAGATAATAACTAGATTAAGTAGGTAAAATAATTACTTAATATAGAAGATTTTGCTCCGATATAATATTATTAACATGGAATACCATTTAGTTACTGTAACTCTACACAATTTAAATGCAATTGTAAGCAAAGAATCGATCTCGGATATCTAAATTGTTATATTGTTCTTGAGTGGCTACTTGACTGGGCTGTTAGTTTGTCAGTTAACATTTTGTTTTACATTCTTTATAAATAAAGAGAAGAACAAATCAAAAACAAGAAGTTTCGAATTCGAATTAAATATTTAAAGGAAATGTAAAACGCGCCTCATTAGGACGTCGTTTCCCTGATTCTAAAGAGGGAAAATTCGAGCTAGTTTATGCATCGTTGATTTTTATAAAGATCAAGAAAAACAACAAGTATATAATTCGATATCAAAGAGGGATTTTCGTAATTTTTTCTCTCTATTTCGTATTTTATCTTTTTCAAATAAGATAGGAAAATACACGTTACTGAGTGGACTACATATTTTTAATTACAAAGTTAACTAGAAACTTAATTTCGTAATTATAAATCATAAATTCACACAAGATTATAATTATTAAAAGTTTTAATAGTTTTAACAAACACTTTTTACATTTTCAATTAGTATATCAGACACTTTTTATCTTTTAATTTGTTTAATCATTAGAGCACCTTATGATTACCTTGCTAACATTCGTAAATATATTCGATACATACAGATATGTAAATACATCCGATGGCAGAACTGCTTTTAATGTAATGTTTTATCGTTCACAAAGCACGTAATGCGGAGGCTGATAAAAACTTATATCGTTTTTGTCGACGCTTCATCCCCGAACGCGGCTGTTGTTTTATTTGTGGATTTTCCGCATTAACATAACGCCGTATAAAGTAGGTATGTATGCATCATCATTGAGGATTAAGATTCCACTTTTTGGCTTATACAATTTATCGAGCCTAAAGATATTTTCCCCTGTATAAGTTTAATTGGGATTATTTCATTCTGGTTGAGACTATTATACTATACACATATCTGATAAGAAAGCGGTGAGATGTGTTCTTGATTTTTTTATTTATACGCCGTTGACTCTTGAAAAGTTACTTCATCTGGAGCCAATCCAGGTGCCGAAGATGTCGTGCTTACATGAAAATGCAATGTCATCGGAACCGAAACAATATGTATAATCTCAACTTCGTAGTATAATGCAGCTGGTTCTAATTCAGCATTATAGATTTGACCTAAACAAACAAACATTTAAAAAAACAGTTAAAAAAACCCTTTTATAAAAGGGTGAAAAAATAAAATATAATTCATCATCATTTATTTAATTTTATAAAGAACGATCTGTTTCCTGCGACTCCATCATTCAATGTTTTTTTACCCGTCTCTTATTTTATACGCCATTTTTATCCAGGTTCCAGGATATCGCTGTGTCAACTCTACAATTGGTCTATTGATTTAGACGTGATATTAATATTTGTTAGTCGATTAGTTAATATTTGCCTGATAAAATATACCACGCTTATTATTGATTTTTATTATAAATTGTATGTAACGTAAATACGACTTCAGTACGACCTCGCTATTATTTTATTATTTGTATAGAAGTTTAACGTTAGCGAATTCAGCGAAGACAATTTGTAGAACATAAATGGAAATGAAGATATTAAATTCTTCAGCGAAGAGACGGAAGTCAAGAATTCAGACTCTTGTTTTAGTTATTGTCACCATATTTGCCTTTCATGTTCTGAATGATGCACTTGTATCTTATTTGAATAAGAACATTTAAGAACTAAAATCGTATCTTTAGTAATTAATTATAATTGCTAAAAATAACATTCGTAATACAAAATCAATAAAAATATATTTTTTAATTGATGTCTGAGTAATAAAATGAAATGAAACGTAAATTGAATACATAATAAGAGATTCATTCATTCTAAATCCTGGTTGACATTTGCCATTCCACTAGTTTTGAATTTGTAAAGAATATCAAAGCTTTCATTAGCATTTAAATATGCTGTTTTTATTCATATAAATAGATATATCTTAAAAAAATTACTTAAATTTTATTTTATAATGATATAAAGTTAAGAATATTTTTATTTTTTATTTTTGATGATTGACTCTATTTATTTCATTGATTATGTTTCTTTTATTTTTATACAGAAATTAAAAGAAACATAATTAATGTAAGTGTAACAAAAAAACTATAATTATATCAATGCATTTAAATACTTTTGTTATACCAGAAGAACAATTACGAGTATATTACAGTAAAACATAGCGCCTAGACAAAATACATATATTAATTCAAATATTTAATGAGATAAAATAAATTTTAAAGTATGAGATCGTAAATAATCTTAATGCCGCGAAGTCAGAGCGGAACACTAGTGGTTTTAAAAACATTTACAACGTTCGCTTATCGGGTTGCGAGGAAACATGCTGGCTGCTAGCGCTTCCTGCGATCGTTAACGCTCCGCCGAGTGGAAACGTCGATCTCTTCTTCGCGTTATGTCTACATGTTCATAATACTTATGTATATTTAATTCTGTTTACATTTAATTAAATAAATAAATATGTGACGGTAATTTTAGCATGGTAATTATCTTTGACGACAATGTTGTTTAGTTTCTAAAATTTGTTTGCCTTGCATAGCATATTATCAAATTCCGGCCCATAAACTATCCCTACCTTTTATAGGTCACTCCGTTGCTGTTGCGTTAAAAAAGACAAACCAACAAACATACTATCAAATATAAATAAAGATTAATTGAACTTATTTGTAAGTGAAAGTATTTTGTTGAAAAAGATAAAATTTTATTACATATATGTATGTCATCATCTCATCTCAGTAAACAAGTAAAATTAAATTCCATAATCTTATAAAGATTTATGTTATTGTTTTATTAGTAACGATTTTTGATCCCCTGATCTTCATTAATTATAAGCAATATTAAATACTTTTTAAAAGGAGGTATAGACAAGAGTTGTCTTTAACTTATGTATTGTAGTTTTTGAATATAGTAAATTAAATTTCGCAACAGATTTCGAGCCATGTTGCATCGAAGTTCTTTGTTTTCGGTAGGATTTCAAGGACCTACCATATGAATGTTCGATTATATCGAACCCTTTTTTATGAAATTCGAAATGCTACTAATTGAAAGATGTACCATAGTGTATTGCTCTTAGTGTTTGTTATAGTATAATACAATTCTGTCTGATAATAATGTCTGCTTGCCAGCTCCCTAACTACTGATAAAATTTATGATAGTTATCTATACGTGACAAAAATATAAATTATGAATGGTTTCATTAGCTATATTATGACCAATATATACGTCACTGAAGGTAGTATAATTTAACAAGGCTATAACATGTCATGCAAACATAGTAAAATATTTATAACAATTACACACGCCAAAGATTCTCAAATAAATAAAGGCGTATTTCGCTCTTAATATTTTAGTTAATATTGCATCTATCAAACTATGTGTCGGACCGCAAAGTAACCACAAACTGTGATCAGAAACACTTGTAGCATGTCCGTAGACAAATTCGTAGATGATTGTTTGAATTTAATTAACAAATTTATCTAAGTAATTTACCTACTTAATTTATTTTCCTGTGATTAAAAAAAACATTAATTTGCTAAATTACTAAATACTTATATAAAAAAGGGACTAGGATGCATCGTTACCCATAAGTATAAAATATTATTTAAAACAAAGTCTGCACTTTTGAAAAGCTATCTGCTACGTGCTAAAAGACGGGTGCGACAAACTTAGAAAAACTCTTACAATTGACGGAGCTTTGAAAAAACATTGTGCTTTATTTAAAAAGGCTGTTATGATATTTTTTAACAGTCCGTGCAGCAATATTGTTGTCATAATGTTTGAGATCTCAAGGGCTCAATTTGTTGAAATTATTAATTTCAGACTGTCTTATCTAAATTTTGATAAAGTTTATTTTACATAAAAATGTTGATTAAAAAAACGGAATAAAATTTAAATGTAATTTCTTTATTAAATAGACTGGAGCATGAACACTTGAACAAATTAAAAATTTCATAGTTAGATTGCCAATTCTCTCCGATTGTTAAAATATTCAATCATTTGTCAACTGACACTTACCGTCGGCGCCGGCGTTGCTTAAGTAGAACAACGTGCTTACGGCTATTATTATTAATTCATAATATTGTTTAGATTATTATTATGAAAAGTTTTGTAAAGTTAGGTATGTTATGGAAGTCATGGTAAGTCATGGATTCTTATCTAGTAACTAAATCTAAAACTAATCTCACTCTAATCTAAACTAAAATCAATTACTTTTTATTTTATAATTTATTATAAAATATAGTCTTATTCTTTTAAAACTCATTTAATATATATTTATTTTTTATTTTTTCTTTATTATCTAAAATTGCACAACCTTTTACTTTTATCACTTGATGGTAGGACTTGCAAGCCGGTCTATATCACCACCACTCGTCAGCCATTGTACCGTCCATTCCGGTTTTAAGGGTGAGTGAGCCAGATTAACTAAAGGTTCAAAGGACACGACGTATTTGCGATGACACTTACCGCCCTATTTACTTGTCAGCCTATCAATTTCAAATAAAAAATCTCACAAATATACTAACATTTTGTCACAAAGGATACTAGGAAAAGATCGATATTAGCTATAATGCCATTTGTGCACGCTATTGTTAATCCTGTACTTTGATGATTTATATATTTGTGTGCAATGCAGCGTATGAATTACTTAATAAATAATTTTTTTATTTTAAAAGCTAAGCTTCAATATTACTAAAAATTTATAAACAGTTAATATGATGTCTAAAACAAAAATTCAGTTTATGTTACTAAGCATTTTATTTTTATATTTACTATTCGCATTCGTCCAAAACATCAAAGCAGTGTAGTTTGCACAAAAATACTCTTTTATAACAGAGAATTATAATAAATATCGTCAAAGCATTACTGTAATAAAAATTCATCCTCGTGCTGCATTTTAGAAGATATTTTCTTTAATTCGAACGGAACAATAAATAAGAAAAATGTCTTTTGCCTTTGTATTTTAATATCGCTGACACTTTGTAAGAAATCTTGACTGAATTTAAAATAAATTATTCTTTTAACTTATGTTATATATATCACCGTAGAATTGTAAATACCGTTAGATTGTAATCTATGTCCGTACCGTTAGATTGTGAACCGTAATGTACTGCTTACAATTTAACGCATTATTTTTCGGTAGACTATAATCTATCGAAGTACGTAATTTAAGTTAAATTATAAACACTAACCTGACCGATATATCATAAAATATCGTAATTTTTGACGTTTTATTTTGAGTTACATCACCGTTCACAATATTTCGTCAGTTTACAATCTCGCGACATAGATTACAATCTATATTACATATAATATTTACAATTCTACGGTGATATATGTATTATGTCAGAGTGAATTTGTTAATTCCGTTAGATCTACCTCGCAGGATTGTTAACTGTCGAACGGTGATTCAATTTACAATAAAAATTTCGATAGTTAAACATATAATCTTTCGGTTTCGGATAAATTATGACTACCGAAAATAAATCGTTAAATTAATGCAGTATGTTACAGTTCACAATCGATCGATAGTTTATAATTTTACGGGTGAAATATAATGATATATAATTACTGTAATATGATGAATCTTCCGATATAAAATTAATGTAGGTGTATTGGTTTAATAGTTTTCTTACTTTTGTTTTACAAAAAAAAAAAAAACGTCTAGTCATTTTTTAGTATAGATGTTGTATTCATGTTATTTTTAATGTTAATAATAATAAATCTATATACTCGAAGACTTACTAATATTTACATTTAGAATCTATTTAGAACTCAATTAAGCGCAAGGTTTGTGCTTGTAAAGTAAATAGTTCAATACGACTATTCACATCGCCAGGTGCCCGTTATCGATGCTCTATAGAGGTTTATCGTCTCGGTTTTATTTGCTGTAAAGACACAAGTAAATAAAAAATACATCGAGAAACTTCTGTGTCATATTCTACCAATCAGCATCGGCAAAAGTTCAAGGTCTAAAGACAAAGAAATGACAACTGAAGCTTTTTTTATTTCGGTCGAATTTAGTAAGACAGAGTTATAACAAATGGAAATTTTACGAAGTATAATCATGAAAATTTAAATTTAATTTAACATTTCTTACGACAAACAAAGCAATTTATAATACAAACGCGAAGTTTGTTGGACGAATTCTAAGGCAGAAGTTTTTTTTTACTATAAATAAAATGGATTATTCTTTTAAAACCAAGAAAAGATAACTTTTTAATTTTTAATCTAAATTCATTACAAATTACGACGAAAATATGTAGCATTAATACCATACGAAATTAATAAATAAACATAAGCAGCACATGTTTAAATGTGTGAAAAGATCTTAGCAGAATTTTACGGAAGGCCTAGAAGGCCGACGGTCGACGTCAAATTTTAATTCAACTTAGGAATGGTACCGGTCCTTAAAAAACTTGACGGACTGTCCTAGTTACTACTGAAACAAGATAATATGGTTAAACGTCATTACTTGCCCCTGAATGCTATAGCTGAAAATGAAATCATTATTCCATTCTGCTGAAACCACACTCACGTTATTATACAGATATTATTAACAATAGAATATATATTTACAGTAATTCATTATTTTTAGATTGAATTCATTTTGAATATAATCGCATACATTAAAACTAAAACATAACTAAAAAACATATGTATAACATGTGCTAGAAAATAACTACAAGCCATTTATGTTACAAGTCAAGACTAAGAAAAAACATCGATTGTGCGGTATAATAACTAATTGTAATTTAACTTTTGTTAAGTTTTTTACAGAAGTATTTTTGGATGATTTCCATAATTTGGTCAAAATAATATATCCTATCATTGCAGTTATTTGCCGATCGGTAAAGGCTACAAGACAACGACAAAGGACAAGGTTACAAGACTTACTCGGTAAAGTCAAGTAAATTAACTTCCAGTTTTCGTAATACGGATCAAAATCTAATTAAAGATTTACAAATCTGACTGAGTGCTAAACGCTCATTGGTCGCCTATTGCGTCATCGACAGCCTCGACGAATGACTATTCAAATCAATAAATCGGACTTTGATCAAGTCCCCGCTAATGAGGTTACCTTGACACAAGGTATCCGCCATTCTTCTACGAATAGCCGCAGGAGGGAGAAATTCTATCATCCCTGCCTTCTCAGCGGAATCTGAGGAGTCCAACAGTTACTCCTAAAAATAGAAAAATGCCAAGAGCGAACAGCCGAGATGGCCCAGTGGCTAGAACGCGTGCATCTTAACCGATGATTTCGGGTTCAAACCCAGGCAGGCACCACTGAAATTTCATGTGCTTAATTTGTGTTTATAATTCATCTCGTGCTCGGCGGTGAAGGAAAACATCGTGAGGAAACCTGCATGTGTCTAATTTCAACGAAATTCTGCCACATGTGTATTCCGCCAACCCGCATTGGAGCAGCGTGGTGGAATATGCTCCAAACCTTCTCCTCAAAGGGAGAGGAGGCCTTTAACCCAGCAGTGGGAAAATTTACAGGCTGCTAATGCTAAAAAAAGAGCGAACAAAAATCCCTGAAGCTGAGTCTCTTACCGACTTCCTGTTGCAAAAATAGAAGAGTGACGGGATTGTCCTCTATCTCCATCATCGAATCACACACCACCTATCATTTAGTCTCATTTTAGCTCTCTCTCAGACGGGCTATAGCAAGTGGAGGTCAAGCTACCCCATTGAAATGCATGCAACCGCGATATTTATGTCTATTCACGAAATTAACTAAGATTAACTAAGAATCAATGGATGCTCGAATTATTAAAATACATATCGTCGCTTATGTATCTATCTTATACTATTGAACATAAAATTCATTTTAATATTCTACTACGTGTTTGTATGGTAATCGTATACGAGATAAGGCAAGGAAAAAATTACATCGAAAATTTTAATCTGTTTCGGAAGGTAAGTTAGGTACTTTTTACAAAAGGTAAAAAAGTCGTGTGAGCCATTATATTATTTTCGAGATGGTAAAACATAAAAGAAAAGATTAAGTAAGATTCAAGCAGTTTGTGAAAAATATAATGAATGAAATTGTTTCTTAACGTGTCGTAATATTGAAAGCAATATATTTCACAGTAAGATATAATTATTCTCTTTTGAATTGCTGTTAATAACTTTCCATAACGGTTTGGTCATTATATAAAATTTAATTAAACCTTGAGCTTCGGTCCTTTATTTTATTTGACTTCTTTCATAAAGAGAACCATATTGAAATGAAATATTCATTTATAATTTATCATTTCATATACTTTATCATCATTGACATAACATTGAATGAAGTACATATTTTATTTTTAATTGCGAATTAATTTTGGCCTGGCATAATATAGTGTTCGTGTGTGTGTCCAAAAGTGCACTCACTATTCCACGACTTAGTTATCTCCGGTGGGATGGCAATCCAACACGAATGGAAACAGTTAGTGACATCAGAGGTTATTAACACTTCCAACTTCCTATCTTCGGGCTGCTATTGAAAAATTCTTGACTGAAAAACCGAAAAACATTTTACCGGTTCGACCCGGACTTTAACCTTAAGACGTCGAACTATTTCTAAAAACTATCAGGAACTGTAGAAGTCTTCTGCACGCTCACAGAACTCACATTTAATTTTGATCTGCCGGATAATGATCTGCCAATTTTTTTACTCGACGTCGACACCAACAAAGCACTCATTATATTAATTATAATTCTTAACAAAATATTTTTTAATACTTACGGTATTACGCTACAGGACGATTCGACAACAATTTTATTTTTCTAGTGATATCTTATAATATTAATTAAATAACTTAACCCAAAATATCCAAAATCTATAAAACTGGTATTAATTAGTCTATTCGCCATTGCCTTTCTTCTTCTTCTTGTTTTTCTTATTATTTCTTAAATTTTGCAGAAGCTGCATGAATAAATCTTATTTATTATGTTAAGCATACATTAAAATATAAATACGAATATCCTTTCTTAACGTTTTGGATTTTTCTTTGAGTATATATATAGCTGTGTTGTTTTTTTTTCAAAAACAACTGTATCCTATATAAGTACGTTTATAGGTTTTCTCGAGAGTCAATAATGAACTCTTTCACTTTGACCTTTCAGAAATACTGAATAGCAATACTCAATGACGCATCTCGATGAGTTGAATATAAAAGGCATAGTGACGGCGAGAAGTTCAACACTTAAAATAGTTCGAGTGTACACATCTATACGATTAAAGTGTCCTAAGAGTCATGTCGTGTGGTGGCTATAACGAGCAATGGCAAAACGGGGTCATTAAATAAAGACTCAAATACAGAATATTGTATAGGTCATATATAAAATCTATTTAATTAATGGCATCACGAAACGAGGAGATCTGTAATACCATAAACTTGTATTACAGATCTTAAGTGTCTTGTAAGAATGATTCTAACTAGACGTACTTTGTATATGAATTGTCTAGGCATATCAACCACAGACCATAAAGATAAACGTTAAGCTTCCATTCGCATGATGAAATGTCTTATATATCAGATAGAGTTACTGGTTATGACGATTTATCAGCCTTTTTCACTTTTTTCACATAAATGAGTTCCTATAATACGAAAGAGTTCATAATTTTATTTCCTGTTTTTGTCAACAGACTTTCTTTTTTTTGGTTTCGTAGCAATATACATTCTCTTGGTGGTAGAGCTTTGTACAAATCCAACTAAGTAGGTACCTCATCATTAATTATACTGGTTCACTGACCCTTCAAATTAGAACACAACAAAACTTGTATTGTTTACTCTACGAACTAATTACTGGGTACCCAGACTGATTTGCATAAAGCTACGAAGAAAAAAATATACTGATTCATATTATAAAAGATTCACTAAAGAATCCGTATAAAAACAACATAAAATTTAATTTTCTTTACATTTGCAAATAAACATTAACGGTACATTCATGCATACGCCATTACCATAACAATGTTAAACGTACAAATACGTAATGCAGTCGAGCACGCGTATTGTATCCGAGCCGGGTTTTCCACAAACACTTATTTTTCAAAAATAAGTAAATAAATATATTTAAGACAAATTGAGAGCCACGAAAATTATAAAACGCGCGAACGTAGAAAGCATACTCGGTGGTAGTCGGCTTTGTGCAAGCCCATCTGGGTTGGTACCATCAGATGTTCGGCCGCCGAGCAGCAATATTTGATATTTTTGAGTTCCAGTTTGATGGACGAGTGAGCCAGTGTAACTACAGGCACAATGGACATAACATCTCAGTTCCCAAGGTTGTTGGCGCGTTGATGAAGTTGTATGGTGGGGTGGATAATATTTTTAACAGCGCCAATGTCTATGGGCGGTGGTGATCACTTAACAGGTGGCCCATTTGCCGGTTCGCCTAGCAGCAACATTTCCTCCTTACAAACATAATTCCAATTTTCTGAGCCAGAGAATATTTCTTATTTTGCCTTTAAAGTAAGATTTATTCTTTTACCTTTAGTCATAGAATGTGATTCATATAATAATTATTAAAGATATGTTGTACTCATGTTTATAATGTTTCAATAGTCTGTATATGATGAATTATTAATATACAAATTAGTGTTGTTTATTAAAACAACATTAATAATACGACTATTATTATATTATACATTCTCATTTTTGTAATATAATATTATTGTAGTTGTTATAGCTTATTGTTTAGATGACGTGAACTTTAACCGATAATTCCGAGTTCGAACCCGGCCAAGGACCACAGAATTTTAATGTGCTTTATTTGTGTTTATTATTCATCTCGTGGTACAATAAAAACTGTGGAAACCTGCCAGTGGCGGATGATAGTCTGTCACATTTACTTACCAAACCTTTGGAAAAACTTGGTGGAGTAATATCCAAACCTTCTCCTCAAATAGAAGAGGAAGCTTTAACCCAGCAGTTTACTTTACTTTTTATTATTATTTATCAATTGACAAAATCCGAATAACAGCGCGTAAATAAGCGCTCTTAACGAGAGCAGAAATGTAAATTTATGCGGAGTTGTCTAATCAACGCCTGAATTTACTGAACAAATTCATCAATGTACGGTTAATCCAGACCTGTCAACTCCCCTAAGGCCAGCCATTTCGATGTTAAAGGGTAATTTAATCGTAAAAGAGTAAAATCGCAACGAATTAAACCTCTTCTGTATTGTATAAGTTCACATTCTTTAACTTTAGATACCTGCCCTTAAAAATCTTTCATAAGTAAATATAATTTGAATGTATATGATATTTAACTTTTACATTATTTTGAAAATTAAAAGATTCAAGAACATTTTAATTACCTACTTATTTAGATATACTGTAGACTTTATATATAATTAATACAACATTTGCTTATCTTAGTCTCTTTCAAAATAATTGAATTATTACTTTGCAATTTACTTTTTATTTTATCATTGGCTTTTGTGAAAGTATACTTCATATTTCATTTAATAAATATTTACTATATAACATAATTGTATAAATGCATGAGCCAGTATCCCCTACGATATTGCAATACATTGCCGTGTTGCTATAAGTGTAGGGACTTGTTTTCGATTAAATGAAACTATTCACATACTATTAACCCGCCCAGCTTCGCACGAGTGCAATTTGTGTCACAAAGAATAGGATATGACATAAGTAAAATCCCTATAGCACTGAGTCATAATAAATTTTTTACCAGTGAATAGAAATTTAGAATAGCATAATTCGTTCCGGAAATTTAGTTTTTGTACATGTAGGTACACACAAACAAATTTTACGTCTTAATAATAATTGATTTTCGGGTTCGTTGATTTTCAGGTATTAGGCATAAAAAGTAAACTTTCTTGAAGTTCAAGTTCATTCTAAATTTTTCATACGTTTTTGACATATTTTGGACATTTTACACAATATCTTTATAACATATAGTCTTTGTGTTATTCTAATGTATAACCTACATTCTTGTAGTTTCATTAAAATCCAGTCTGTATTTTTTGTGTGAAAGAGACTTTCACATACATACATATATTATTATAAATAGTAGGATAAGAGGCAATAAAACTTCCGGCCACAGCACAAATGTCTTAAGATTTATCATGATTTATTTTGTATCCATAAGTTAATGGCATACTTTTTGCACAGTTGTCGTAAAAGCGTATTTACGCTTTTAACCTTCATTAAAAACATGCTAAGATGAGCTTACTTTGAGAATTTGAAGGTAGAATATAAATGTTTAATAGACCCTGAGTACTACAATATCGCAGAAAAGTCTTTGTTAAGGATCCCATGTAAGATAGTATCGTTTTTTATCTTGAACTTTAAATGAATGCTTTGCATATTTTTACAAATTTTAAAGTTTATGTTTAAATATTTCGATTTTTTATTAATATAAAGTCAAATTTGTTTCTTTGATACAATTCTAATTTATTTTTTTCACTGGAGGAAAACTACATTATTTCCAAAAACTTTTTTAAAAGAGTTTTTAAATTATATTCACAATAAATAATTTTCTTTATTAATAAATTGCACCTGTTCATAGTCGGGGTGGGTCACTAATGGTAGCTTAAGGTCTCAGACAACTCCTATGAAAATCTCTTACTTATATATTTATCTTATTTTTTAGCCGAGTGATCCAAAAGAATCACCCATATCAACTTATTTTTATTATACTTACCAGAAGACTTATTACTTCATTCATTAATATATAAACGGCGCAACAACTTGTATGATAGCGAGAATCAAATATCAGTAAAAGTATTCCCAGAGAGGATTTGTATCGGTAAGGTTGTCGTTAAATTCAGCCAGATTCTTTCCATGCAGCTTACAGACTGCGCAAACTCCGACTAAAGTGAATAAGGACCAGCGCATAATAGGTAAATAAGGATGCTCATCAGATATTCTACCGCCAACAATTTTACTTAATATTGTTGTGTTCCAGTTTGAAGGATGTGTGACCCAATGTAACTACAAGCACAAGGAACATTATCTTCAGGTTCAGGTATCTTAACTTCCAAGGTTGGTTTCGTATTGGCGATATTTAGAATGGTTAATATTTGCTTAGAGCCTATTGGCCCAGGCGTCGGTCACTCATCATCAAGTGTTATTAAAGATATAAGTTTTATACGTCATGTTTCTGAACCAACCGTGTAGCCAATTTATTATAGACGAAAACTAAATATTAACAACAGCACTCGATTTCACGTACAGAAATATTTAATAAGTTGTAAAAGTTTTTCATGCTGTGTCTCTTTGTTACTGTTTTTTTAGCGGGAACGAAAAAATTCATAAAAGTAGAAGCATCTACTTTATTATTAAATTTGTAGGTTTTAAAAAAATATATATAATTTTAAATACGCAAAATATCAGTGTAAGTCCAAAATTACAAAGTTGACTGTACCTTCCATGCCTCGGTTTACACATTCATTTATTTTGTCATTTAAAATTACTATAAATACGTATAATACTAAAAAGTGTTAGTGTGAAAACAAATACTTCACCAGTACTTTCAGCGTAATGTACCTACTAAAAAAAAAAAAAAGAAAAAAATTAAGTTACGTTATGAAACGACCAAGCTATTGAAGAATAAGCTGTATGTATTGGAAAACGAACTTATTAATCTGATTTGGTATATGAAATGTTTTAAAACTATTTTGTTAAAACCACAATTTATTTTTCGCCATCTGCTGTGCACGCGTCAAATTAAAAACCGCTGAATAAATTTTAATGAAATGGCTACGGCTCAGTGAGAGATTATATCCTATGTGATTACATATAACAGCTTACACATCCCATAAAACGAAAATGTACGTGGGTGACAACCCAATCAAATTTTAATCTAATTAAATCTGTATAACTATGTTTTTTCATTTTTTTTAAATAGCTACACAAATTCGATGAAAACACAAGCTTCCACTACTTCAATATAAATTTAGTCGTTCTAAATTTATATTCATGTATTTGTATTCGGATTTTGTCGTTTTGTCGTTACCTGTTTTGTGTGTTAATCAAATAAAATCAAAAGGTTTGCTCAAAGTCCATATGAAGTTAAAGGTATTTAACCTTAACTTTATTTAACTGTATTTAACTTTACATATCCTATTAATTTAGACGTTTAATAGAAAACTGGTAATAAATGAAACATAAAGATGGAAAAACTACTTAATGTCAATCGAACTAAACGAAAGATACTATAAAGGCACAGATAATACTTTAGCCTATAAGTGTAGTTTTAATTGAAAAAAAAATGAAATTACAATAAATATTTAAGGTTGGTACAGATATAATAATCTATTGTAATATGTAGACTTTATTATGCAATTTTACAGATTTATTAATTTAAAAGGCAAGTTATTTAACTTGCTTAGACCGTACATTACACAAATTCTACCCAATTGTCCTTATGATAAATTCTACATACGAATAATTGATTCGAATTCTATTAAGGATTATATTATATAAAATCGTATACTTAATTATAGTATATTTTATCAATTCTGAGGCTTTAATTACTTAAATAATATATTTAATTCTAAAAATAATATCTCAAATCTCATTTTTAATAAAAACATAAAACTTAGGCATTTAATAACCAACGTGAATAATACTGATGAATTTTAATTTCAAAATAATGAACGGTTGGCTTAATTTAGCTTTTCGGTATATTTCTGTGAAGTCAATTCTATCGTAGAACTACTGAGGTTTAAATTTTATAGTCTTCAGGACAATAAAGATAATCTTGCTCAGAGTAACGGTTGGGTGGAGCTACGAAACAGAAATATATAGCGTGTTTACTTACATTAAATTATATCTTTTTTAAACAGCGGTACGATTAAAATTCAAGGCTTTATTTCAATGAAGAAATCTCGGAGCTTAACTCATTCCGTAAGTTCCGTTTTTGGTTATTTTCACTATTTATAAGAGCCATTAGCATTTTAGTCAAAGTACGATTAGGGATAACAGAAGAAAGTATATTTATATTTATATTCCATGAGTATTTAGTGCCACGGTGACAATAATAATACGATAACATACCAGTAAAATTTTACTCTACAGCCTCGTTAGTCCAACGAGTAGGTTATAAGACCGATCCCGAGATTATGGGTTCAAATCGCGAGTCAAACCATTAACAGACCCATATCACCCAGTATTACTGAGCGTACGAACTATCTTATACTACTTTAATTTCTTCTCGATTTGTGTTCGTCATTAGATTTTAGGGGTAAAAATGATATTGACATTACGAGGTATCAGTGCTTAATATTTCTAACACATTTATATTATTATTTGTCAAGTAGTAAAAGAGTGATATGTTTTAAGATGACATATTGTTTTATTAATTATAAAAAGAAGATAAAAAATATATCATTCTAAAGGCTCCTTGCTAAAGAAACGAGCCTCGTTCAGTTCCACGGTCAATTAGAAGGTATAGTTAAATTAGCATCTAAATAGCTTGGTGAGCTCAGGTGAAAAGACAGTACTTCACGTCGCCCATCGCCTAAATCTATACAAGGCGCAAAGTCGGCTTCCCGTGGAGTACTACTCTCACCTCTGGGCGGGTGGTACCAGCTTCTTTCATTTGACCATATTTCAAGCAAAGCTGCTGGAATTATCAAGTCCTTTCCGACCTGATTGATCCTTTGACTTTGCGTAGAGATGTTGTGTCACTCTGAAAAAAAATTGAAAGGACGAAAAGAAAATTCGAATTTGTAAAAAATTAAATATGTTCGCACATTGATTATTATATTTGTTACAATAAATAAATTATATTTGTTACTTAATTAAATTACGTTAAGGCCGATCAAATTAGTTTCCTTTGATTCAAACGTTTTTTATAAATATAAAAAATAATAGCATTTTAATGATTATTTGGATTATGCATATATAAGATAATATTGTTACAGTGATATTAAAAAAAGTAATAATATTAAAATTCCACCAACCCGAATTGGAGCAGCGTGGTGGAATATGCTCCATACCTTCTCCTCAAAGGGAGAGGAGGCCTTAGCCCAGATGTGGGAAATTTACAGGCTGTTAATGTAAAAAAAAGTACTAATTTTAAACTAATATACATATTCCAATAAGTTTTTTAATATAGAAATATTATTAAATATATTTGTGGTTTAATAAATAACAAACATCTTCGTGAAAGAATGTTTCATTTCTAAAGTGAACGGAGCATTTAAATATTACTCCTGAATGCAATACAGTGTACCGTCTGCTGTGTTTTGTAATATAACATTATTTTTACACATTAAGCCCAAAAAAAGTTAGCGTAATTTGCACAATGAGACAACTAACACATCATTATCGTGATTTTATATTGTTTTAGTGATTCATTTGATAAATGGATTTATTCTAATTTCAAACAATACAAAAAAAACTATTATAATATAATATTTTTTTATACAAAAATATATTCAACGCTAAAATAGAAACACAAATAAGAACATATTATATCATCATACATACAAGCGTAGAATATCGTTAAGTATTAATGATATCGCGAAGAAACATCTTTGTAAAACGTCGACAGTTCGCAAGTAAATTTAGGAAAAGGCGGTACTAGTCTAATTGATTTCTTCGAGCGACAGATTATTCTTGGACATAGCCATGGGAAGAGGTAGCTAGCAAAGTTTTGGAACATTGAAGGCTGGAAAAAAGACAAAAGGGAATACTCGCTACCGGTGGACTTGTTGATATTTAATAGTCTGCCTTAAACAAAGAACGGTTGAAATAAAAACGGATTTATTTATTGTTCGGAGACCGACGAAGCCCACTGTGATGATAAAAAAGGACAATGAACCTGTGAACAATAATTCACAGTATCGGCTTTCTTTGAGACGAAATATATTTATATAGATAAATACATTATCTTGTGATATATTTTGTACAATATTGCATGCTGTGTTTTCTTTAAGTAATTATGACACTTAGAATATAATTGTACTTTTGTTGTATTATATTATTTTAATCAGTGTACACATTACTGGAGAACCAAATAAAATAATGAAAAAAAAATAATGAAAATTAAACATTTTCTATCCGTTGAAATTTAATATGAACTTTTTCATTATTCTTTACCAATCAGTTCCTTAATAATACCCTAATAATTGAACGAAATACAAGTAAACCACAGCAACGCGTGGCCGGGTCTGCTAGTATATATAGCTGTATACATTAATTAGACCGACATCTAATTCCAATTTAAGAGAAATATAAGGTTTTATGATTGTCATCGTATACACGAGGCTGTGGATTAAGATCTCGATCAATATATAGTATGTGCTCCGAATGCGATCAAATTATACGTTCGGCCCCGTAGCCACATAGATGAGAGGCTCAGCGGATATACTTTCTGCTTAGCCCCACTATAAACATTTTTACTTTATAACACGAACGTGCCTGTCAATAAGGACTTTTATGTAATATTGTAATGTTCTTTCTCATTCCTTTGAATTTAGTTCTAAGCTAAAACTTATTTTTTTGGTATATATTTTACAATATAATATATTTAGCGCTTTTGTTATATTTTTTACATTTACTGGTGATAATAGAGTATCAATGTGTTGTGCTTTTTGTATACTAACATTATTTGAAAATCGTCTGTGACTAAAATCAAATAAAAATCTTCAACGCTTGGTTTTGATACTTTTTTCCGACTTATGTAACTTTTAAAAAAATATAATAATGATATATTATATCAATAAAAAACAATTAATGCAATTTTTTAATTATCTCAACTCTGAACAATGAGGCGGAGCGAAACATCAGACTACATCACGATTTTAATGGTAGATTGATATATAGGGGCGGAGCTCTAGCGGATCACGCGTGGGTGTGCTTACGTAACATCGATATGCTATTATTATTCAATATTTTAACTTTTTTTAGACTCATATTTTTATTTGTACCTTCATATATTTCTATTTATAAACTACTTTATTTTACTCGAGAAATTGTATCGATATAAAAATGAATATGACAAACAATAATTAGGAATAAATCGCTAATGTTTATTACCGTTTTTTTAAAAAAAAAGCGATTGCTGAAAATGGTTATCTACCACTTTAATTAGTGAGGTTATAGATATTTCAGTGATAAACAATAATTACGTATATAAAAATAATTATAGTATAATGACACATAATTCTGGCGTGTATGTTCAAGATTTCATCGTTATTATTTTATTGAAGTTAAACCGCAGTGTCATTAATCAATCCATGCGGTAAAATTATAACATGTTTTTTAGTTTTTATAGGGCATATTATTATCAAATAAGCTACAAAATGCATTAACACATTAAGCAAAAAACTAGAAAATAACTGGTTCTTTTGGGCTATTACAATTAAGTATTTTATTTTTGTTAACTGACGATGTTTTGTATATTCACAATAATCAAAAATAGATCTTTTTGCATGAAACGGTGACATTTTTTGTATAGGCACGAGGAGGAAAAAAGTAATAACACCTAGTTTCCGACTTCGCAAAGTTAATACATCCTTCTCGGGGCACGGTATTCGTTTCTATAATAAGATTCCACAGCTATTTTTAACTTGGCCTATTAAAATTTAAAGGTCTTGACAAAAACATATTGATAAGGCATATTATTAAAAACATATTTATATTAATGAAAATAAGTAGATTTTTGTTAAGATTTGTTCATTTCTAGGCAGAATAACTTTAGTAATTAAAATGATGGAAAAGAGTACCTAATGAGTTTAAAGCATAGATTAGCTTACTAACATATGGACCACATGATGGTTAGTGGTCCTATAGACAATGGCGCTGTAAGAAATATTAACCATTCCTTACATTCGTCAATGCGCCACCACACTTAGGAACTACTATGTTAAGTTCTTTGCGCTTGAAGTTTACCTGGCTCACTCACCCTTCAGACCGGAACACAACAGTACTGAGTACTGTCGTTTGGCGTTAAAATATCTGAAGAGTGGTTGGTGTACCTACCCAGACGGACTCTCACAAAGCTCTTCCACCAAGGTAGCAGGTACTTCTCTGTAGAATCTACAGCTTTACATTTAATTCAATATTAACATGACGACTCAAATGTGCTTTTATGAGCCTACTTGAAGAAAGAATATTTTGTTTTTTTTTTTCTTATATCTACTTATATCTGTTTAGCATATTTTATTAATCTTAATAATAAAAGTGTTTATGTGTATGTATGTTTATGTGTGGTGGGATTTTGTTTGTTCAATGACATTCCAACATAAGATAATTTTTATTCGTAAATAAAACTTATCATATTTTATTTTTCAACTAAAAAGGCCGAATAGTACATGTGGTTCTATCATACATTTGTAAGTATAGATATGGTGATTATTTAGACGTAGTCCTTAAATTTCCTTCATCGCTCCCGTAAAATATGAAATTTCGACAAAAAGTTATCGATTGTCTTAATAGTATAGTCTTAAAGTATTTCAGTACATGACTTGTGTCTAAATGTGAATTAAAGTTCTGTACGAATGTCACTTGTCTCTTTGCGTTAAAGCGCTTTAAACTTGTAAATAAAGCCAAGAGTACTCAATCATTTGCTCGTGTTCGAATCGACAAAATCCATGAAGCTCAGTATTGTCACGGAAAGCATTTGTAAAAACGTGGAAAAAACTGTCGCAAATCATTTGCTATTATTTCTAATTGTATACATTTGTTTACTACTCATTAATAGTGAAAAAAATAATCATTGATAGTCATTCTGTTCAGTACACTATAACATTGAACTGTTTAATTATATATTTAATTAATACAAGCAATCAATATTATAAAATGCTTCTATATGTATGCTTTGTACGTGGAAGTATTCAAATGATATGTTTTTAGAAAATGAAAGGCCTGGATATCAAACAATTCAAAAGGCAGTCATCATCACATGATGTATATGGCCCTAACCCAATTTTTGAAGCGCTATCAGTTTTAAGCGCAGAGTGGCCATTCTGGTAGATTATTTTTGTGGTCTTTAATCTATCAATACAGAGCCGCCTTGTATGCACTTCATAGACGTAAATATTTTATTGAATATATCTAACAAACCTCTACCAGGACTTCTACCTCATCATTCTTGCCATGACATTCGATCTCAAGAGGACTCTGAACAAAATATGTACTAAACCGATCCATCAGCAAATCATATAATAACACTTTTTTGTAAGATTTGATACACTCAAATGTGACAAAGCAACGCTGTCATTAAAGAATCGTACGGTAAAATTATCGGTTAAAATAATTCAGCCTCATGAGCAAATGATATAGAAATTTTACTCATGAGCTCCCCATTCATAAATACTGCGATCTTTAGTTTTGAATAGCTCAAAGTTTGATTCCATTGCCTCATTGTGTTCCAATTCAATCTTAAGCTTTAGTTGATGCTTTAAGTTTATGTTTAAAATTGTTATTGATGAACCATCCAATTCAGTTTTCATAACAATTTGAATTGCTCTATTATCTAAAATTTTATTATATTAAAATATAAATGGTATTATTACTTGTCATGCTCTCTTAATTTAAGCATAATATGTTATCCCATCAAAAACATAAATGTAAAAATGAGAGCCAAGTCCAATATTAAGATATATACCTTGGTTGTTGACTTCAACAAAGACAGAGCTTAGGTTACAATATGTTATCCTAGGTTATAAGAAGAAATTATATTTTATGTAGTTATAAATAAATTTCAGGAAGGACCATTGTACTTGGCACCCATTTAGATCTCACTTCTTTTGTCGTTGAAGAAGACCTCTGAAATGTTCGAGTGGAATTGTTTTATGTTTATACTTAATTCCGCCAAGTCGGGGTGGTATAACGTGCGCAGACGCTTGTACTCTACAATAGAGCTCTCACAAGAGAGCCTTGATTTGACTTGGACCTAAATTGATAAGATGTACTCCATCTAAGGTTACTAACGTAATAAATACGAAAGTCGACTATACTCATAAATACTAAAACGGAAATATTTGGATTTAAAAAATTAAGGGTGGTATTCAACTCGTTATATATTCACGTGAAGACCTTAAAATCCACATTAAGACCGGCTGTCATAAGTTTTGATTGCTGGTTCTTACATCATTTTTTTTATAGTTATATTACATTACAGGAACTAAGAAAGTGTTCTTAATAGACCAAATAAAATGAAAAAATATAATAAAATGATAAAAAATTTCCATTTTTTCCTTTGTATTGGCTTAATTATCTACCTGCATGCCAAATTTCAACTTTCTAGGTCACCTGGAAGTAGGTTATAGTTTTGATCTATAGGTCAGTCGGTGATAAAAATGACGATTTTTAGACGTTAATATCTAAATAACCGTTTAAGATGCGTTTATGAAATTTGGAACAGATATGTATCTCGCAAGTCTCAATATATGAGCAATATAGAGAATTTTGACCCGTTTATGTCAAATAGTTTTTGAGTTATGAGGAGGTCAAAAGTGGCTCCAAATGGTTCGTGTAATATTACACACGGTGCTGCTCGCCAGTTCTGTTACTTGTACTTGGCTGACACGCTCCCGCGTGTCTAGATTATGAATTACATGATCTCTTTGTATGATGTTTGAGAAAATAAATACAATCATAATTTTATTATACAGAATTTCAAGTTTACAAAAATAACAAAAAATATTTGCCAAGATACATATTTAAATATAGTCTACATCAAATATTTTTCGTATGCGCCTCAGTTACTTTTTTTTTATATAGATTTGTCACAGAAAATATATATAATTCTATTTCATTCTTATAAAAATAAGTAAAGATAAGATAAGACTGTTGATAATTATGTTTTACATGAAATATAAACATAATCTCACTCTAAAAACATTTTTGGTTTATCTGAAGACAAATTGAATCTTATTATAGTTGTCAATGAAGGATAAGGGCGTGAAAAGAGGATTAAAGTGGATTTGAGGGAAAATGCGGTCCGCGCCAGATTTAGACTTATCCGTCTGTAGTTGCGACCGACCGCTCAAACTGCCTTAATGTGATTTCGGAAGGGTAACTTCGCAAGATGAAACGCCCCGCGAAACAGTAAATCACTAAAATTAGTTTTCCTCCGTTTTTCCGCTCGTTGTTTGTAAGATCCGACCGCATCGTTTTTTCTGCTGAACCTAGTGCATAAAATTCAACTTTGTTCAAGCATTATATAGAGATTTATGTAAATTGCGATATTTTACAGAGAATCCTTACAAAGTTTGTGCGATAAGTTTCTGGTTGTTGCCAAATATTTTTTGTTTCTTTAAATAACAGAGTTTTAGAAATTGCGCAAACAAACAATGAACAAAATAAAACTTGAACCAAAGTTTTTCATATAAATTAATGAAGTATACATTCTAAATCATTTTTTTTATAAATTCGTAAAAACACAAATATAATGCCTTCTGCAGTTGTAATATTGTCTTATTTAAAAATAAATATTAATAATGAAATAATTGTACTTATAACATTATAATTTTAATATTGTACATGCCTATGAAATCTCCTTTGTCGACCAGGTCACTTAGTGAAGTGAAGTGATGAATCTTTTGAAAAATATTTTGAAATGATTTCTCCATAACAATGGAATACGAAGAAAACTATTTACCATTTCATAAAACGTATCACTTATCGACTTTTCCTAACTTCTAGTTATAATATAAAATAAATTAGCTTCTATATCTCCCTTTCACATTCTATATATTGAAATAATCTAACAGAAATAAAAACGAGCAGTGATGTGTGTGTCGGTGACGTGTAATTACATTCTTTTGTTGTCCTTCGTCCACTTCTATCGAACAAAAGGCATTTGAACCATAGCGTAGTTGGCCTCTTTATGTGTCATATACGTTAAGATGATTTACTTTAATTATATGAATATAGATTTGATAATTAAAACAATATCATCGCTTTAACCTGTTGCACATTATTTGTTTGTAAATATTTTAAAAGCCCAAATTTAAGGACGGCTTAGTATCACGGTATATAAATCGTTATTATCATGAAATAATATAATGTGAAAAAAGATGTATGGTATTTTATTTTTATAAAGATGACTCTATTTCAATTAATGGCAGAACAGCCATAGACTAAAATTAAAAATAGGGTTTTTATTCGAATTCATAGAATTTCTAGTGTACCTACTTTGAAAAAAAAAATGCCAAAGTAACATAACATACATTTTCCTTTTGGAGTTAGTTAATGTCGCCTACAACATATCGTACAAAAACAGGGTCGAACCTAAATAGCCGAAACAAGGCCATTATTCTTGAGTATACTTAATGAGCTTTTGATTATTAATCGCATCATCCGTAAAACACAAATGTTGCCCACTAAGTGTTCACGTAGTCGTAGGTTATTTTTAACATTTATTTGTGTCAATAGTCAAGTTAAGCACCGGATGAGTTTTATACGCAAATGAGACATTGCGATTTTTGTTCATAAATAAATCCATATAATTTGTAAGCTTAAGAGTTGTTGTAGGGTGTGTGCGTCAATTTATTGATCGCTAGAACATGTGTACAAATTGTAAACTTGCATGTTTACACTTCGTAACAAGCGGAATATTTGTTTCAAAAATAATTAGGAGTTGTAATGTAAATAGAAGGTTTAGGGCAACAAGTGGGTCATCCAGGGACAGGCGTGCCCTCACCTTGCCCCCCGGCCCTTGCCTCACCCTTCGCACCGCGGGTCATGATCACCGATTGTTCGTGACCTACTTTATCTCAAAAATCTGTGATATATGCTAATACACGAAAAAAAAACAATAATAGTATATTACCAAATCAATCAGAATTGAAAATATCTAACTTACATTAACAAATATATTACAGTTTTGAAGCTTTATTTTCGATGCGGTTTTTTTGGTATTAGTATTATACCGATCAAATTTGCAAAACATGTAAGTCGTTATTTCCATTTTGTATTATTTTTGATTAAATAATAGTCCGTTATTTTTTTTATTTGTATTCTTTAATAAATAAATATATTATCAACTTTATGTATGTACACTATTAAAAAGTTAAATTGTAATTATTATATTTAATACATACTTTAAGTGGTAGAGGCAATAAACGTCCTGTCTAATCTATAGAACATATTAAAAAACAAAAATATCTGACACGTCCTGTCAAGACTAGTCTTTAGCCTTTAGCTAGGGTTTACCTCAAACTCTTTTGTCTTTTTAGTGGTTATGCATCTGTATCTATTTTCAAGCATACTAACAATATTTATAAGTTTGTTTAAGACCAATTTTGAAGCTGAATATTCCACCACTTTCACTCGTCCTACGTCCACGTTTTTTAGCTAAGCATGTTTTACACCCAGGATTAACCCCAGTCAAAGTAACTCAACAATCAAAAGCAGAGACACGAAAATTTATGTGCTGATTAAATTTTGATCGCCCATTGTAAATTGCACCATAACACAGGCTTGGCTTGGAGGAAACTGTTCAACGGTCAATGGGAAAGACTTAAAATTTGGATACGCGTTCATTTATATAACCCACATATATGGATACATGATTTATGTAATTTGGCAATATGAGTATAATTACCTTGCAAGATGTTTAGGATTAGGCACGAAAAATTTTGCCATATTAATTGTACAGGTCTAGCCCAGCACGTAATTCTTGGCCTGAGGGTCTCCATATCCAAAATGGAGGCCCTCCTCTTCCACGGTCCACTTAGAGTATCACCGTCCAGGGGACGGTGATCAAGGTGCAGCCCGAGATGAAGTATCTGGGCTTGATCCTGGACGGACGTTGGAGCTACGGGCTGCACATAGCGGTGAGAAGCATCAGAAGGTACCGTATGTTATCGTGGACTGCGGCGAAACTTCTCGCAGGCGATCCGCTTTGGGACCTCCAGAACTCCAGTGCTCGCGGAGGTGTACCGGTTCCGGTCTATAGTCAGCGAAAATGGAAGGGGAATCTGGGGTCACCCATGGCGTGCCTAGCGACAGTGAAGACGTTACGTCCCCACTTGTGTCGCTGGGTCAAGAGGAAAAGGGGCACGCTCACTTTCAGGATGACACAGGTACTTACCAGGCACGGATGCTTCGGTAAATACCTGCACGGGATAGCGCGGCGCGAGGTACCCTCCTGCCACGAGTGTGGTGCGCCAGTGGGCACGGCGTACCACACCCTGAGTGAGTGTGCTGCGTGGGGGCCCCAGAGGTATTCCCTGGCGGCAACTATGGGCGGAGACCTCTCGCTGCCGAGTATTGTCAACGAAATGCTCGGTAGCGAGACGTGCTGGCCGGAGATGCGCTCCTTCTGTGAAAGGCAACGTACCTACATGCATACAAGAAGCGTTATGCGCACCTTCTACTCCCGCCTCAGGGACTAGGGGGGTTCTCAATACCCCGGGAATCCCCCCTAGGAGTTGGAGGCCCGCATAGGCGGGCCGACGGTCAGTGCGTTACTGTAGCATGCGAAAGCGATCCCGTGGCAAAGGTTTTCCAGCGAAAAGAAAAATGACTTGACCAGCAAGTCTTCCGATCTTCACACAGCCGATCTTCGCTGGTAGCAGAGCATATATGGTTTTAAGTAGAGCCAAGTAATTAGTAAATAACTAGACTATAGTAAATTAACAGGTAAGTGAGCTTGCAACAATGATGCATTAATTAAAATAAATAAACAGAACATGTCCAATGTAAATATTTTAATTACATGCCATGTAATTAAAACAAATAAAATTGTATATGTGTCAAGTCAATCCTAAGTTTAATTTACTTCAAAATTATTTTTTTCTTTTTTAGGCCATTTAAATAGAAAAAGTTATTTTTAATGTGAATAAATTAACTAGTATTACGATTAATCTTAAATTTTGCATAAATCATTATTGACCTATCGGGAAAACCTAATAAAAAAAGAGATAGCTCACTTACACTTTTGATGTAACATTTGTAACTTAATTTGTAATTAATGTAATTTAATTTAAATAATTATAAATAACCTTACAAATATATAAATAATAAAAATGTTAATTAGGTAAACAGCAGTGCTAATGCTGAAACTGAAACTGAAACTGATTATTTTTATATAATATATATTAAATGTAATTTTAACTAATTTTAACTTACCTAATAACTTATATGCTGTCCAACCTAAGCTAGCTTTGAAATGTGATATTAAATCCGATTTGCGCGTTTGCACGGGTACTTCTGTCTCATTTTGACATGATTGTGGATGTACTAAGTGCGCGCCTAGTCGAGTACCTCGTGTAATGCTAATAGAGAGAACATTAATATGTTATTAAGGAGTATGAGAATTCCGAAAGCACATGTAATTTAGATATCAAAGCAACATAAACCAACAATTTCAATCACACAACAATTTCTCTTCACCTTCAAATCTAGTAGTAGTCTATTAGGAGTAAAAACTTTTGAAGTTAACTAACTGTGTATGTGTTTATTATTCAACCATAATACCTATGAAAACAGTTTTGAATATTTATCAGTTTGAGAATCTAGTACGTAGCATAAATATTTTAACAAAATTAATGATTGTTCTCTCCTATAAAGGCAACTTCTAGAAAACTATTTTTAACAAGTTGCAAAGATCCTTTGCATCAGGGAACGGTAACATAATTGCAACTGTAAACTTCGTTATCAATTTAACCTCAGGCAAAGCGCCCGAGACACGGACGTGGCTGCTTTACTCGCAAAATTCAATAATAACAGAATGGAGAGCTCTCGAGGTCAGTCGCGTCCCAGCTATCCCACACATACTCTCCAGGGGAGCCTGCGGCATTTGGCATACAACTGATCCAATATTCATGAATCTCTATTGTGTCGATATCTTACCAACGCTTATACAATTACTTTTAAAAAATTATCCACCTTTTCATTATATTGATCGATACACTCGCAGTATTTCAATCCACTCACAGCTCCAATTAAAACTTCCACGAAATGTGACCTGGGCGCTTGTTTTATGACGCTATCAAATGAGTCTCGTCTCTGACGTTGTAAAAGGTACCGAACGAACTTTTCAAGTTGGTCGAACCCTCTCCAGTTTTCCGTACTGTAACGATTGCCTTGATGTTAAAGCCTTCCTTCCTTTGGCTCTCTTGCCACGTGTCCGCTTTACAACGTCCGCCCTGACGCTTTATACGAGCTTATATATTGTTCCTTCTATCGGTGTTTCGTTTGACAAAACTCTGAAAAAAAATGTGTAAACCTAAAAGGAATTTAAAGGTTTTAGTTTATTTAAATTTAAAGTTTACTAAATGTTAACATAGAAGCTTAAAAAGGAGACTTAATTTGTTTGCTAATTCATATTAAGTAATAGTTAAGTAAAACTTATATTACTGACTTTATATTTTATTTGTATACGTCAGATTATTCATTTAGCTCATCAGATTTTCTAAGGACAACGGGGAACAGTTTAACCTATTAATACTGATATTATATTTTATTTTGGACTCTTGATACAAATTATTTTATTCCAAAGTATTACCTATATAAGTAATATAAGGTTTGGCCAACTATTGATAAAAAACTGTCAAAAATAAGTCAAATGAGTAAGAATAATGAGACTTTGTAACTTATAATTATCAGTAAGTAGCATCATAACAATAGTCACAGTATAAACAAATATGTTTTTGTATTGAAACTTCTATTATATAAATGAATATATAATTAATTCGTTTTTATTATTATTAACATGCAAGACAAATATTAAAATCCACTAAAAACGTTACGTTAGATGAAGATGAGTTGCTTTTCAGAGAAAACCAATAAAAACTCACGACAGAATTCGGAGACGACAATATTGATTTCTCCTCGCTTCATGTATTCCGTTCTCCATCTGTTGCTCTCCATGAAATTTACGACAGTATTACTGGCTCGTTATTTTTGTATGAGGAGTTTTATCGCTGTACACCGTCACTCCACCTCCGACATGAGTTTTAAATGTATCCTTTATTATTATGGTTTCTAATCATTAGATTTTTTATGGATTTGACTTCATTGTTGTCACAATTCATATAGAATTGAATTAATTATTATTTATGAATTGATAATGTTAACTAAATATAAATATATTAAATGTACACATTCATTCAATGACCTCAATGTCATATGACCTCTATTGACAGTTTTTATGTTTTTTAATTTTTGTAGGAACTAGGCTGGGCTTAAACGAATTTTGTATTTTTAATTTCCATTCATTTTAATTGTTCTCTTTTAGTGTACATATTGTACACTACTAGTATGAATAAATATTTGCATTGTTATATTTTATTTTTCAGATGGTGGCAACGGAAGACACAGTGCCGGGTCAAATAGAGTCACCCGGTACTTTCGGCAAACTGCGACAGACATTATCGTCTTCACTCCTTACGGCACAAGACAAAGGTGGGTTATGAATGAACGCTATTAAATATATATAGACATTATAAAGACTAGCTTGCAGACTTTAGTATAAGTAAATATAAAAACTAAATAAACAAACAAGCAAACCGAAAACCATTTCAACAAAACCACATATTTTGTTTATTATTAATATAAATATTCAAAATAAATAAATATATATATATATAATAGTATAATATTAAAATATATGACGTTATAATTAAACATTACATGAATTAAATAATTACCACGTAATACTTTATTTTCATTAATTAAAATAATAACCGTATGACTTGGATAACAGGCAGTGGATTAATTACAATTTATAAGTGTCTGAGTTATGATGTAGAGTCAGTTTTCAAGTTATCTAGAAGCGTTAATAGCAGGCAAGTTCATTAGTTAATAATTTAAACGGAGTTGACATGTACTGAGTTTATAGGAGGAGAGCTAGCATCCGCTTCGGCTAATTTCAGAGATATAAAGTTAATACGTTTGTGTAGATTTTTTCGACGGGTCGACCTTTGTAGGTACCACACCTGTAATTGAGCTCGATAGGCTGAAGTGATTTATTTGAAACAAAAAAGAAAACACAAAGACACACATTGTGAGCGAGCACTTAACCTCACCACATTTATATGTTTGATATTATACTGATCGAGTGTTTATTTTGGGTGTTATTCCATTAATTTGTATTGTTATTAAATATAACCTAACTTGAATTGAAATAAAAGTTTACCTTATAAAGTTTTTGTGATTGTCAATCAGTATAAGTTGCCCCGATAGTTCAACGACAACATCCATAACAACAACTCATTTTATTAACTGTAATAAACGAACACCAACTCTGGTGTTCCACAAGACTGCATACCCACAATGTTTTTTCTGAATATATAATACTTGTTGCAAATCAGCAATATTAGCACTGCAGGCACAAAAGCAAGTCGATGATAATCTAGATACACATGTGTCTGAAATCGAGTCTTCATTAATTAAAGTGTCAGACTGGCTTGACTATACTTGGCCAAATTCAATCCCAAAATGTTGAAAACTTTGACCGCTAGACCTAAATGATACCTATTTGTCATTTCGATATTTCGACCGTCGTTCAGTTCCGTCGCCATTTGGAAGGTAAAATAATATGTCTAAAAAGCCTAGCGTGCTCAGCAAGCCGAGATATGGAGTACTGCTTTCATCTCTGAGCGGAACCCTCCCAGCTTCTTCCATTTGACTGCATTTAATGCAGAGCAAGTCTAATTGTTTATTTCCAACCGGCTGATCTTTTGGTTTTGTGCACAGATGGATCCTCTACGTTTTTTACCGCGTGTTTCACGAAAAAAAATTCAATGAATTGTAAACTTGCAAGAAAAGATCCTAAGGTAAAGATATTTGCTAGCTTTTTAAGTGGCGTTGCAGAGATTCATGGGCGGTGATAGTCACTTTCTATCAGGTGATCCTCTTGCCCATATTTATTTATTTATTATTTATTTAAATGCTTTATTGACCACCATAAAGTTAATGGGACAAAAGGCGGACTTAATGCCTGAAGGCATTCTCTGCCAGTCAACCTTTAGGTCAAACAGAAAAACCATGAAGGCGGTAATTAAAAATTAATTAAAAGTTAATTAACAATATATAACAATATATGCATATACTTTTATAAAACTACATAAAAAATAACATATATCCATATAGTATCTACAGAATAAATATTGATATATACTGACTATCGTAAAAACATATATATAATATAACAATAGTTATTTTAATAATAGTAGTGCATAACAGAAATCATAAGAGCTAGGGGCTTTCTGACAATATGTGCTCACGTAGACGAGTTTTAAATGTAAATTTTGAGGTAGCTTTCCTAATATGTTTGGGTACTTTGTTCCATAAACGGACAACCTAACCTTTGTTCCATATTGTATTCAAAATAAGAAAAACGCCACATATATTGCACCTTGTCAATGGTGACCACTTACTATCAGGTGGTTTATTCACCAGTCCGTCTACCTATTATTAATAAAATACTAACTGGTATTTTTAGAACAAACTCTCGATCTGAGTACTTTCTAAGCGAATGCTGTCAAAACTATAGCAGATACTTACAAACTTTAAAAGGAAGACAGATTTGTCGATTGTAAAACATTTACAGAAAAGTTCACGCATGACTTTTTCGACGAAGTTCACACGAATTTATTTTTTTATAGACAATTGTTTTTCTTTTTAATAGATTGAAAAAAAAAACTTCTCAATTTATCTTTTCAATTTAATTGTCTTAAAATATTATTCAACATTAAAATATTTTTAACGGTTTTTGTTTTTAAATAAAATGACGTTAATAGTTTGAATTCTGGATAGTATAAAAGAAAAAAGCCATTGAGCGTGTTAGCACAGTGCTTACATGGAAGATTGCTATGATAATCATTTTTTTTAAATAACATGCATGATATTGAAACTTTCGTTTCACACATATTATATTTATTTTATAAGTCCGGATATGTAGCTAGTATAAAATAAATTATGATAACATAACCTGATTGGAGCGCCTGGTGGGTTGTCTTCTAAAATATATTTAGTCTCCAAAATATTAATTAATACACGAACTAATTGTAAAACTATAATGAATCATCCGTGTTTCCTATATGACATTTTTTCAGAAGTTAGAGTATTTTAACATATCTATTATTCTGCTAAAAACAGCACACACTTGACGAAACAATAAACATAAGTAATAAATTAGCTTCATTTGCTATATTAATATTGCAATTTTATTTTATTACGAGTGCAACAGATTTTATTGCCTACACTACACCTCGCTTTTATGTTTACATTGATTAAATATTTTCAATGAGAAACCCGAACCCGTTATTTTAGAGTCAATATATGTTTTTAATCTTTTTGTAAGTTAATATTTTAAGTTGTAAATAAACAAAAACAACGAAAAAGGTAATTTAAAATAAAAAAGGTAATTTTGTCTAATTAATAAAAGAAACTAAGTAACTTAAAGAGAATGCGAAAATACACACCTGAGTACATGTTTCAAGTGTCACAAGCCTTACAGTCCGAGAGGCGAGATACAAGGCATTGCAAGCACTTTTCCAAGTAGATTTCTTGATTTTATACCACTTTTGTTTCGTGAAATAACTGGCCGTCAGTTTATTTAGCGTAAACGCTAAAGCGCACCCGCACTAAAATAATTTACAAGGAGTAACCCCTTAGAGACAGAAAAAAAAGCGAGTTTGTTTTAGATAAAGATTATTTGTTATGATTATTGTTTTAATTTTTTATTATCATTATTTTGAACATAATTCAAATGATTTAACTGAGAAATATTAAATATATTAAATAAATTGAACACTTATAGCTTAAATACATGTCGAGATATATAATAACTTTGCTGTTCTTGTTGAATTAATGAAACAAAAGTTATACAATGAAAGGTAATTAGTGAATTTCATGTTAAATAGTTTTATGTTTAACGAGCTTGTATATAGACGATTCAAAATTGCTTGTAAGATGCCTTCTTGCATAAAGTATATTTTTGTGTTCAAAAAAGTAAAAGTAAAATTAACTCAAAAGTTAATTAATCCAGTTTTGTAAAAATACTTAAGATTTGAATCGATATGTAAACAGGTAATAACCGTAAAGCCAACGCCTACTACGCTACGCCTACTACTACTAGCCTAGAATTACACTTTAATATTCTATACTCACATAATTTGTCTCAATTGTATCAACAATTAATTCTATAGTTCGACAAAACAATTACTTATACTCTATATCTCTACTTATAAAATATATTACGGTAGCTGATATTATAAAAGCCGTGGACCGAACTTGGTTAAGAGTACCGCAGGGCTGATGATTGACACAGACAAAAGGAAGTCTGGAGGAAGAGCAAGAGACCCAATTGTGGATAAAATCTGGCTGTGGATATAATAATGAGAACGACAATCAATATTTTTTTGTGGTTGTATTTCTTTAATAGAGTAAGACAATTTATATTTTTAATTAACGCAACATATGTGTACCTAATGCCTATATCTTAATCCCCTACCTATTAATGGATATAATACAATGGTCATAAAATTAACCGCACAGTAATAATATTTGACAGCAAAACATAATTACGATTGCTGTAATAAAATGATATACGAGTATATAAACAGGCACGAGTAATAAAAGAGATTAGGTTAGAAAATCCGTCACATATTTTTTGTTGCTTAAGGATTTAAAGTTATATTTTTAATTTTCTTTCTCCTTTTAAGAGCCGAGTCACTATGCTGCTCTAGTAGCTATTATAATAGGTTATATAATAGGTTATATATAATAGTTTCGCTTATTTATATTATATTCACCTAGTATTACATATTGCCATCGATCTCTCTATTAATTGAGACACAAGGATTGAAATAAAATATTTAATATAATAAAGTCGTACAGTTAGATGTTTTGTAACATTTTCTAAATGGTACGACTGTTTAGTTCTATTTTACTATAGGCATCCGGTTGCTTGTGACCTTTAGCCTCAATTTGTGTAACTAGTGGTAAACGCGCCCAGCCTAATTCCATTTAAACTTAGATCGGCAATTTGTATTTTACGTTATTAGACTATTGTCTCCAAAATTTGTAATCAACAAATTTGTTTGTCATTTATTTTATAATCATTTGAATTATATACGTTTAATTCTATTAATTCCACTTATTTATGGTCTTCTTTAACTACGTTTACAAAACACATGTTTATTTATTTATAATTTGTTTGTTCTTATATGCTGTCAATGTCTATTTTTCTTGTTTATCTTCTGACACAGACTCTAGTCTTATCTAATATATTTAATATTAAAGCTGTTACATTAGATAAGTACAAACTTAATAATTGTAGAGAACAAAACGATTCAACTAGAACTAATAAATATCCATCCAAATCTACTTTTAGTATGCCCAAGAGCATTCTTAGCGGCTGCTCAGAAGAAAATCAATATTCCGACCTCATTCCCACCGGGCCGAGTAATGCGTCTTAGCATTATCTTCTCAGCCTACAATAACTACTTCTGTCTGAGGTTTATGTTTGAATTTTGGTAATTCCTACAGATCTACAATCTATCAATTTATATATAAAATTTTGTACCAATTTTGTTCTTGTCTTCTTAATTCGAAATTTTTAAAGAATTATAATAAAATACTTATCTCTTACTTACTTCTTATTATTACATCATATTGGACTTATCTGTTTCTCACATACGTATAGTTTCTATATTCTCAGAATATATTATTTAAATTTAAAAAATAAAATAAAATAATATTTATCAGGTATATCCACGCGGTAATATAATCCTTTGCAAGAGTTCTCAATATATATCTGATCTCTTTTCCTTTAAAGCAGACGTTTTTATAAGCAGACCACTTGAATAAAAATATATGAGTATTTTTTAAAACTTATCGTCAAATAAAGAACTCCCAGAACTTCGCTCCGAAGACATCAAGCGGCCGCGACCTTAGTACTGTTCACAAAACATAGACTTAAAATAATTGCGAGTATATTAAACTTTACTTTTATTTCAGTGTAAGAGTTTCTTTAATCATAATTTCCAAAAAACGTACATTTATACATATTTGGAATTCAATTAAATTTTGCTTCCATAATTTTCTGAATTGAAAAAAAATAATTGTATGGAATGTCAAACAAGTAGCTTGAGGTATCAAAATGAGGTATAATAAGATATATTTATATGCATTGTTGTTATCATGGCGTTCTAGCAAATTATACCAATGTTCGGGCGCCTTCGTGACTTATGCAAAAAAGGGAACATCCTTTCTTCCTTTAAGGTTTATTCCACCATGCTGGTCCATTTTGGGGTTGATTTCGATTGTCAAATTTAGTGATTCTTTTCTAGATTAGAACCCACTATCAACGATTAATATGCACGCTTTCGACTGGGCCATCTCAGCTCTGAATCGTCTATGTCTTTGCCTCTTATAACCTATTATCTTTTAATTACTTGTCTTGAACATCAGTGAAAATAACTTATTTAATAACTTGTAGCTTATTTCATAGTAACAAAGCTCGGGCCGCGGACGGTAGTGACGGAAAGCCCAGCGGAGCCTGCGCCCGCACCGCCACCTGTCCAGCCGACACCAACCATTACACAACCGACCAAGACTGAACGGTATTTCCGTATCAAACATATTTACTTCGTGTCCTTGTTTATTATAAACAATTATTAAAACAAAGTATTGTAAATCTCATATTAAATATATGTTGTTACAAGTATTTATGGTTATATTTTTCAAAAAGCATTTTGTAATATTAGGGTTTACATTTTTTTAGTGAGGCAGGAAAAGCGCCATCGCGTGCAGGCGCTTGCCGCGTCTGCCTTAAAGCGTTAAAACCAGGTGAAGTATTTCATATATGCAATGGCTGTCAACATCGAGTGTGCGAAGACTGTTCGTCATATTCTAAACCAGCCAGCGATGATGAATCGGTAATAATAAATCCATATAAGTAAATTTCGAAGTTAGCTAATATAAAATATGAATGTAATATAATATTTCCACTATTGTAATATTGGCAGAGTTCATGGCGGTGTTCAGTTTGCCGTCGCAAAGCTGGTCCGAGGCTACCACCTGCGGCACAAGATAGCACAGATTCGCTTCTCGATGTCCCCGTACTCGAAGCTTTGCAACGACGTCATTCTGAAGCAAGACTCGGCAGCGGCGGATCGAGCACCGCACTCGCGCCGCCTCGCTCGCCTGAATTGCGCCGACATTCTGACGTGTCGCCCGCATCATTAAAGGAACTAGAAAAGGTAATATCTGTTTATTCTCGTCACGAAAACTGTCGCCTATCCCATCTATGTTTTTAAATATGTGTACTAAAAATAAAATGTCAAATTATTTACAAATTCTAACCGCCGCAAACTACCTTTGATACGATAATAACGAGTCAGTACACTTACCAATTTATAACCACGCTGCCATTGCGGCAGTTAAAGGGCGGCGGCAGCACAACACCGAACGTGGAGTCACGGCGGCCGAGTACTGCCACTCCTGCGCGGCGACGCTCTGTGCGAGCGCCAACGCCACGCCAACGGTCAGTTGATGAGGACAAGAATGCACCTGCATCCGCGCTTGTCGCACCACCGCCCATGTCTAGAAGGTATTGTGACTGTAATAACACATATTGTAGCCATTGTTCTTGTATTGTGTAATAAAAATAATTAAAAAAAGGAATTCTATTATAATATTGTGCTGACATTACTCTTTATAGAATTCACAGTATTTATCAAAATAAAATTTAACAAATAATTAAAATAAATCTGCTATCAGGGCATCTGCAGTGGATGTGGTAGCTGGTGCAGGATCACGGCGAAGTTCTTATCGTCCTGAAGTAGATACAGCTGACTCTACGCCCCAAATAAGCGGTTTAAGCGTTGATGAAGACCGACCAATCAGACGACGAGGCAGTCAACTGTAAGTAAATTTGATCACATACAATTATGTTAGTTATATCTCAAAACCGATCACAATTGGAGCAAAATATAGAGCTAGTTGAGACGAAATTTAAATCCATTGAGGATGTTTTTTAGCCTCGGAGGATAAGAGGAGAATAAACCGAGATTAAGTTACGTTTCACATAAACTTTTACTGATATACAAGAGTTTATTTTAGATGTTATTTCTTCACTGTCACTTTGCATAAGAAAATATTTAGTTTTCTATGCAATAGCCTAAGCAATCCGTTCAAAAGCCGTCTTAGCCCATTCAGCCCTAGGGCACGCGAGAATATAGGGCCCTGTAGGAAAATAAAAATCGTGGTCGACCATATTACTTTTAAAACAGTAACCGAAAATATAGGCCTTTCGGTGGCTCACTGACATCCTGGGCTCAGGGCCCAGTGTATGGTAAAAATGGTACTAAAGACTCATAAAAGAGACATAAATGTCATAAACACTTACTCTTATACTCAGATTTAATTAATTATGATAACCTCACAAGGACCTTTATAAAGATTGTACCTATCTGATCCGTAAATTACACTGGGTCCATTATTTCCAGCCCGGACATTGCCGCATTGCAACAAAGAACCGGTGCACTTAACGCTATGGCAGCTTTAACTTCACGTGGTTCCGATGCGTCTGAAGCAGCTAGCGCTGCAACTATTGCGGCAGCTGCGGCAGCAGCTGCAGCAGCAGCACGACAGATGTCAGTCGATGCAGAAGCTATTAAAATTGTTATTCATGACGTTGACGACCGATCACCGAGGCGAGTCTCATTGCGACGAGATCCAAACGACAAAGGACATCGATGTAAGTTCTACAAAAAATGAAATTAATATATATAATTATACATAAACCAGTATTATTTTACTACTTGTGTATCTGTATGTATTGACAGCGAGGGGCTTTGGGATGCGAGTTGTAGGAGGGAAACCTGACGCAAGCGGACGACGCGAAGCAGTCATCGTATGGACCGTGCCGGGTGGCCCAGCCGATGCCGCAGGCCTACAACAGGGCGATAAGGCAAATTATACAAAAAAATACGAAACTTCATATTATAATCGAAGTTATATTCACATTTTGCTTTTAATCACATTTTAGAAACTTTTTTTGATTGAATTTGATCTTTTGATTCAATAGTTGATGATAAATTAATTGTAAGCTTAATTTGATGGTTTGCATAATACTCTATATGCACCAACGGGTTAGGTATTGGAATGGGGTGGTGTACCGTTAACGGAGCGCAGTTTTGAGGAAGTTTGTGCGGTGCTGGAGCGCAGTGGCGACAGTGTGGAACTATTGGTGGAGCCCGCTCCGCAGCTCGATGAGCCGCCCGCTCCGCCCTCCCTTACCTCGCACCACCATCACGCTCTATACGGTACTGTACAACTTGTACTCCCGACTTTAACCAAATAACAAATTTTTTGTTGTTGTTATATTTTATCGGGATCAATACTTAGAAAAAACAATAGAATAGTCGTGATTTTTAGTTCCTTACATCTTGTGAACGTATAAAAGTCAAACTTTTGATGTTAATAGTCTTTACATTTAATAAGATTCGGGTGTAACATCTACGCCATATTTAATAAATAATTACGTTATAATATGATATGGATTACGAGTAAAACGAGTTAAACAATTGTACTATAACATTAAATTTGGTTGGTTGCAGAACCAGAAACGGACAAATCGCCGTCATCACCGACGCGAAGGAAATTGCCGAAAACCCCGGTATAATATCTATATAGGCATATAGGCTTTAATTGTAACAGTTTGTGTTGTGAATCTATGAGACAATGGAAAACTCTCGTTCCTTCATAAATCTGGTAGAGACTGTCACTCGGTGCCTCAACTGTGCTTCTTGGATCGCTCACTGACTATCACACTTCTCTTTCTCAATGTATATTTGATTGTTGGATCATAATTTACACTAAAAATAACAATTTTCATATAACAAACATTGTTAAGATTTTCTATGTAGCCTACTTTTATAATCCAAAAATCAAAATTATTTTTTAATTCAGTTAGTTATTGGGATTGGATATATATATATATGTGTATAAGTAAATAATATATTATGTTGTTACTTTGGTCATTTAAGCCGTGACGATTGAAGAGACAATATATAGTGTCTACCGAATTTCGTAACCGGGCGGGTTCATTTTTGTACTATATAACACTGTTCCGGATATGCATTGCAAATTTGAGATTGCCCAAAATTCGGATAAAAGCGCGGGAGTTAGTCTCCTTTGATCTGCTGTGATACTGTAGAACTAATCACTCGAACATCTTCCAAGTTAGACTAGTTATAAGAGATTAGAATTTCTATATGGATAGGAGTACTTTACCTTTGTTAATATTTTACTAAGTAGGAAAAAGATTACCTGTATAATCAATCAATTGAATATATTTACCTAACTATATTTTAATTTATTTGTTGTCTATATTCGTTATACGTTATCGTTTATATGGTGTAACCCTAAGTGAAGTGTATGAAAAAATGCTACATACTTATTTTCAGATTTTTATTTTTTCTATCACCCGACCAATTTCATAATTTCATCAACGACGCTGACTGGAGTAGTAGGGAATAAGCGGCAAATGACATTCCGAAATGTTCAGTAAGTTTAGATAAACGCTGAGTTTTAGTGCTCGAAGATAGCATAGGAGTCATTCCGATATGGAACATTATATATATATGAATATCGTGGATGACTAGTTCTACAACGAAAACATAACAAGTAGTGCAGCTAGAACCATCGACGCTTATAGCTTGAAATATAATTAATCATTAACAATCAAAAGTTTCTAACGCGTTTCAAAATTCGATGAAATTTTTTTCAAAATTATTACTACATATTTGATGAAAAATACAAAAATAATTTGTAACCATGTGTCGAGGATAAGACAAAAGACCATCGAGAATAGAAGATGTTTTAATAAAGTACAGCGTGAGGCACACAAGGAGGTGAGCGAAGTTGCGACGGGACAATCTGTTGACATCGAACCGCAGTCGACGCCGCAAATCCCGTTTGTACCGTCTCATGTCTTGCGAATCGAGTATCTGTTACCGAGTTTTGTTGTTGAATTAGTGTAGTGTAATGCCGCACAGTGTCACGAGACATTTGCAACGACTAGTCTCGTAGGAGCTTCGAGTCGTGCCAGTGCGGTACAGCAACTGCCGGACCGCAAACACCTTGAGCGACAGGCGCGCACCGACGCTTTGATTCGTGATGATTACTGAACACACGATGTACATAGCTGCTGTGCCCTTTGTAGTTGAATGTTCAACATCGTACATATCGATTGAGAAATGCATGACATTGCAATGGGATATGTGCATTGATCGAGTTCAGAGCACTTACATATTTGCAAATGCAGCGTTTACGTGTTACCTAATTTTCATACAACTATTGTATTAAGTGATTTAAAACAAAAAAAATATTTGCATATAACTATGTTAAATAATACTGATACATAAAATTCTATAATATTAAAATAATATCAATATTTCTCTTACTCCAAAAATTAAGTTTAATATAAAAAAAAAAACAATCACACTTTAGTACTTAGATGCGCTAAATTATGCGTAGGTGTAGTAAAAATAGTTACAAACTATTTTAACTTTTGCTGCGATACATTATTTAAATAAAATAGTAGTATCTTTAGCTACACAATTTTATTAAAACGTAAAGAATAACTCTACATACGGTCAAGATTGTTATTTAAATTAGTTCCAGAAACGAATATACCGCAGCTTGTCTACTCAAAACTAGCATGATAAAGCTTTCTGCATGGCGTATGAGTGCGTCAAAATTTATTAATTACTTCATTGTATGAATAGATATGCCTCAGCCCGACGCATGTTACTTTAATGAAATATTTTGCAAGTGAAATGAACATAATGCAAGGACACCATCCATATTAATCGTTACGTGAATGCATAACTACTATTGCACAGATCGAATGGATCTTAAAGGTTCATAACCTTATAATGAATATTAAACCAATAGCTAACGGTTGCTGCATGTTACCATGAAATGTTATGCATTCCCTACAATATTCCAACTTAATTAGAATTTTGATACCAATTTTTAAATGGACCAAGGACTTAATCCCTTTTCCCCGTTGATTAACTGTTCCAAAGAAACAGTTTAATAATAGCTTTATTTTTCTTAGAAAATAATATACAATGTGCCTGATTTAAAAAAAAAAATTAGTTATATAATGTTTATGAAAATTTACAGTAAATCAGTACACATTGTATTTTGTAGTAAAAAGAAACCAAAATATTATAGATATGTTTACGTAATTAGGAACAAGACCGCGCAGAACGCGCTCGCGAGCGTCCACCGGCACGTGCACAGTTACAAGTTTGGTTCGAGAATGAAATACGAAAGCTCGTCGTAGTTCTCATCGCGGCCGATGATCTACCCCCTCGAGATCATACCTTGGGTTATGGTGATGAACCTGAAGCGTTCGCAAGAATACGCCTTTTGCCATCTCTGTAAGTGTTGATGCATATTTTATTTTCATGTGTTCGAAGTATATTTATATGTACTTCGAACATTATATAACGAATATATATCGTAATGTGTCATGTTAACTTAGTAAATAAGCAACAAATACAATTTTAAAATATTTTCTGATATCTTAAAAATTTTTCCTCCACTTTCAGGCAATAACTTAAAAATAACAGTTATTTAAGTGTAGATGGAATTATATTTCGTTACCTTCTAAATTTATTTCTACTGTAATATTTTAGTGAGAGTTGCCCACCTGTGGAGACAGACCCCGCATCCGCATCGTGCACTCCAGTATGGAACGCAACGCTTGGCTTCGGCGGCCTCACTGCAGATCTATTAGCAGGCCGCGCACTTGAACTGACACTTTGGGACGCTTGCCCGGGCATCGACCCTGTTCTTATTGGTGAATGTACAGTAAGTATAATTACAACTAATTATCATATCCAAAACAAATGTATAGATTTTTTTTAATTAAAGATTCAATGATATACCATATTAATATTTAATTTATTGGAGTTTTAAATAAATTCTGTGAAATTAATCTCCAAATCGTATAAAACAAAGTCGTTTTTTGCCGTTTGTTGTGGACAAATAAAGAATCCTTTAAAATACGAATACGAATAATTAATAATTTAAACTATTTTAATGCAATTTTCATCAATAGACAGACTGATTCAAGAGAAAGGTTTTTATATAAAAAGCCGAGAATTATATGTACCCTTACTGTACCCGTGTGAAGCCGAGATGAGTATCTAGTCTACATAATATGTAGATTACTATATAATGGCTTTTTTCTGCGTCCATCACGTGAACTACTGAACGTATTGGCATGAAACTATATTTAAACTAACCATTCAACGCGGAATCGTCTGCAAATGGTTATAGCCATTTTTTTTTCGTTCATGCTTCTCCCCTTTAATTTAATGACAAGCGAAGTAGGTAACAGCTAGTATAATATAAATATTATATACATATACTAAATAATCTCTAATAATAACAATTTATGTTTAGATGGAACTGGAAAAAGCATTTGCAGATGAACGTGCAGTATGGTGGACGCTTGAAGAACGCGGCACTCGTTCAGCTAACGCCTCACCGCGTGGTTCACTAACAGGAGCACGTGCCTTACGCCGAGGAGATTTTGCTTCCCAACGTTCCGTTTCAGGTTTTTTTACTATTTTTGTTTGCATCGTTGTTTAATAGTTATATTAAGAATATAACAATTATTAATAATTACCAAAGTCGTCTACGTGTAAATCTCATTGACTTTGTCTATAATATTTGAAAGCGTCTATGCCGGAAAACTCTGTCTTACTAAAATTAGTATATTATAGTGTAATTAGTAGTTTATAAATATAATTCATAAACTACTAATTACACTTTTAAATAGGTTACAAACATATTGACAATATTTATTTCCTTTTACTTTAACATATTTACCAGATGATGTGGACTCAATCGGGGAATGCGCATCTCTACTTCATCCGGACCATGCCTGGGTGGCGGGTTCTCGTCGTGGATCTTCACAATCAGAGACGTTAGAAGTGGAAGTTTATCAACTCGGAAAAGACTTTTCGCGGTCGCTACCCGGATCGCGACGCTCCTCTTTTCAACAACAAGATAAAGGTTCACTTGAAACTAGATAAAAAGCTAACTTTAATTAAGTGTATTTTTAAACATTTTTGTAATTTTATTCCGAAAAAAACGAATATTATAATTAATAGTATTTTTAATGTTAATAAAGTAAAAGTATCGGCACTCACATCAGTTAACTGCACAGACGGAGGCGGTGAGCCACCGGTGTGCTCCCGACGTAGCGAACGTCGTCGCTCGTCGTGCGTGCGGCGCGACCCCGACGACATTCTGCGCTCTCTGCGTGCTGTCAAAGGCGAACTCGGGCGCACGCTCTCGTTGTCCGGCTCCACCGCCAGGCGTAAGTTTTGACATGTTTATATGTCGCTCGTCTCTATGATGTCTTAAAAATATTACTATTTTATGATCTTGTTGATAATTCATTTCATATTAACTTAATTACCATTAAAAAAAGATTTTTTTTATCTTATTTGCTTAATATCAGGTTATTGAAACAAATATTCGCACTTCCTCTGCTAGGGCTAAATCACAACTTGCAAAAAATTTAAGAAACATTATTATTATTATGTCAAGAACATTAATGATAATACCTCCGTCGGCTCGAGTTGCAGCAGCGTCGCGCAACTATATCGCGTTGTTTAAAAAATATTGGATTTATTCGCAAATATAACAAACAAATCAAATCTTAACGTAACTTAAATATTTACAACAGCATTGGCCTGCTCTGTGCGTCCATAGCTTTATAAAAAATCAAATTAACGACCATCTGGACTTAAATTTATTTATTTACATTTTGACTAATTCTTTGATTTTTAACTAAAAAGTGACGTTGCTAGAAGCTCAACCATAGTACTCGCTCATCAATTATCAATTGTAATAAAACATAATTATATCGTGCGTAATAGTTTGCTAAATATCTGTTTGATTTACTTATTAAAAGTATTCAAAGAGTTAAAACACAAAATCGAAATATTATTTTAGCTCCTTCAGAAACGAGAAACTGCGACTATTTATTCAATAAGCTTGCATACTAATAATATTATGATCAATCCATAAATACAATTATCTCTTTAAATTACATAAAATCAGTGACCAATATAATTACTTTTAAATATTAAATAAGATTATTAAATATTTCTTAACATTATATTTGCAGTATTTAGGTGTGCAACTGATTCCTCCTTAAACTTAATTTAATTTTATATACTTTACTTTTCAAAATTTTTACATCTATTATTTATTTTATTTTCTTATAAATCAATTCCTAAGTAAAATACCTAAGTTTAATTTGAAAATCAATACTTTCGGATGGTATTCCCAATCAACGCCCCGATCCGCTTAAGATGAACACTACCACCAACCGCTATCAGCTGTATACACTTGTCCCAATTGCCCCACTTCCTCCACCTATAGAATATACGAACATTGAGAGTACTGACATGTACCCTGTTATGCTTGTTTGGTCAGCAGCGACGGACCGTTAGCACCTCGGTAAGCGACTACCGTGCCCGCGACCGCGCGTGCTTCCCTGCAGGGATTGTCCGCGCGGTGTCGGTGTACACGATCCCTTGTGACGTCCGACGGCCGACCGTGCCCCAATCTGTTTCTATCTGTTGTGCCACCACCGAACGCTCCCAAGGATTTTACCCCGTACATATGGTGACGCATATGCGCGAAACGATACTTGGTTCGATCGGTTCCGGCCTAGAACCAGAATGGGGTTCCGCGACCAAGTAGTAGCATGGGTCATACATAGCTTGCGCGACGGCCGCGCGCTCGCACCGTTGAATGTGGCTGCGCCCGACGCTTCTCATTACTTCACTGTGTCTGTACTGTTCTGTCCTGACGCATGCCCGGCCGCGGGCAATCACGCTAACTTCATCTGTTTCTGTGTACCGTCTATTCGGCTGCCCGTCTACGTTCATTTCGATGGCATTGTTTCGAATAGGAATTTTGGACTTCATTACCTTTGCGAATGTCATTCATTGTTACGAAGCGCATTCTATTAGACTTCTTGTATATATAATCTTAATCATAGGTCATAGATATAACAATCTTTGTTAAGTACGTACGTAAATTAACATCCCTATTAGGGACTTAGAGCACTCGCAAACGGGCGAATACGCTCCCGTACGTAGTCACCGCTGTAGGTCGCGGTTGCGCATGTCTTAGCGCACTCACCGGCGGTGGCATGCCAATAGTAATTTTACGGATACATTAATAACTTTATTATCTTACAACTAATGGCTGTTCATGACACGGAATGCTTATATCATACAACGATTTCAAAATCGCTTCCAGCAACTATTAGAAACTCGAAACACTCTTGGCTGCACACGTTATAACGCTTCTTCTTTCATTTCTGTGTTTAGGATAGGAACCGTTTGAAAAGCTATGTACTTTGAAAAACCTGTAAACATCGGCACGATGCTGTTTGACGTGCTTAATCTGTGTATTGTTATTTTTAATGTTTGATTGAATGGTTTATTCTGATTTCGTTATTGTTACCTTGACGTTCATGTGTCGAAAAGATAGATCGATACGACGATTTCGACACAGTCGCACGGTCGCGCGACGTAGACGATCTCGTAAACAGATGGTGGGTAGTACGTGTTGTGGGTGCGCAGGAACAGCAACGGGGCGCAAGGGCAGCATGTGGGCGGCGGTTCCAGCGGCAGCAGCCTGCGATGCCGTGGCGGACGACGACGAAGTTCCACTGGGACCGGGACAACTGCCGCCACGCAACGCGCATTTGCCGCCGCTACATGCTGAAATTAACCTCAGCATTATCATGATCAAGGGACAGCTAGAGCTCGAGGTGAATCTCTTTGACTCCAGATAATATATTTTTCTTAAAATATCGTTATAGTTTTAAATGTTAAACTAAAACGTTAATTTTATCATAAATAGGTGTCTCATGCGCGTCGGGTGTACGGAGTTAACGGTGAGGTACCGGATTCGTATGTCAAGTGCTACCTCCGTGACGGCGAGAAGTGGCTACATAAACGCAAAACAAGAGTCATACGACGCACCACCGAGCCCCACTTCAAGCAAACACTAAAATATCAGGTACATCTATATTACTATGTATTATTCTGGTACAGGACACTTATAATGTCAATTTTTTTATATATTCGACTCAAAAAATATTCCTTTTCAGGCGAGCGAATCTCTTGGGCGCACACTAGTAGTGATGCTTTGGCAACGCTGCGGAGGTTTCGAGCACAACCTTGCCCTCGGTGGTGCTGAGATCTGCCTCGATAAACTAACGTTGCCGCAGCGCACATACGGCTGGTACCCGCTGTTCCCGGCCACGTCGCTTGCTGCCGACGAATCGCCCGACTGATCCCGCGAGCCGTCGCCGGAGCGCCGCGATGATAACTAGCGCCTCCACGACGGCTCCACTCTACTTGTCCCTTGTAATGATATCGACACATGTACAGGCCAATGTTGCTGCCCTATGCTACCTAACGAGACGGCTACGATTTTAACTCATTTTGAGTTCAAATTAAGCACTAGGCCCGACTCGCACCGTGCTATGACGAATGTCACTTGTCCTAATTTAAATGTCAAATAAATCGGTCCGGGAACACCTTCATGTGTGATTTTGTGTAATGGATTTACAAATATTCATAGTTCCATTTAGACTATGAAATATGGTATCCCATATTTAAAAGGAACATTGTGGTACTTTTAAACATGTTTATCGATTCCATTTATTCATTCAACTATAATCGTAAAATTTTATAGATAAATGAAAAAGAGCTTATATAACGTAAACTCGCTTTCATTTGAAAAAAATATTAGTAGAAATCCAAAATTGCTATTAAACTGGTATTTTAGGTCAAATGTAACCTTTCACATAACACCAAAATCACTAAATGAACTGGTAACATAAATCATTGCAGTGATTTTGATAATCACTACAACTTGTGTAGGTACGGTACGTTTCATTAGAAGTTGTATAAATGTAAACAAACACATTTAAATAACCTTAGATTTTTTCCTTTAAATAAATGTAATGTCCTCAAAAAAATAGTATTTGATACAAAAATATATTTTTCTATACGCCTTACCTTTTCTGGATTTGTTTAACGTTTGTACACATTGTAATGAAATTTGAAAGGATCTATTGGTTATATTAAATATGTAGCTTTTTGTTTCAAGTTTTATATATATACCCTAGTTTATATATACATATATATATATATATATATATATTTGTTTTACATTTTAACAAATTTAGTGTAAGCATATACTAATAGTATTCATTCATAATCACATTGTGTCGCTTTATCTAAATTAGTGTATCTACTAACTTTCCAGTGTTATGAAATAATTCTAAAAATATCTATGATGATTAGAATATCTATCGTAATATTGTGGTACTAACTACTTTGTATGTCATCTTAAACCCCAACTTTGACACTTTGCCTTATACAATTTATAGAAATCTTAAGTGATCTTAGTGTATAAGCGCGTCTAGGTACTATTCTTCCAAGGTTGTGCTTTAGTGAATTTCCCCTACATAACTTATCTATATACATCGTCATTTCATCGTATCAATAGCGATATCTTATAGTACTGTAAATATTGTTGTTTTTCAAAATTTTCTACGCACAACTATCTCGTGATAATATAAATCAATATTTTTAAAATCGATTGAAACGACTAAGTACGACTATCTTATAGTACTTATATTCCATTTCAATAGAAAATTTTCAAAATTTAAACAATATGAAGTCTACGAAAGTAATAAACTTTATTATAATATCATATATCTGAACTATTTTCATTAATTAATAAGTTATTTATCTATCGAAATAAAAAAAGTAATTTTGGTTTTTATGTTTCGCTAAATTTATATCTACTCAACAATTTAAAGTTTCTGTAGGTATTTTACAATCTCTATTGAGATGGATTGTACGTTTCAGCGTCTTCTAAATATTATGTCTAGGCTAATATACTAATAAACAAATAATAATGTTTAAGGAAAATTAATCTTCTTATCTCGTTTCACAAGGTTTTATAATATTTACAGTTGCCTGAAGCAATCTTTTATTGAGTTAAAAAAAAATACTAGTGACTACTCAAATCAAATTATTAAAACAAATAACCTGCTTCTCGCATGTGTCCATTTCATTAAAGTCCTGGTTGAATTCGTTCGAAATGAGATATTCCTTAGTAGTAAATTTATATTACGTGTTCTTTACAAAATACTGAAAACAATAAGACATGCATTTCTTACCTAGGATATTTCCTCATTCAAAAGCTATCCCTAGACTGTCTACGAATATTGATAGCTTTATTATTTTAATACGACAAAGGGTTTCAGGCATATGTATGTATATCGATTTTTTACGCTTAAAATCTTGTACTAACATGAAGCTATGAATGTAAAAGTATAAATTATGTGAGCATTTTAATATTTATAAATTTAATTATATTAGTAAATATTATATGTATAAAGCATAGTAGGAGTAGCCGAGATATATGTAGGCTTACTCCGCATCATCAGTCTGCCACTGGCCTAGCTTATTTAATATTCATGAGGAGGTAAATATTTTTATTGGTGTTAGATACAATTTACATATCGTCGGAATTTACTATATCTCGTTAAAATCTGTGTTCTTCCAAACTTTTGTAGCTTAGTGGCTCACTTGACAATATAATATTTCTTGATTGATAGAGATACCTTTAAAATTGCATCATTATCGCGTTTATACTTGCATATCCCTTACTAGAATGACAGAATATGCCTTAAGATACTTACAATAAACATATTAATATAACACATAATCACATACTACGTAAGATGTTTTTGAGTGCGCTCTTAGATACCTGCTTATATTTATGATAAATAAGTATTTATGTGAAATTAACGATATTTTTAAGCTCCATCGTGATCGTACAATTCCTAAGAGAGAGAGACATATTTAGTATCCTAATATCTATATATGTAAAATTTTATATTTCCTTATTCACTATAGACGAGACTATCACGCGGTAAATATATTTTTACAATATAATTTTATATTCAGTTAATAAAAAACTGTGAAAATAAATTTATACATAATATGGATAAAATCTAAGTATTTAATATGAAATATTACGTATATTCTGACAGAACGTTGATTACGATCAACTGATTTACGCTTACTATTTCAATATGTTAGTGTGTATGAAAGACGATATTCTTCGTAAGAAATAAATAAACATGTATTTACTAATGTTGTTATGTGCCTAAAGACCTAATATCATCCGTTCCCATCACGAAACATCTCGCGTGACACGTATCTGATCACGACGTATCGCGGCCCATCGATGAAGCCTCTATGAAAAATTAATGTGATATGGTATCGGATATCAACAAGAACTACGTTTTCAATCTTAATACTTGACTTCTATAAATCTACATTAGTGTTATATCGTTTCTTAATAGATACAAAGCGATTCTTCGAATATTCCGTTTTCGCAATGTTTTCGCAGTAGCGTATTCAAACTCGGTATCACCACATTTTTTTTGATTGGATAAAATATCTTTTAAATTAATATAAACGAATATACATCCATACTTTCAAGCACGTAGTGTTCATTGCGAAAACGGATTTAATACAAATATTATAGTATGTAACAAATATAAGTGTCAAAATATATTATTAAAATAAATGTGATAACAAAGAGTTTATTATAGCAGTATAAACACTAGCACTTGTTTTTTTTATACATCTCTTCCCAATCTAACTTAATGCAATTTTACGTCCTTCTAATTTACTTATCTTTGTAGTTTAGTAGTAAAACTAAAAGAAATAATAATTAAAGTAAAATATCAATACAATATTAGAATATTCAAGTTTGAGTAACGATAATATGAACGATAATAGAAAGTCTTTTCTCAGTGCTCATTTGCGCTTTTTAAGACAAGGCATCACTCAGTCAGTGTAAAAATTTTACTAGAAAATTAAGAACTTTTAAGAATTTTTAAATTTTTACGTTGATTACAATACTTATGGTCGAATTCATAATAAAACCCTTATCGAAGATATACATGTATTAGTTAAATGTCAATGCAAATGTCAACTGACCAAAATCGGCCATATTTTTTGCTAATATACGCTTATCGAAGGTTTATAGTAGGGTCCTAGCTTGTATAAATCAAAGACCCTTTATCAGAGAGTTATTGAACGTTTTAGTGTTATGGCACGATTATGAATAACACTTTTTGACAATTTACTTTTATCGAGGTTTTAAACCTCCGATAACTTATTATGGATAAGACCGTTGTTCTTTATTATATCTGACGTAGCTGAAAGAGTACTGCTAATAAGATAAGATGTCAAGCTACAGTGTTTACATTTTTAGTGCGATAAAGGACAGTATAGAATAAGGTATAAATAGAACAATCCACGTATTTCAGAAGATTTGGTCAAAGTTTATCCTTTCTCACTTTTAAATTTAGTAATTTAAAAAATCATAGTAGATAATAATAATTAGAATAAATTTCCCGTTGATTACTAGCCGTAAGTACACCGAGCCGGTGGTAGTCAACACAAACAGTAGGCGACGCGCTTTCGTGGATTGAACCATAGGTGTAGTTTAAGGGTTACAAGTTACTAAAATTTCGTTACTTTTAGGATTTACAACAACGCTTATTATCGAGTTTTGTCTAGATGATGTAAACCTAAAATAGCGTCCTTGTATTCAACAAAATCTAAAAAAGTTAAAGAATAAAAATTTAAAAGACTGTAGACCTCCTTCAGCTTATCATCTTTCTTAATATTGAATATCTTATACTAAACTAAGTAAAATGTATGTAATGTAAATTAATAATTATTATTAACAACCAGTTGAAATAGCAAAAATTATTTATAAAAAAATTATCTTATCCCGCTTAACTTAAGGAAACCATGCTGCCAGTTATTTTGTCCACATATAATCGCTATACATTTAATAACATTTATTGCATAAGTTATTAAAGATGGAAATTTATGATTCCTAATTCGGAATTGTATCAGTTGCAGCTGTTACTCTATCTCCAATTGTCAAACTAAAACTTGACATGGCACAAAAAAAAAAATCATTTATATAATTTTATATTTATTCCAATAGTAAACAACGGAACATACAATAGTAACACAGATACGTCAACATAATACATATATTTTTTCAAATAATAAGTATAGCATTGATTTAACCAAATTGAAGAACTCTTAAGAAAAAGCAACAAGCTCCGGACAAAACACACACACACTTGCAATTGTTATCGAATATTTTTTTATTATTATTGATGAGTTAAACAAATGTGTTGGAAAAAAGTAAAATATTTATTTTGTTTAGTTTTAATAGCTAAAATTAATGAATTAAAATTTGTGACAAGAAGACGAAATGAGAAAAATATTAACATCAAAGCTTACATGTTAGCTTACGTGTTAGCTTGTTAGAGATAACTGTTTTTTAAATACATAACTATACCTTATTATATGAATAAAGCTAAAATAAACATTGTTATAATTTTTTTTTGTTTGACTATTTTTTTTTATTTATTATCATGAACAATTATTTATGATTATAAATAAAAAAATTTAGTCTCATTTTTTCTTTCTTTACAATAAAATAAAATATATATATTTTCAAATAATTTTACTGATCTTTTCGATACTTTGTTAATACCTTATTGATTGCATCAGCTTTTTTCATCTAAGGAAGTTTTTTTTTCCAAAAAATTGCTGCGAATTCATACAATTAAAACATATATTGGCAAAAAGAAGTTTTGATATTAACGTAGCTGATTTATTTTAAAAAAATTATCTCATTTACGCTCAGTGTACAGTGTTCAATTGAAATATTAAATATACAATAGTTCGTTTCTTATGATATTTATTATTATTACTTTCTCCGACTTACTCACGCATCTGACTGCTTTTTTATGTATTAGGTTAGGTTAGCAAATCGGCCACCTGATGGTAAATACATCACACCAATGTGGCACCAACCTTAGGAGTTAAGATGTTATGTCACTCGTGCCTGCAGTCACACTGGCTAACTCACTCTTCAAACTGAAACACCAATATGTCAAGTATTGCTGTTCGGCGGTATACCCGACGAATGGGTGGTTCCCACCAAGTCGGGCTCGCACAAAGCCCTACCAACAAATATGAAAATATATAAATTACATGCATTGTAAATTTTTGAATCGCATGAAATAATCAGTGAAAAATGAAACAGTAACGAGGTCGGATAGCAGGCAACCCAGCTACACGTGCGCGGCGTCGGGCGGCCCGCAGCTCAGCGCCAGCGCGCGCAGCACGGCCGCCGCCGCGCCCGCCTCGCGCGCCGCCGCCCGCACGCGCGCCCAGCCCTCGCGGTTGGCGCACCGACCTGCCGGACACACGCCGCCCGCCATGTTTGTGACCACTCGTCGTCGGTCGTCGAGTCGTACATTAAATCATCGACGTTTTGGTGGCGATATCAAAAAATCTAATAGAACCACGGAGATACTCGCTAGGACGGGCGTGTACAATGCCGTACCTCCGAGTGAGCTTCCAATGAACGTACCATTAGTGAAGGTGACCAGTCGGGTCGAGAGAGGGTATCCCGTGAGGACGCAGCACGGCTCGTCCTCTGCCACGTACGAGCTGTACTTGCCGCGACCGTCCGTTGGAAGCGTCTAAATAAGACATAAAAATTCATATGAAGAATGGATTCGAGGGTGGAGTGGGATTGTTAAAAAGGTCAGATGAAATCAAGAATGCAAATAAAAATATAGCACAAAAAAGTGGAGTTGACATATACGAGAATACGCAATATACTAATTATACTTGAAAACATACAAATATGTATTCGCACATAAGCACCAAACTGTGAGCGACAACAGCAGCCATCCATCGTCCTGCCAGAGAGAAAATCACTCCAATAGGAATAATATCGAGCGAGGGCGTACCTGGTCCACCTGCTGGTCCATGGACACGGCGAGCAGCCAGTCGCGCAGCGCGGCCAGCGCGGCGCCGCGCACGCACGCGCTCTCCAGCAGCAGCGGCGAGCGCGACCAGTCCGTGCACTCTGGACACACGCGCGCGGTTACACCCACTACACCCGCACCCTCGGCCGACTGACGCTCATACGCATTAACCGGTTTGTTGCCTCATACCCCAAGCTTATATCAAGCTTTTAGCCTTGAAATATTCTTCCGGCGTTTTCCAGGTTTTCGTGAACATTATTAATTCTAATATTATTGAGGTACTCGTGCACTTTTCATTAAGCGTGATTAATCTGAAGTATGTATTGGTAATATATATAAAGCCTATAATAGCTAACATTATGATGTTTCCATGTTTTCGTCAAGCTAACTAAAATACTGCTCGTTATTCTTCGTTACGTTACATAAATCATCGGACTCAGAGCTGAGGGAGTTTTAGTCAACCATCGATTGTAGAATAATATTGTAATTTTTTTTATTGAAAGTTGAAAGATAGCAAAGTTTCATTAAACATAGGACTCGGCCAATTGAAATCACTTTCAAATTAGTAATTGATTAATTCAAATCATTTCATTTATTCTGCCACTGGATCTCGTATAGATCGATACTTTACCAAAGTCCGTGTAGTCGATGAGATGCGCGGAGTCGTCATCAGCCGCCTCCACTAGGTCGAGGCAGTGGTTAAGCATCACGAAGGCCTCTCGCGCGCCGTCCTCTTCCGAGCGGACCGTCGAGCCGCACAAATAAAAGGCTGGGTAGACAATTATAAACATTATTTTTAGGGTTCCGTGGCCAAATGGCAAAAAACGGAACACGTATAGATTTGTCATGTCTGTCTGTCCGTCCGTATGTCACAGCCACTTTTTTCCGAAATTATAAGAACTATACCTACTGTTAAAGCTTGGTTAGTAGATGTATTCTGAGAACCGCATTAAGATTTTCACACACAAAAAAAAAAACACAAATTTTGGGGGTTATACTTAGAAATTAAACTCAAAAAATATTTTTTCATAAAACCCATTCGTGAGGGGTATCTATGGATAGGTCTTCAAAAATGGTATAGAGGTTTCTAATACCAATTTTTCTTAACTGAAAAGTTTGCGCGAGAGACACTTCCAAAGTGGTAAAATGTGTTCCCCCCCTGTAACTTCGAAAATAAGGGAATGATAAAACTAAAAAAAAATATGATGTACATTAACATGCAAATTTCCTCCGAAAACTGGTTTGAACGAAATCTAGTAAGTAGTTTTTTTTAAATACGTCATAAATCGTAAACCGCGATTTACCGTTCATTCAATCAACTCAAATATAAAAATAAAAAATTGAATTTCGTAAACATAAACCTTGTTACTTGCTGCTACGGAACCCTTTATGGACGAGTCCGACTCTAAATACATATTTAAGGCTTTACCTCCATTATATATTAATTAATAATGAGATAATAATAAAGGTTTTAATTCAATCGACGACTGGCCAGCGATCTATCCGCATGTACTATGCGTCTAACCTTTTTCCATGTGTTCATACGTACGGTAGACAACAATTTGATTAAGCAATATAATACTCACCAACATCAGCGACTATGATATCCGTATAGCGTGGTAATGCTCGAGCAACTTTAGATGCTATTTGAGGCACGTGTAGACCCATCAGCAATATGAGAGCCTGGTGTAACGACATTACTAAATTACCATTTTATTCAACACGATCAAGACGAACTCTGTTCCACAAAATAGTGTTCCCGTGTCCCTATCTCCTAGGGTGTAGAGACTATTAGCATTAGCAGCCTGCAAATTTTCCCACTGCTGGGCTAAAGGCCTCCTCTCCCTTTGAGGAGAAGGTTTGGAGCATATTCCACCACGCTGCTCCAATGCGGGTTGGCGGAATACACAAGATTACAAAAGTACTTAAGCATACTTCATACTAATAATACATTATATATTATACCCGGATCGGCATTTTTGCCTTTGTCAACTTTAACATATTAATTTAATCTACAAGATTACATTCCCAATTATACATAGTATATATAAATTCCATAAATAATAATGAACCGTGGTCCGGCCAGGCGACTGGAAGAGCGCCATCCAGATGTATATAAATAAGTAACTATTCAAAATTGACCTGTAACGCTCTGTCATCCGCTCCAGCGGCAACCATCACCGCTACAGCGTCATTCATGACAGTGAATGCCTTCGGAGCTGTCGACATCCTCACGAGGATCTCGCTACAGACAGCCTTAGCTAACGGAACATCTGCACTGGATACGGTGACGTCATCGGTGAGATACTGACGAAGGGTATCGATTACTTGAGACAACACCTCAGGTACCTCTTCACTTTCGATATCGATACCCTCCGTACGCTGTAAAGTATGAAACGTTTGTGTACTCGAGCATCAAACTAAAAACGTGATCTTCGAACTACGTTTGCAACATGAACAAGCGACTATTGCTTTAATTAATCCAACAATATAAACATTTTTATATAAAATATATAAGCACACAGAATACACCTTGTAAACTTTTCTTTTAACAATAGGTCACATACTGAATGTGTCTTAAATAGGTTGGCGGCGTATCGCAACGCGTAGTGGGGAGCCTTCGCCCCCGCATGTGCTAAACATCGCTGCCAGTGGCCCGCACGAGCCAACTTTTCTAATGCTGACGATTCGACGTCAGCTTCTTCCATCACTGTCTCGTGTTTGAGTTCTTCTTCTTCATAATCGGCTGACGCACCTTAACGCAGATCATTATAATGAATATTTAAGTATTACAAATTTATATGATTTTATACTTGTAAGCAGAAGACTAAAGTTACCCGCTGGCGTGTCATCATCGACGCCTTCTAGCAGAGCCACTCGAAGTTGTTCACCGACATCACTTTGTCCGATTGCGGTAAATCTGTAGTTTATATATAATATGTAAATGTAATCATCAAACTTTACACGGACAAAGGTACATGAAACGTCAAAAATGATAAACTAAGCAACATACGCGTCGGCAAGCAGGCGGGCCGCGTCCCGGCGCGGGGCGCCGCGCAGGCGGTCGCGCGCCAGCCGCGCCGCCCGCAGCGCCGCGCGCTCCGCCAGACGCAGCGCGCCGCCCGTCGCGCCCGCCGCGCTCGCGTTCAGCAGCAGCTCCACCGCCTCCCACCACTCGCCCCTGTGGACATACCCGAGCGATAGCGTGCTGCCGCTGTCGGCCTCTGCCAGCGGACTGCACTCTCACCTGTCGGCGTGGTGGGCGGCGCGCTGCAGCAGCGGCGGCACGGCGGACGGCACGGGCTCGGCGCTGTCCGGCAAATACTCGCGAGATACGCGTCCCGCCTCCTCCCACAGCTCTGTACACATACACTTATTAATAAGCCACACATACAATCAATATCGTAACAGTGGAATGGATCTTCCATATGTAATCAAATAAAAACCAGATTATGACTGACCGAGGTCTTTGTAGTGCTGCACGACTTCCCTCGGTCTGTTGGCGCGAATCATCAAAGCCTCGAACTGTGCGAGGTCACCCCTCTCGGCAGCCGCTCGAGCTCCTTCCACTAAAACTTCTTCTACCTGTCATATCAAATCATCTACTGTTATAATGGGTAGTAAAAGGTGATCTTTAAAAAATATTATTTGCGATTTAATTTCTACTTTTTTCACTTTATTGTAGAAGACTAACCATGTGCGGCGCGTGCTGCTCAGCCAAAGCTAACGCTCGTTGATGATGCGCCTTCGACAGCCACATGCGTACCGCGTCGTCTGCGGCAGCAGCGCGGAGGAACGCCGCTTCAGCTTCTTCGGGCTTTTCCTCGGCTAAAGCTGCAGCCTCGTGCCTAGCTACTTCGCGTTTTGTGATTCCACCTCCTAGATCGCTCAATTCCATAGCAATGTCCCATCTGAATAAATGCAATCGAATTATAATTAATATAAAATAATATAGATACTCGTTTACATAATATAAATAAAGTGATAGATGGTAACTCTTTAGACTCTTTAGTAGAGCAATCTAGAACGATCGTATTTGATTTTACATAAGAATCCCAGTATATGTTCAAACTTCTACTAAATAAAAAATAAACATAAAATGAGTTTGTGTTTAAAAGGTAAATTATAAGGTTAGTGAATTAGCACACATTATTATAAACCGTCAGCTATTTTTAATATCGATAATTGTAAACAATTATGAAATTTGACAAACATAATTTGATCCCCGATTTTTCTTTGGTCTTTGTGTTAAGATTTCCAAACCAGAGATACCTATCAAGAAAACTCTAGCTATCCATAATATTCAAAACAATACTCGAAAATATTTTTGAAACAAAAACTTCCATAATCCATTCTCTTCCATTCCGTTCTGACTCACAAAATCGAATACGAAATGTTATAAATGTAAGTGTGCGGGCAGCTCGCCTGTGCGCCTGCAGCGCCCAGCGCGCGCCCAGCGCCGCCAGCCCGCGCGCGGCCAGCAGGCGCGCGGCGGCGGCCGGCGCCAGCGTGGCGGCCCACTGCAGCGACACCTGCTGCTGCACGCCGCTCGGCGCGTGCGCGCGCGACACCCGCTCCGCGCTCTCCCACTGCCCGCTCGAGCGGTACATCTGGATGGCGCTCTTCCAGTCGCCTGGCCGGCCCACGGTTCATTGTTATTACTATTACTGTATGCGTGACCTTAACGAAACGTGTCCAAACGTATCGTCGCTTCGAACGGGTACCGCAAAATCGGGAGATGGGACGATTATATCATCTCTATTTAAGTTACAGAATACAAATTCAATGAATTACTTGTACGCCTACATGTAAAGACTTTTGCATTAAATTTACCTCTAGAGACTCATGTGCCCGTGCACTTACGGCGAAACCTTCTCGCTACCTACAAGCAGACTACGACCGACCTGCCTGCACGTAGTAGTTCTCGGCGGCGCGCAGGTCGCCGGCGGCGTGCAGCGCCTGCGCCACGTGGCGGCGCGTGGCCTCCAGCAGCGCGGGGCGGTGGGCGCCCACCAGGCGCAACATGGCCTCGTATTGCGATGCTTCCTGTTTATGTTATTTGGGGTGGATTTTCGTCGAATAACCATGAATCATATTTTAAATAATGCGTGTCTCTCACCTTATACATGGATATGGCTTCGTCGGGATCTCCGAGCCCGATATAAATCTGTTCCGCTTTCCTCAGCTGTCCCTCTTGGCGTGATTTTTCCGCCAGTGGTATGAATATATCCTTTGTTTCCTCTTCGGTCAAATGTGCAGCGGCCAAGCGTAGTCCATCGGCTATTTTACCCGCTGCGTTATACGCGCGCACGCAGCGTTCCGCCATACCGCACGATATTAGCACACGTTCGGCAGTTTCCCATTCCTAATTATAATAAATATGATTGTTTATTTGATATTTAATTTAATTATGATTGGACTTCATAAGTTGACTTGGTGTTAGACCTTTGTGCAAAGCCGTATTGATAGGTACCATCAAACAGTAATAGTGAGCTAGGTACATGGACCACTGATCATAATTATGATGCTATGTAAGAGATTGTTGATATTTCTTACGGCATATGTCTATGAGCACTGATGACCACTTACAGCAGGTGGCCCATTTGGCCGCGTACCTATATTATAAAAAAAAAAGTTTTATGGAAGAAAAATCAAGTAATTATTAATAGCTATAAAGAAAAATAACTTACTTGTGTAGATATAAAATGGTTTCCCAATTGCTCACATTGATCTCGTATAGCTTCTTTATCATCAATGACCTTCAAATTAAAAAAAATATATATTTGCGTAATAAAATTTTGAAGATGATTTACAAGGAACAGTTTAATTTATATTCACCTGCACAATCTGCAACGCCTTCTTGTAATGATGGGCTTTAATCGCTGCCGTTAGTGCGTCTACCGTGTGTCCAGCTTCAATTAGATGAGGCACGGCAGCACCCGCCTGTCTAGAGGCCACTAACCATGCACCCCATTCTCCTTCTAGGCGAGTCACTTCACCGGGGCACGCCTGCAAATATTATCATCAGGATTATATGTAATGTCGCCCGACTTCATGGAACGCTTCCACTATCCAATTAACCCTGACTTATCTATTTCGTTTGCTAATATATCAGCAATACTGTGCACTACTAACCGTTTTTGACTAATATATCTTTATTCATAAGACAACACTACTAAACCAGTACCAGTAAACTACTTATATCCATAATGTTGTCTTAGATTTTCGCGATTATTACACTTGCAGTGTTATTGCAGTGTTCGTGGTCACGGGCAGACTGCCCGTGACCACGAACACTGCAAAGAGCTCGAAACGTCGGGATGTTAAAATAAAATAATTAATATACGCGATTAAATCCGTTAAAAAACTAGTTTTATTTCAATACTTATATCCACTTTAATATTACTTCCAATGTTCCGTTACCAGATTCGTCAACGTTCAAAACGCAATTTTTTCCCAAATCCATAATGAAGAATGAGCTTGAATGGTCTATTATAGACCATTCAAGGTCTCGACCAAAATAGGTATAATTATAATAAAGTAAATAAAATAAAATTCGATGTCTAATGCTGTTTATATGGCTTTTATGGTTAGAAAAAAATCGATGTAGGCTGGGCAAAGTATACACGAACGGGCTACATCAAAAGATTATATTCACCTCACGTGCAAGCTGAACCGCCCTCCCATAATTATTGCCCCTCGCATAGTACTCGACGGCTGTCCCGGCATCGCCCATGCGCTCCGAAATCTCGCCGGCCACTTCCCACCACTCCTCCTACAATAACATTATAAAATCGGAGTCCAGCGAGACGGATGGAAAACCCATCGATCTCGCGTCCGACCTGCACGAGTCGATCGAGCACGGCGTGCAGCAGCTCGTCGTCGTGCAGCAGCGCGGGGTGCTGCAGCAGCGCGGCCGCGGCGCGCCGGGCGCGACCGCCGCGCAGCCACAGCCGCACCGCGCCGCCTGTGTCGCCGCGGGCCGCCAGCGCCGCGCCCGCCTCGCCGTAGCGCCCTGGGTGGGGGGAGCATTTCTTTAAAAGGGCCTCGAATGACGAAACCAGATTCCGATAGGCCGCCTTAGACTCTTACCGGTGGAAGTCAAGTAATCCATGTACTGTTGTTTCAGAGTCTTGGCGGTGTCTCTGTCGGTCTTCTCCGCGAGGGCGATGGCGTCGGTCCACCGATTGAACTGCTTGTACATACTGATAGCCATTTCGGGTCGGTTGGCTCTTTTCACGTAACATTCCTCTGCGGTCGCTAGGTCACCCGCAAATATCGCGAGACGAGCTCTGACTATTGGACTATTAAAACCTGTAATTATTTTTAAATATACAATTATTTCCTTTATTAACCATTTTCACGCTTACAGAAACGTATTATATATAGGACAACTTCGTCAAATTAAATAAATACAACAAATACCTGTCATTACGTCTCCGTCTCCTTCGGCGACCGCTAATTCCACGGTCTTATCTAAATAGTAAGTTCGAGCTTCATCACCGACTTCTCTATAGCATTTAGCAGCCAACTGTGTATCCAAAAATTTCATTTAATAATAAACAATTATTGGTAATTCTACGTATTCCCGTTACGCGACCATTTTAACCCTCATATGCTTCATGTAAAAATGAACAAAATGGTTCATTTTTGCATTATGCATATGGGCAATTTTGCATTATGCATAAAAATATAAAATTTAGGAACGACGTTTCGTACTGGTACATTTTCATTCTTTAGAGCTTGCTCTGCTAGCTGGCGCCACAATTGCGCTACATCTGCTGAGCCACCCACACTATCAAGATACTGCGCACAACCCTCGAGGTCTCCATTTCGAAGTGCAGTATCTAAGAAATCAAGTAAAAAACCATAATTTTACTGTTATATCAAGAAATAAAAAAATGCCATGACTAATTATTACTTAAGTGCCAGATCTTCATTCAGAGATGTATTTAAGAAAAAGGCATTAAATTTACACAAAATTATAGTAAAAAACACTATCCTTACCAACATTACCTCGCAGAATTTTATCTTTATAAGCGACGCTTCTGATTACTGTACTGTTAAAAAGCTAACAAGTGTTTTTTAGTTATTTAAAAACTGCAGGACTGCTATCGGGTGAACATTTATTTAAAAATGCTGTTCCAAGCTTCTCGAAACGCAGAATGAAGAATGCAACGTAAGAAATGAAAAATGAACAAAATATTTATATGAAATTTTTACTCAAAGAGATCCCAAGATTTATTAAATCTGTGGACAAACCAAGTGATTTAGAAAAGTGAACAAAATGTAATCGTTATGGTTTCGACCAAGTCAGTTACCCACATTTACTCCCTATTTGCATAGTAAACTCGTTCTTCGTTTCTTTTAAAAGCTTCATCAATGGAACCTCATTATCACTACGAAATCTACCCGTACCTTAAATTTTAATTTTTAATTGTTTATCTCTAAGTAGTTGCCATAACCGTCACACTCATCACGGAAAACAAAAGCATTGCGTGGGGAGAGTCAAAAAACTACATCTCAATATCCAACATTGGCGTCGGTCAGCGCGGATACCGCACGCGACACGTACTGAACTCCAGTCGATGCTCGTCGAGCGCGAGGCGGGCGCCGCCCCGCAGCAGCACGGCGCGCGCCTGCACGCGCACTGCCCCCGCGCCGCACTCCGACATCTCCACGCACTGCGGCTCCCACGCGCTGTACCTGCACGGGGCGCCACGTGAGCTGACCGACTCCTTCGCCGTACGGCTACTTCTCAATACAATAACCATACCAAATGAGTAGATGCGTCGGTGTTTGCGCCACGACGGCATCGCTATTTTCTATCCACTGAACGAAACTCACGCCACTCGCTATAATTTCCTAGAAGATTGTACATTGTTTAGTCCCGTGAATCGAAAGTTGCTAATGTAAGATTTATCTTTTTTTAAATATTCAAATAATTCTGAATATACCTTCTCGCCGGTATCCAAACGTAATAATGCAAGTCGTCTCCTCGTGTCTCGAAGGAGTAATAAATGTCCACTCTCGTTCAGCTCGAGCCAGTCCACGCGAGCTTCGTGCCACCACTGACCTAACTGTACTCCTAAAAACAACAACAACGAAAACATTTTTTTACATCGGCTTACTGCAAACAGACAGAGAGCTTCTATCGGTATAAAAATATTCCAATGAAAATATGATGATAAAAGTGACCTGATACAAGATCGACGACAGCTATCGTCTGTCGGTCGAGCAGATAAGCGAGATGTTTGCGATCGCGGCCTTCTTCTTTCTGTCCTTCGTTGATGCGAACGCTCAGCACATGGGGATTCACCCGTTCGGTGCGCACCTAATGTCCGTAATAAACTATATATATACCAAATAATAAGACATCCAACTATATCCACTACATCTTAACAAAATCATGATAGACATAAAATTCAGAATGTCCGATTCTTACTGACTCAATAGTGGGTAGAACAGAAGAGTTCTGAATTATTAAATACTAAGGATTAAAACAACAAAAGTGTCAGTGTCCCTCACCGTGTGCAGCACGCGGTCGAGGCCGTACTCCAGCACGCTGAGCTCGCCGGCGCGCTGCAGCAGGCACGCGCCGCCCACCGCCGCGTACACGCGCTCGCCCGCCCCGCTCCACGCCACCTGCGCGTGCGACTAACTAAACTGCGGCTAGTGGGCTTATGACAATTTTTCTTTAAACTAATCACATCCTGAGGAAGAAATGCATATCCACATTTCCTTATACTTTTCCTTGACACAGACCTTATATTTTTCCACTCAAAGAGATGACTCGTCTCACTTCAAGCAATGCTATTGAAATTGTGACTCATTGAAATAAAAAAAAAAACTGACCTCACTGGTCAAGCCACGCGCTATGTCGCAAAGTATCAAACTACAGCTCGTCCTGCATACTGCGTACCAGTCATTACCTACACATATTAAACAAAAATAAAAAACTATTATCATGAGGTGTTTACATTATAAAACAGAAAACTATTCAAATATAAATTACCGATGAATCGCACGTTAAATATATCCGCAGCGAGCTTAGTAGTGACGGTGAGTGGTGGCGCGTCTTTGGCGAGTCGCGTGAGCAGCAGCTGTCGCGGGCTTACGTGTCGCACTTCCACCGTGTCGCGCCATACCCAGCGTCTGCGTGCAACACACTCGTAACATTCGACACAAAATACATTCTAATAGCCTTCATGTAAATTATGTTAAAAGTTTGATAATATTTGCAACATAACTGTTTATCCCATAGAATAGTATCATAATTTTAATAAATCTGTTAAGTCAAGTATGTCGTACAAGTATAAGATAATGATGATTGTGGAGGTTCTTGGTATATACATATATGCAAATGAGAACACGTCATTGAAATTTCTTTACAATTATTTGACTCATTATTTATTTTATTTTTTTTCTAGCAGATAGCATCCACAGGGCAGCAAAAAGTAAATACCTTATATTTATATTATTTAATAAGCTGATTACGCCACACCGTCGGTGGTAAAATACTTTCGATAAAAACACGGGTCCTAGGGAAGCACTGAGATATCAGCCATTTATGTTTTAACATACACAGTTGATACCGAAGCATTTTTGTCGGATGAATGCAAAGTGCTCCATCAAATGCCACCGCTATGACTGCTAAAACAATGTATCGTGTGTTGTTTGCTACTATTTTACTATAATCGTTTCAACGGCATACCTACTGTGATAGTGACTTTGATATGGGTTTTTTTGATATCACGGAGTAACAAAATGGGTGTATTTATAGTATTTGCATAGACATAAACCACTTAAAAAAGACAGCGACAGCTACTTGAGAACAGCTTCGAACTGCAGCACGGCGCCGGTCTGCGACGCCACGGCCAGCTGCGTGCCGTCGCCGCTCCACGCCAGCGCGCGCGCCGCGTACAGCTTCGGTATCGGCAGCGCGGACACCTCGAGCGCCCCGGACTCCTTCACCTCGCCCACGAGGCAGCCGTCGAACACGCCGAACGCTATCGTCTGCGATCATGAGCTACTGCTATAATAACGACCCCGCGTCTAATCTACGTAGAAGTATAAAATTATGATATTTAAGTTATACAAAACTATTCAAATGACAATTCTGTAACGATAGATCTAAAATTATGTCCTAATAAAAATAATTATATGTTTTTTTTTTCATACAGACATATTGCATCTATCCAGAGCGCTAATAGAGTTTATTTATACTAACTGTATCGTAATACTCTCTCACCTGACCGGAAGGACTAAGAGTAGCCGATATGATATCACGTCTGTCAGGCGGCAAGGAAGGCTCCAGATTTCGTAGTAGAGCCCCACGCTGAGCTTCGTACACCGATATACGTCCGTCGCAAGAACCCACTATCATCTAAATATTACAATTACATTAATTGGCAGTAAAACTCAATGTTAAGTAACGTCATATATGTAAATGACTAACTGATTGGCTAAGGCCTCCTCTCCATTTGAAGAGACGTTTATGGAACTAATTCGTGACACGTGCAGATTCTAACGATGTTGTTGTCTTAGATTTTCGCGATTATTACACATTGAAATAAAACTAGTTTTTTTAACGGATTTAATCGCGTCAGTCAGTCAGTCTGCCCGTGACCACGAACACTGCAAAGTGCTCGAAACGTCGGGATGTTAAAATAATTAATATACGCGATTAAATCCGTTAAAAAAACTAGTTTTATTTCTAACGATGTTTTTCTTCACCGCTGAGCATGAGATTTAAAATTGAAATTTAAAAAAGTTGATACCGAACAAACAATAGGCACGCTGAAATCGCTCTTATTGTAAATACACTGGCCAAACGTTTAGTGACGTTTGTGCTTTTTAAATTAAACTATAAATTTAATCAAAAAGTTTGTACATACATTTTACAATATTTTTAAAACAAATACATAGTACAAGAGACACGGCAGACTATATGTCAATGATGACAAATTTTCGATGTTTTTAAAAAGCCAATATTTTTTTTAATTATTTATAAATATTTTTATTCTTATTTGTCTGATAACCCCCATCAATTGGCCTATCGCCCATTGCCGGCTTGAAGTTGATTTTTGGGACAACCTGTATATCTGCAACGTGCGCCACCATGTGACTCATAATTTACGGTATGACGATCTCGAACTTCTCCCACTTATATCGACAGGTAAATTGAGCCTATAGTATTCCCGCGCTAAAATAAGTCAATTTGAAGATTTTGATTATGTTTTATTTGACTTCAATATAGATTGTCACTCACGTAAGGCGGCAACAAGACGAGCGCGGTGGGCGGGAGAGCGTATCGCAGCAGCAGGCGGCCGTTGAGGTACAGCGTGCCGTCCACGTGCCCGGACGCCAGCGCCGCCTCGCCGCCGCCGCGCGCCAGCGACACGCAGCACGCGCCCGCCGACCACAGACTCGAGCTCTTGTTACTCTTGCAATCTAACAATCTATTACACACCCCTACACTAGTAACCTTATTCAACCTTTTTGTACAATAAAGGTCTACGTAGAAAGTTAGTATTGAAGGACACATTAAGATACATAGCTAGAAAAGGTATTAAACTAAAGCGAAACTTAATCTTAATAAACTTTTCTTAATACGTCTTGTATTCTTGAAAGATAAAAAACGTTCGATCATAAAACGATTCGCTTTAGCGTATATACTAAAACTAGAACTTGCTAATTAACCTAGGCGACTACTAGTTGTCGCCCGCGGTTTTGCTCGCGATTTAGAGGTTAGTTGTCAGGTGATAGGCATAAAAAATTGCCTGTTCTTCCTTTGAGTTATGTTTGCTTCATACTAATTCGATTTAATTTCATCAAATTCGTTTTAGTTTTGCCATGCAACAGACCAAAGATAGACAGAGTTACTTTCGAATTAATAATATTAGTAAGTATAAAAATATGTGGAGTGTGGTATAAGGGCAGGAGGATGATGAGGTTGGCGGACCAGCATACAGGCCACATGATGGTAAGTTGTCACCACCGCCTATAGACAATGGCGCGGTAGAAATATTAACCATTCCTTATATCGCCAATGCGCCACAAACCTTGGTATGTCCCTTGTGCCTGTAGTTACACAGGCTCACTCATCCTTCAAACCGAATCACAACAATACTGAGTACTGTTGTTTGGCGGTAGAATATCTTATGAGTGTGTGGTACCTACCCAGACGGGCTTTCACAAAACCCTACCACCTAATAAACTATTTATACATCAACTATTTATCAGCAGTGAGTTATTTAAACATCACCTGATTTTCCCATCGCTTGTTCCAGTATAGAAGCCATTTTCGGCAGGCAGCAGACGCAACGGCGCGCCCGTTAGAGGAAACTTGTTGCATATCACCTTCTTACCGCTCCAATCTGCGCCTACTCGATACACGAATACCATGTTATCGCTTTGCGCTACGCCCAGCAATTCCGAATTTTCACTAAATGCCAAACCTTAAAACAAAAATTTTAAAAAAATTAAAAAAAATTATCGAACTAAAGACAAACAAACGCTTTTTAAATGTTTTTGTTTATGAAATATCTCTTTTAGCATTTTTTCCAAGTTATTTCGCACCGAACGTGTAAAAAATATAAAAATAAACGCCCGCCCGTAACGTTCCACGGCTGGGTGAAGGCGCCAGGCGGCTTCTCCGCTTAAGTAGAACGATTCCAGCTTAAACGACCACTATGTCTCAATGCCTATTGGTGGATACACATTTTATCAGACACATATTGGTTTAATCTCGATGTGTTACTTCACTTCAGAAGATGATATGAAATATACACGCAAATCAAACTTGGTAAATCATAAGCCCTTAATCAGATTTGAAGCCGTGCAATTTAAATCTTCTGGTTAACATCCAAATATTCATAAAAAAAAAATATTCTGAATTCAAATTCACAAATAGCAAAAATTGCTCTAAGTAAATTATTTATTAAAACATAAATTAAGAAGGCAAGATAACAAACTTGTTATAACGTAAGACTTCTTGCCCGCAGATGGATCAGACGGCTTGGTGCTAAACTTATCGCGCCGCACACCATCACGATCAAATAGCAGCACAATTCTCTCAGCAGTCGCTACAGCTAACTTTACATTATTTGGTGACCAGCTTATATCAGCTACAGGACTGTCGCTATCCTGTTCATTGGACAAATATTAAAACATTTTGTATACATAAACATATAGGTATTTAATTTTCTAAAAATTAATACTACTTTATGCATGTATTGCATTTTAAGAATAATTTTTAATATATTAATATAACAACTCATATTTCTTTCTTATACTCTCTACCTGGCCTTCCAAAATTGTCTTTAAATATTTTAGACGCATAATTAATTATTACGATTACTTAAAACGTTTTATGGTGAAGCAAATTTTCTAGTATCATTTCGTAATTAAATTGAAAGAAAGCGTTACTAGGCAACTAACCTAACCAACAATCAAATTTAACCGCTCTAACTTATATTCTTTATATTTTACTTTAATCTGTGGTGTTATAATTAATTGTGATGATATAATATGATATTTTATACTGATACAGATAAGTTAAATAAAGTAATTTATAACCGATAGTTTTATATTTATTTATTGACTTTTGTACTCCAATAAAAAAATATAATTAATCACGGGTGCAACAGACGGTTAAGTGTAAAAACCGATCTCTTTGGGCAGAGGAGCAATTGAAAAAAATATGAAGTGAGGGCACTATAAATAAATTAATTTAAGTTACATACACACTATAAATACCAACAAACAATATTATAAAAAATATAATTACATAAATATATACATAAATATTAGTTTTAATAATATTATTTTGTCCTTTGTAGCTATACTCTATGGATTTGGATAATTTGACACAGACTATTAATATACTCATTTAAACGCATGTTATAGTTGACATTCTGTATACTTGTAGAGTCTGTGGCATAAGTCTTTCTTTCAAGTGTTTCGTGTTTGTAAAGACGTTGTAAGGTTAGAAAAATTTAAAATCCACTAAAATCTACCTATATAAATAAAATTTTTAGAATATATTTCGATTTATACGTTTCTAATATAGTGTAGTGTTAGTGTTAACCTATATTTCGAATATTATTTACTTACAATCATCAATATAAATTTAACATAATGTATTATCGCGGCATCACAAACAACAAGCCACACTTCTAAAGAATTCCTCGTCTTTCAGGACGTCATGCCTTTCGAACGCTACGTAGAACCAGGGCGTGTTGCCCTGGTAGCCGACGGACCCCTTAAAGGAAAGTTGGTGAGTGTTGTGGATGTCATTGATCAAACACGAGCACTCGTCGATGGTCCCGGCAGCGGTGTTCCACGACAGCAAATTCGTCTCAACCAACTGCACCTTACAAAATTCCGCCTTAGCTATCCATTCACAGCACCAACACGTGTTGTAAGGAAAGCTTGGACTGATGCTAAGCTTAATGAAAAATGGGCTGAAAGCCAATGGTCTAAGAATCTGGCTAATAAGGAGAAACGCGCTGAAATGACTGATTACGACAGGTTTAAGTTAACATCAGCACGGGTCAAGAGAAACCGAGCCAGGACGGCTGTGTTCAAAAGCCTTAAAGTTAAAGCTGCGCGAGGAGGCAAATTTGGAAAGAAGAAAGTTCCCAAAACACCAGCCAAGAAGCAACGCACGAAGAAGGCACCCGCAGCCAAACCAGCGAAGAAGTAATTCTTGTTTTGTGTCTGAAACAAAAGTGTAATTTATAGGACAAATCAAATAAAGGATTACTTTAAGCTAAAATTGATCTATTGTTAAATGTTCCCATATAATACCTTTATTTTGGCCTAAGGTGAGTTCTGTAGCTATTTTAGAGCAAAGTAATTTTTCTTTATTTAATTTGTTTTATTTTTCAGGTAATTACGTGAAGTCTAGACACTGACAAGTTGAAGGTTAGTTTTGTAGTATTTCTAACTTTTTTTTAATTTATTTATTCCTAAATGATGAACAATTAATAAATAGTCTCGTTCGTATGAACTTTTATGATTTTAAACATACCAAATAAACTGATAAATAAAAACAAAATTTAGATTCTATTCACGAGTGGTATTTTATTTAATATAAACTTTTTTTATATATAGATACCTCATCCACGCGCCTTGACCACATGTGATCATGTAAGTTTTCTTTATTTAATAGTAAAGCCATTTAATGCATCAGTACTTCATTTCCAAAAATATGATGAATAATAATGTCTCGTTCGTATGATCTAAATGATTTCAATTTTACCGATATCCTGAACACTAATTATAAATAATAAGAGTCTCGCTTACTAAATACTTCTATTATATTATAATAATATTTTTTTAGCTGCTGTTCGAGGAATCATCGCGAGTAAGCCGACGATGTAAATATGTAAGTACAATTTTATTTTAACAATTCAAAGAGATCACAATGAATTTCAAATATTCATTTTCTGCAGCCTTTCATTTTCATTTAATGAATTCAATAGATATTAAAATAATATTACCCTACCAAAGCCGATGTGTAGCCAGACAAAACCTGATACGCTTGACTCTGGATAGGAACAGTATAATGCACTCCGTGTAAGATATTCAGTTTCAATAGCTGTGTATCCAAGGGTTGAGTGCAACATCTTAATTAGCTAAATATCAAAAAGACATATTTACTTCAGTTCTATTTATAACTGAACCTTACATTCTCATTGCAGATTTATATTGAAACCTGACTTATATTGGATATATAATGAGTAACAAAAAATGATACACTCAAAGAAGGTATATTGGTAAGTATGCAGAATCCTTGATTATAAAGTCTATCTATACAAGCAATAATCACTAAAAATTTAAATGATGAATATCTTAGTTATCCCTGTCTTACTTAGCCATGGGGAAAATTTGGTATGGTAACAACTGAACTAAAAATGTCAATAAAATTAAAATGAAATATAAAAATACATTGTGTAAATAAAATTACTTTTGTTACAGCTTTTTCCATTCAAAAAAAGGAACATTCCAGAAAATGGACATAAAAAAAAATCAAACAACTTACGACGAAATAATGTGTTTCATGTACCAAGCAGTCCAAAGATGCTGTAAAATTGAAAAAAAATGGTAAGAATTTTATTTTTGTATTCCTTGCTAATTCAATTATAAAATATGTTATCCTCTTACCTTCACATTTTATTAATGATATGAAATATTTAAAAAAAATATATATTATGTATATTTGATTTGGAAACAGGACAAGTTTCCTGTTGTATGTAAATGATACAACAAAACTAGTAAATATAATGATGAATAAATGTATCGCCCCTGTCTGAAGTCTGATGATTGATCAGAACTGAAATAAATTTAAATGTAAATTTGTTAATTTGAAATTAAAAACATTATTTAATGTCTGTTGTTTTGTTTTCAGATATGTCATCATATATTAAGCCAAATTCATACATAAAATATAATTGTATAAAAACAACAAAACAAAAAGGTAAGATTACTTATTTAATATAGAAAAATGTAACATCTAATTTTTTATCAATTAGTATGCAATACATTTGTGCTAATCTTAAGTACAAATTCTATTATCTTGTAGTTATGATATAGAAGTTAAAATACTATTGTTTTTTATTAACTTATTTGAACTCTTATTACCCTACCAAAGCCGATGCATGTACAGATTTAAACTGGCATGCTTGACTCTGGATAGGAACATTATTACACTCTGTGTAGGATTTTTGGTTTAACCTAAACTAAACATCCAAGGGATTGACTGTGACAAATAAAAAATAGTTGTAAATGTGAATAATTTATTTAGTAATATAGAATAAAAAGAATGTCATTTTTATCTTTTCAGATAATCTTTTTGAAGTAATATAAATGAAGCAGTGGATTTTACATAAAAAAGTTACAAAAATAAAACTATACAAGGTAAAAATCTCTTTTCTTCATTTGCATAAAATAAAAATTCAATGAATAGTATAACAAATAGTTTTTAACAGTTGTAGTAACATTTTATGAGTTGGTTATAGAAAGTCTGGTATAGACATAAATTATCCTTATTTCATGATGACTTTTGTATCGCCCCTATCTGATCAACTGATGATTGATTTGTTCTGATTCTTTTAAATCTAATCATATACTACAGATACAAAATTCTGGAATTACAACATTATAATTTTTTTTACAGAAGACAAATGAAATGTGAAGAAAAAAAAAGGCAAATCTTAGGACTGAATATAAGAAATACATAAACTTGCTAGAGAATAGAATTATTAATACCATCCAAAGATATGTAAGTATTTCTGAATTACTGTCTTTACTAAAAAATACAGTTGTACAAAATTTAATTAATTGTAAAATCTTTACTACTTTTTTTATTATAAGTTTGTAAAATAATATGATGATTATTATATCGCCCCAGTCTGAATAAAATCTGTTGATCGATTTCTCTGATTATAATTAATCAAAAATTTGGCCAATATGGTATGCTGTTTATACTTTATATCCATTTTTTTTATTGTTTCAGAATTACATGACATTTCATAGTAATAACACCCCACTTCCTCTGCCATGTAAGTATATTTATTATCATTTGTCAGTCTTAGAATTATACTTTTACTATTGATCATTAGTATAAAATAAATTAGAATTTAGATTGTAAATACACTTAAATGATGGTAATACAAGCATATATCATAATATTTTTGATGATACAATAACATACTGATTCACTTATTACTATTTAGAAAAAAAAAAAACATTTAGAGCATCCTGTTATTGTCTTGTTTTTTTTTTCAGGTTCCAAGTAAAATTACTTGCACTGGAAAATCAAAACTGCTCTTATATATATTATTTATGAGGTAAGTTTAAATGTAATTTTTTTTTTTAATTATTATAATTTACTATGCAACATTTAAAAATAATCTATTTACAATATCACTAAATGTTAAATATCAAAGTATTACTTTAACTTATTGTAGGTGTATCAATTTATAACTTTTACTAACTTACTTTGGTACATATTAAAAACTTATATTTTATGATGAATTATCGTTATCCCTGTCTCACTCAATCATGGGGAAAATATGGTATGGTAACAACTGAAAAAAATTTAATACTGGAATATAATAATTATCATCATTGTCAGATACATTTATGTCTCATTGTTTTATTACAGATTTTTAGAGGACTTTATTATCAAGATAAGAATGAGAATAGGTGAGTTAACCATAATCAAGTTGCTTTTTTGTGTTTTATATTAGCAACATAAATAATAATATGTACATAATATATCATACATAACTTAAATTTTTCTCTTTATATATACTATGGTAGTAATGTGTAGTTTACTTTATGGAAAAAAAATATGAATTTATTAATTTTTAAAAAATATATTTCATATGATGACTTTTGTATCGCCCCTATCTGATCAACTGATGATTGATTTGTTCTGAACTATAAATAATGTTTCATATATGAGTATATTATTACCAAACATATTTGACACAATTTTTTTTTTTTTTAGGTTTTTAGATTACTTTTGCACATACCAATGTAAGTATTTTATTTTAATATAATGTTATTACGTTTTCACTTAAATGTTATGATGATTTTTATATCGCCCCAGTCTGAAGTAAAATGTTGAGCGATTATTCTGATATTGAAAACTAAAAAAAATATACAAACATTAGTAGTTTCTTTACTAATAAAATATTCTTCTTGTTGCAGAAATATCTAATAAATATTGAAGAATGAAAACCCTTCTATTTTATGTAAGTATCACAGGGATTAAGTTATGATTGTTATGAATAAATATTACATGATTATAAATTTATAATTGTATTGGTTAACAGTACCTAAGTTCTTATTTTAACCAAATGTGAAAATCTCTTTAACTTTTTATACATACAGTAGAATGAATAAATTTTGTATCGTGTATGAACATGGTTTTATACTGTGTTTCTGGCTACACTCTTTTTTTTATATAAATAATAATTTTAAATATTTTTATGATGAAATACTAAGTTATCCCTGTCTCACTCAATCATGGGGAAAATATGGTATGGTAACTTCTGAACGACTTATAATTGAAACATATAAAGCTTCTATACCAGTGGATAATCTAACTATGAATATAATTTCTTTTATCAGATACTATCACTAATTGCAGACCACAAAACAGACAATCAAAAAGATGTAAGTAAACTTCAAATTTTTTATAACATATAAACACAACTGGAAAGAAAATGTTTTTTTTTTTATATCTGCAGTTCACTTGTTATCTTCCACCTGGTTTCTGAATTTCCCAGATAAATTGTCACTATTAGATAAAATTGTACAATACATTAACATAGCAGTTCAATACTATAAAAACCAGCTTCTTATTATGCTACTAGAGTAGAGAGAGAGAGATGGGTTTTTATTAAGAAACAAGTCAGAAACGGAGTCATTTTATAAAATTTTGGTTGCAAAAAAATTATTCTTTAAAAACAATTTTTGTTGAAAGTGACATAATCGTCATTAGCCATGAATAAATAAAAAAAAAACTTAATAAAAATTATATATCTTTCCAGTATTGTAATAATTGTCTTAAGTACTTTAATATGATGATTTTATTTTGACAAGCATATATCTAGATTTTTTTTGAAGAATTATTAATTCTGATTATATTAAAAATTGTATTAACATATTTATCATGTTACATTGGGATACATTTAGTATTGTATTTTGCTTGCAGATATACTATACTAATCGAATAGAAATTTATCTATTCACCGCAGCCAATTTGAAATCAGAAAAATCTTGCTGGTGAAATAAAGATCTACATCTAATGAAAAAGAAGATGAAATAAAAGTATTTCGAATAATTGGATTTAATAAGCAAGTGGCGTATTTGTATGAAGGTATAAAATATAAATTGTTAATAAAATAAAAATAAAACATATGTTGTATTATTTACCTATAATGTTAGTTTTAAGAATAATAATGTACTATTCGTTGATCTATTAAATGGCGTCTTAGAGGACCACAGAAAAAAATCGTAATTAAATTTCGCGTTTTTAGTAGCTACTAAAAAAATTATATCTAAACTGGGTGAAAGTATTACAAGAAAATATGTGAATAGAATTGCAATCATAGAATTGCACGCATCGCAATGCAACTAGACGTACTTATTTTGCTCCGTTGTTAAAATTCTCAATTAGTGTTTAAAAGTTATCACATTGAGTAAAAAATTATATCATTTTGTTCAGTGTTATAAGTGCAAAACATTTGTGTAAATAGTTATTGTACTTTGTGGACAGTTATTAAAATAGAAGCAAATAAACATTTGAAAAATATTCGTTATTGTGAATTAACTTGTGGATTGTGAGTGAACTTTGGCCTCTGTAATTACACTGGAGGACGAGCGGTCATCAACCTCATTAAGCGACTGAAGCTCAACTGATTGCGACTGCAAAATTCAACAAAGTATTACAAGCGACAGTGGCCTTGCGGTTTAGGTGCAGTCCGCGGCGCTGCATGCAATCAGAAGTCGCAGGATCAAGCCTAGAGTCAAATAGATTTATTTTTCTTTTTTTTTTTTTTTTTTTACATTTTTTTTTTTTTTTCTTCTCCACATCTATTTTGAAATTATTTAGCATCACTACACAAGCAATTTCAATTAATAATTAGATATGTCAACTGAAAGACTAAAGTGTGCTGGTTGCTTGAAGAAAATTGAAAACAACAAATATCTCAAATGCTCTCAATGTCACCAGATATATGACTTACTGTGTGCTAATTACTCGGAAAAAAGATTTAATAATCCTTTGGCCAAAGATGTAAAACATATTTGGAAATGTCAAGTATGTATAAACAAACAGCCGAAACTTGATAATACCAATATTCCAGCTCGAACTATAAAAACAAGTATCTTATATGATGCCGAAACTCGAAAATCGGCTCTAGTTAATACAAAGGATTCCACACATTCCCCACAGTACGAAGTGTATAGCGAACCTACTATGAATTTAACTCCTCCTAAAATTAGTGGTGATGAGAACCTAATCTCAACGATCTGCGAAAGAGTTCTCACAGCAATTAAAATCGAATTACCTAGTATGCTATCTAAGGTACTAAAAACTGAGTTATCCGACCTATCAAACGATGTTCACGAATTATGCAAGTCTGTGGCTTTTCTCAGTGAGGAGCATGATGATATGAAATTAAAAATTCAGGAGCTCACCAATAATAATAAGCTTCTTCAAAATGAAAATAATCAACTCCATATGACCGTGTCTGACCTATCTGATCGTATTAATACCATCGAACAGCACCTTCGCCAAGACAACTTGGAGTTTAATGGCATACCGGAACATCACAAGGAAAACATTCCAAACATAATACACCAGTGTGCTAATGTCATCGGCCATAAATTGACTGATGACGATATCATAAACTGCACTAGAGTGGCTAAGCTAAATAAAGAAAATAAGCAACCACGCTCTATTATCGTTAAATTTAAAAATGTCAGGCGTCGCGATGAATTTTACTCAGCAGTTTATCGTTATAATAAGTCCAATCCTGACAACAAGCTTAATACATCGTTATTAGGAATGTCCGGAGATAAGAAACCTGTGTATGTATCGGAACATCTTTCCCCTGCCAACAAATTTTTGCATGCTGCTACACGGAAGAAAGCCAAAGAACTCTCATATAGGTTTACATGGGTACGAAATAGTCGCATTTACGTTAGAAAAGATATTAATTCTCCTTTCATCCATATTAAGAATAAGACCAGCCTTGATTCACTTCACTGATTATGGTTTTTTTTTTTCTATTTATTATGTTGAAGTGTTTTTTTTTTTTTTTATCATTTTTTGTTTCAAAATGGCTTTTAGTATTTATTACCAAAATATTCGAGGCATGAAAAGTAAATCTGTTGATATACATAATGCTATTTTATGTCAAAATTATAATATACTTGGCTTTAGTGAAACCTGGCTTGATAATTCCATTTTATCAACCGAATTTTTTGATGACAGGTATCAGGTAATTCGCAGGGATCGTGATAATCGTTTTCTTAAACGTTTTAATAAATGTCATGGAGGTGGTGTGCTAATGGCTGTCTCTAGAAAGCTAATTTTAAATATTAGGAATGATTGGAATTCTGAACTACTAGAAGATCTATGGGTACAAATTAAAATAAATAACCGTTATATTCTAAATTTATGTACTGTTTATATTCCAAATTATATACCTTTCAATGTTTTTAATGAATTTATAAATAAATGTAAACACATTATGAGTATGTCCCCTAATTGCATTACATGCATATTAGGAGACTTTAATTTTCCAGACCTTATCTGGAACGAGGCTTCAGGCTGTCCTCAAAATTTTACTTGTGACAAATCAAAAATTTTCTATGATCTTCTACACATGACTGCGCTACGACAACTTAATATGATAACAAATCTTAATGGTAAAATTCTTGATCTTGTTCTGACAGACCATCGTGATAATTTCAAGCTTTCAAAATCTATGCCACTTAGTAGACTGGATTCTCACCATCCTGCTCTAGAACTCAATTTTTTCTGCGATAAAACTTCAATGCTGATTGATAAAATTCCCTTAGGTAAATTTTGTTTTTATAAATGTGATTATGAAAATTGTATAAAAGAACTAAAACAATTCGATTGGGAATATCACTCTACGGTTCTTGACTGTGAAGGATTCGTCCAATTATTTTATAATACCTTATATACCATTATTGAAAAATACACACCTAAATCTAAGCAGAGAAAGAAAAACTATCCTCAATGGTTCTCTAAAGACCTAATCAGGTTGATTAAGAATAAAGAAAAATACCATTTAAGATTTAAAATATACAATAATCCTCGTGATTACGACACATTTGCTCTCTTAAGGAAGCGCGCTAAGCTTCAAATAGATATATGTTTCAAAACATATATATGTACTGTTGAGTGCGATCTAGTTTCAAATATAAAAGCTTTTTGGCGATACACAAAGAATAAACGCGTCACTAATAACATTCCAAATCATATGTATTTTAATAATCGAACTGCGGACACCGGAGGTGATATAGTTAATCTTTTCGCCTATTACTTCTCGAGCGTCTATGATAAAGTAAAACCAAACAATTATACGCCAAATTTTATTGTACATAATGCATCAATCAGCAAAATTCAATTTTGCGAAGATTCGATACTATCTAGACTTAAATCTGTGGATATTACTAAAGGAGCAGGTCTTGATGGAATTCCACCTGTCTTTATAAATAAATGTTCCACAGCTTTAGTCAAGCCTTTATCGATCATTTATAATAAGTCTTTATTATATGGAGTATTTCCTTCTTTATGGAAAGTTGCTAAAATTACTCCCATATTTAAGACAGGTGATAAGAATGACGTTAAAAACTATCGCCCTATAAGTATTCTTAACTGTTTTGCAAAAATATTCGAAAGTATGATCTATGATTATATTTACAACCATGTTAAACAAAACCTTAATATTAATCAACACGGTTTTATATCTGGTCGCTCAACAAATACAAACTTGCTAGTATATTCAAATTATCTATTCGAATCATTTAACAAGAGACAACAGGTTGACTCAATATATATAGATTTTTCTAAAGCTTTTGATCGAGTCGATCATAATATTTTATTGCAAAAGGCCAGCCATATGGGTATACATGGTAGTCTCTATCGTTGGCTTTGCTCCTATCTGTCCAATCGTTCTCAATTGGTTGCTTTACATGGATATGAGTCTACTCCTATCTTAGCCACTTCAGGTGTTCCTCAAGGTTCAAATCTTGGGCCCTTATTATTTTTAATTTTTATCAATGATCTTTTTCCATTAATAAAGAGCGAATGCCTAGCTTATGCTGATGATATAAAAATCTTTCGTCGTATATTAAATTATTCTGACTGTGTAATGCTTCAACAGGACCTCGACATTATTCAGAGTTGGTGTAACGATAATTTAATGAAATTAAATAATGAAAAATGCTTCGCAATTTCTTTTACAAAGAACAAAAATTTTATTACATACAATTATACAATTAAAAATATTGCAGTCTCTAAAGTAAATACAATTCGTGACTTGGGTATATTATTTGATTCTACTTTATCTTTCAAAAACCATTATGACAACATCACAAGTAAAGCAAATAGATTATTAGGCTTTATTATTCGCACCGCTCAGCCCTTTAGAAACTCGAAGTCTTGGATTATTCTGTACACATCTTTAGTTCGAAGCATTTTGGAATATTGCTCTACAATATGGTCACCAATATACCATACCCATATAGATCGCATTGAGTCTATCCAGCGGCGATTTCTCAGAATACTAAGTGGCAAACAGGGTCTTCGACGTAAATTACCCACTTATGAAGAAAGACTTCAAAAATATAATTTAAAAAGTCTTAAGGACCGTCGAATTATAACAGACTTGTGTATCCTACACAAGGTAGCTAATGGTGGTCTGGACTGTCCAATATTGGAAAACCTATCTTTTAAAATTCCCAACAGATCAGTACGTCGACCTCAGCTATTTAGCATACCACCTACAACCAATAAAGCATCACAGAATAATCCTATTCACAGAATGTGTAAGCAATACAATAATTTGGAATGTCATTGTGATTTGTTTAAAGGCAGCTTTAATTCTTTTAAATTGTCTTTGTATAAATTGGAATTAAGTTGTTAGATCTTATTTTTTTTTTTTTTTTATCCTTTTGTAGTAATTTAAGTCATTTTTATTTATTTTTTTTAATTTTTTTCCCTTTTGTTGATTGCGTCTAGTTGTGATTACATCTCTTACACACTGAAGTGCTGTGTACAGTTGTAATTGGAAAGCAGATTTATTGTTAAATATGTTAAGTACTATCTCATGTATCTAAATGTTTTAATCTGTTATCTGTTACTGTACCAAACAAAATAAAATAAAATAAAATATCCTTGCGAAACTAACCGAATCTTTAAAGTGTAGACTGGTTTTAGAATCGTTGATGGGCTGAGTATATTTTTAGATTACTATTAATTTTGAAGTGAATAGTTTGATTTTAATTGTATCGAAATTCTGGTCAAGATAAAATTAGTTAAAAAATACTAAGTATGTGGCTGCTGGTTCCCATATCTTATGCGGTTAATTTAATAAAACTCCAACCCTTGTTACAATTTAAAATTCTTTTTTGTACGTTTCAGAAATTAAACAATCAAACACTATATAAGCATTAGAAAAAAATTGTTAACTTCAATAAGCAAGAGAGATATTTTAATTATCACTACACCACATCCGGAAACGTTGATAAATTGTATCACACTCGACTATTCTAAGCGTATCATTTTATATGAAATCTGCTGCATAGTTAAACCTTTTAACTTAGTAAAATGCATTACATTATTGTTACGGAGTTTGAAACTCCTAGTGAAACGTCGTGTAGAATAAAGGTAAATTAACACAAGTGTTTCGAGATTTTAAAACATGTTTTTAAATAGATAATTTCGAATGGCTTAAAATGTGTTCCGAAATATATTAAAATTTAATATTTATAGGGATTGCTTTCAACTGATGCTAAGAATTTAGAAACTTACTTTTTGGGATTCCATATAAATTGCAGTAATATGAAAGACTTCTTTGAAGTGGATATTTCAGGTGACCAAGTGTTACAGATTTTAGGCGGATCTAGTTTCAAGTACGTATAATGGTGCTGTATACTCTGACTAAAACAAAAGACAGTGAAGCAATAAAAGCGAATACAAATTCCCAGCGCGAATGCGAAACAAAATGCGTCACTTATTATTTACTATTGACGTTCATTTTGTTAAGTACTACACACCTTACTCGAATTTGCTTTTGTTGCTTAACTATAATTAATGTTCTGTGCACTCTTTCGCCTTTTGTATTATAATCGAAGTCAATATTACACCGATTAAATAAATATTAACAATACCATAAATCATTTTTAAATGTACAATACATAATATATCCGTTATAAAAAGAGGTAGTTTAGTTTAATATCTTAGGCGGTTGTGGTATTATTAAAAAAAAATTATCCTTAGAAACATTAGAATTGTTATAATCGTCATGACGTTGAGCATTATGATATTAAATTAAATTAGCACAATAGGCTATTTGACAATGAAAAAATAAAGTGTCAGTTATTGTAATCAGTATACATTATGAGATTAAAAATGGTTATTTATTAAAGAAAGTTGAAAATAATAATTAATTTATTCAAAAATCCATAAATAAAAATGCATTTTATAAAGGTTTGTCACGTGACACAAAACGCTCCTGATTGGTCGGGCTTATGATGACGTCACTTGCTTGTTAACCTCGTTTGACTGTATGTGGATTATATATGGCACAGATTACAATACAGGAAAGTGACGTCACCGACCCCATTGTAGCGCCATATTGTCAAAGTAGCGTTTTCGCGCGCTATTTAAATATGGAAATTTTAATTTGATATTTTTCAGCAAATATGTACTAGAATTAAAAAAAATCAACTTTTACTAGGTTCCTTAACCTCTACTAAATAATATAAAATGGATTTTAAAAACTAGTCAAATAGCCTATTAGAAGCCATTTAAATAAGAATTGGGATTCAATTAAAATAAATAAAATCGAAGAGTCTGTCTGTAATTTTAAAATGCTGAATTCAAAAACTACCTTTTTAAAGTTAATAAGGCTATTTTAAAGTCATTAAACTACTATCTTTGTCTATTTGTTTCTCCGAGGATCATCTTCAAAACAGTAAAAACTATAAATCTAAGTGTTTTATTGCTTATCAAAAGTTAATGTAAATACAAATTTAATATTTATTTAAGCATTTGTGTAAATTAAAAAATATACATTTTAGGATTTTTTAAAATTATGATAATGTTATTAAATTTATGATTTTATATCGGAGCTTAAAATAAAATTATGCTATTAGTTACAGTGTCATCAGTCAATCAATGGCTATTGAAAATACTGCAATTGGAGGGAGAACCGTAAAAATCCAAAAATTGGTTTGGACCATGGGTAAATAAAGGATAACAAACATGTTCTGTTAAATCATATTTATTCAATAAAATAGTATCTATCAAAGTATTTAATTGCCATTTTCGAGTGTCAATTCGCTCTGACAGTCGCTTGGTACCCTATCTGTAAATAGTTCTGGAATCTAAACGTAAAATTTGTAATTATATTCATCGCTTCCATACATTCTAAAAAAATGTTTAGTAATCATTTTTTGTATTTTAAATACCTGAGGAGTATAAGCCTCTACTCTGTCTAGCAGTGAATCAGAGTAGCCTGGAGTATAGTACCTGAAAATAATGATCTCTAAATATCTTTCTTTATCTATATCGCATCAATTAGATACATTTCTTAATGCATCGTTTCATTACAATAAAATATACTTCGATATATGTTTAGTTCAAAGTTTTATACCGAACGATTTCTTCAGGAAAACAGCTGTTAATTATATTAATATATTCTTTAAGAGAGGTTCCAGGGACCGTATCAATTTCTTGAACTCTTTTCAAGGCTCCTGTTGTAACGAATAGTCTTCGAGCTCGTGCATCATTAGGAAGTATCTAGATTTAAACACAAGTGTAGCTTAAATATAAAATGAAAATAACTGGGCCGTATAATATAAGACTGTCGGCCATTTCGTTGGGAAAAAAATGTTAAGTCAAATGTCATTGATATTATTTATGAATTGTTATTTTTATAGCATGTTAAAGTTAAATCAAGTTTTTTTAAAATAAAATGGCAGGAAGAGGCAGAGGTAATGGGAAGTCATTAACTCATGAACAGTTACAAGCTCTTGGTATCACTCGGGCAGATAATGCACCACAAATTCTAGCACCACCGCCTTTATTTCCAAAATTAGAAGTAAAACCGCTTCCCTTAAATTGTGACGCGGCGACGGATTACATGGTTATTGTAAAGGATCAATTTATTGAATATTTGCATGAGTCACCTGCGTACGTTAAAGCAAATACACGAACTGATGGCATAGAACGATATTCCGACAAGTACAAGCTTCTCGCTTTAGATGCAAAAAAAGGTAGGGTTTTAGATTGTGTTTGGGCTAACATGCCGCCCGAGTTAAGGCCACACGGTGGTCGAGCTCGCACCACTACCCGGAAACGAAAATTAGACGACCCTATTGAAATAGCAAAAAGATTACAGACTTTGGAGAAGAAGGAATCTCAGGAAGATACAGCTATGGAAACAAATGAAAATGAAGATGAAGTAAAAAAAGAAGATGAAGATAATGAAGAGCTCCTGGATGAACAAGAACAGGAAGAAGAAATTGATGATGGAACGGACTATGCAAATAACTATTTTGATAATGGAGAAGATTATGAAGATGAAGATGACGCTCTTGATGATGGACCAGTATACTAACTTAAAGTAGTTTTTTTTAAATCTGTGATAATAAAGGAAATATATTAATAATAACTTTCTAAGCATTTTAAATTAAAACTATTTTATAATTCAAAAAAAGTGATAGTACCTTAGCATATTGAGCCAACACATATTTTAGTACACAGGCAGGTGCTGCATGAAGTAGTGGTTCTAAGGCTGGTCGATGTAAGCAACATTGTAGAGATTGTTTGAGAGCACATAAAGAACGTGCTTTTACCTCCCCTGATGACTTTGGATTTGTATATAACTATAAATAAACTTATTATAAATTTGAATAATTCTTTTAGTGAATTTATCAGAATTTAGTTTAATCTAGTATTAGCATGCTTATAAGTAATGCACATTAAACAATAACTAACTTGTAACAATCTTGGTAGGGCATTAGCAACAGCAATAGCAAGACTGTGTTGTGGGGAATGTTTTGCAATGTGACCAAGAGTCCATGCAGCAGCACACAAGTCAGCGTCATCTCCATTGTTTTGCAAGATTTCCACTAGTACAACCACTGCCTTCAAAAAAGTTATTTAAAATCAATGGAAATATATTAAATGTTAAAATTTGCTCAACTCAAGAAAACAAATGACTTCTTGAGAAATAATAGAAATAATAAAATGCACTCATTATTACAATTTAATGCCTTTTACCTTGGCTTCAATAACAGCCATTGCTAATTGATCAGATTGGCCAGCTATATAACCAAGGGCCATGCAGGCAGGTACGCGTGTACCTCCAGTGCTTTCTGATAATAACTCCACGAGGGGACCACAACCACCAGTGTTTACCACCAATTGTGCTAACTATAAGGAAAAATATAAGAATTAGTATACATAAATATTTTTTGCTCCATGCTTTATTCTCTTATTGAAGATGACGGTTAACATTCATTACTGGTGAGTCGCTTATGCATGCCTTTAGTTACTTATCCTATTTGAATTTACGTGCGAGTACATCAAAAAGTTAGGTCGTGCAATCTCACGTCAACAGAATGTTTGACGATGTCGCGCAGCAAGCAAGCAGCAGCGCGACGCACGGGCGCCGTGTCGTGTCCAGCGTGCAGCAGCGCGGGGGGAAGCGCGCCTCCCGCCACCACCGCCTCGCCTAGAGCCGCCCGCGCACCCGCAACAGCCCCCAGCGCGCAAAGTGTGCTGCGCTGTATGGGAAAATAATTAATTATTATTTTTAACATATCTGTACCTATTATGCATTTCATATCATGTAAATATAAAAGTACAAAATTAGGCTTACTTATTAGGCTACGGTCATGGCTGGGAGCAATAGGGGTATGATTTATAAAACATGAATGTAACAAACACATGATTGATAAATATCGATTCTAACAACATCGTATTAAACTCAATCTCAATAAACCTATTTGTACTAACTCATACCACGTCAATTTTTCACGTAAATCGCTCTGAATTTATACGCCTTTTTTCCAGACTCAGGCTATCATATTGTTTTTATTTCTTATTAAACTTACAAGGCGTTCCGTGCCTTTTTTACTTTTTTAGATTTAATATATATTTTATTATTGTACATTGTAACTGTTAAGTGTTATATGGTTACAATATTAACTTGAATCTAAACATCAGTTGTTTGCTCTCATTTAGCTTTCTGTTCTCCGTGAAGGACGTCCAATACTCGCATAATATATATAAATTATGTTTCATATATATATATACACCCATTTTTCAGCGGATCATGCGCCACGCTAAATTATTGAGAGTACGAGCCTTGGTCAACTTGGTGTCGTGTTTATGTATCATCATCTTGAAGTTGAAATTGAAATTTGAACGGCTGGTGGCATCCGCAATGACCTTAATAATGATGACTTTCGTGTATAGCGCATTGCGGTGAGATGAGCATTTGGGTAAGATCTTACCCCAACTTACTATATTCGGAGCCTCACGCTCTTGGTCTAGATTATGATGACTGCGCCGCAGTCTTTCCTGGGGATTCGTGAAAGGAATCCTTCTGAACCGGGCCGCTGTGGGGGAAACCGGGTTATGCGGGATTCTTACCCACTAACTTCTTACCACTGCGATGGCCGTCCTCGGCAATGATCGGAGAGGCTACGGAATCGTGTCAATATAATGCTTCCGCGGCTACTCCCTTGCAGTGCTCCGCTCGTGGCTCGGCGGAGCTCTTCTCAGGGGGCAATGGTGATCTCGCCCCTCACATTCCTCGCTAGTGCGTACGGCAGCACGAGGCCACCCCGACTACCGTCCTACTCAGGGCAGCCTGAAATAGAAAACGTGAGGCCCCCACCTCACGTTTCCACGGCCCCAGGGTCACGTCCTTTCTTTTAAGCCATCGTGGGGGCTGTGGGAGGGCCAAGACGACGTCTTCGTCTCCTCCCCGCTTCTGCTCTCTGCTCGGGCAGAATCGGCCATTTTCCGTGTGGAAGGTAATCCTTCCGTATGCCGCATCCCTAGTCGATCTGGACTTTATTTTGAGGGAAAGGACGATGGGACTTCTGCACAACATTATACTGTATAATATTGTAGAGGCCTCGCTGATGACGTATATATACGAAATTGATGAGGTTTTGGTGCATGCTTGCCCTTGTGGAACATAATATTTACAGAAATTTGAAATGGTAAATATATATATCTCATAAAGATATTCACGATAAATTGAATTATGAAGAGTTGTTTGGTTGGTTGGTGTTAGTCAAAACTAAAAACAAATTAAAAATCTATTTATTATGTTGTTGATGTTTCAAGTTTGTAACTGTTTTGTTTATGGGTAAAATCCGTAAAAGCTAGAATTTAGGCTACGTTATACCTACCTTTAATTTAGGATCTTGATTTTCTAATCCACGTACTAAGTGACAAATTGCACCTGCATCCACAACGGCTTCTGGTTTATGTTGTGCTAAATCTACTAACGCACCAGCGACGATCTAAAAAGGATAAGTTTTTAAAATTTTATCTTACTGTAGTTTAGAGAAAAATGATCTGAAATTGAAAAAATCATATATGCTTTTACAATATGTAATTTATTGCAACAATATTATAATTTTTAAACCTGTTTTAAACTCATTTCGGGTTCTTGAAATGCTAACACTAATAATGGCAACGTTCCAGCATCTACAACCAGTCCTGCCAGATGCTCGTTATGCTTTCCTATGTATCCCAAAGCCCAAGCCGCATTTTCTTTTACCTACATCAAAATATAGTTGGAAAGTAAAACATTCTATATCTTACATGATACCTACGGCAATTATTATCTATACATATAATAAAATTGGAGTGTCTGTTTGTAATATTAAAATAAACCATTTTTACTAAATGCATATGTATGTATACACGGTACATATACCCAAATAAATTTTTTTACAATATTTGTCTGTCTGTCTGTTTGTTCCGGCTAATCTCTGGAACGGCTTAACCGATTTCGATGTGACTTTCACTGGCAGATAGCGGATGTAATAAGGAGTAACTTGGGCTGCTTTTATTTTAATTAGAATTATATATAGAATAAAAATAAAATCACGCTACAATATCCAAGCAACTTAAATTCAAACAACGCGCACGAAGTCGCGGGCACAGCTAGTAACATATAAAATCGCTAAGTAGTTCCCTAATACAAGAAGAAAATAGCAGTAATCATTTTAATCTTCAAATATAAAATAAATATATGTTAAAAGTATAATAGGAGACCACCGTGTCGGAGAGATATTGTTGCTCCAAACGGCTTATAATTTTAAGCACTACTAAAAAATCATTTTGTGCTTTAATAAAAAAATTGATAATACTTAAATGTCTAGTGACATAAAGCATGATTATTTTAAACTAATTAGAAGGTAAAAAGTAAGAGTCTGTAAATGTATTTGCAGTCGTTGCTGGGCTAAAGTCCCCTCTCTCTTTGAGGCGAATGTTTGAGGCTTATTCCATCACGTTGCTCAAATGCGGGTTGGTACATACACATGTGGCAGAATTTCGTTGAAATCATTTACATGCAAGTATCCTCATTTTCCCTACACCAACGAGCACGAGATGAATTATAACAAAATATAATCAAATTAAAATCCAGAGACGCTGCTTTATAGTTATAAAGCAGCGAGTTAAAAGTTTTTAACTCGCAATCATTGATTAACATGCATGCATTCTAAGAACTTAGCCACCTCGGCTCATATCAGAAGGTAGCTTCTGTAAATCTGTAAAATAAAACTACCTGCGTATCGAAATCTTCCAAGCACGAGACAATATGCTCTAAGGCACCTAGTCTTACAATAGTTGAAGCTAAGTCCTCATTATGCCTGTAATATAAAATTAAATATTATCTCATTATAAGAAATGCAAAAGAAAAAATTACGCTGCTCAGTAATATCATACTTAGCAATGGCCCTTATTAAGTACAGCGCTGATCGTTTGTAATAAACCTGTTGATATAAAACAGCATACTGTTACATGGATTTGCATAAAAATAAATGAAATAGATAATTTAATTTTTCGAGTGATTTGTTTTACTTAAAGAATTAAAAATACTAAATATATTAGCTCTTCAAAACCAAATTCTAATTGATTAAAAGTAATATCTAAAAAGTGTAGGTACGTTAAATTTGTTTAGATTTTCAATTGTTATAGTGAGCATGCCGCTACTAAGCAATTGTTGCGCTACACTCTCGTCATGTTCAGCAAGTCGCGCCGCTGCCATCACCGCACATTGCCGTACTGTGCTGCATCCGTCGGAGAGCAAAGGACGCAGCAAATCTAAAACGTACTCATTTTTATTCAAATGTATACAAATTAATTTTAAAATAATAATTAGATCTAACCCAGGAGTAACATATTTTTCTTACCTATACACGCGACGTAAATTAAGGCATCCTACTATTTAATCCCTCTACTAGAGTTCTGAGAAATGTCTGATTTTGTTTTTGTATCTAAGTCCTTGAATAGGTAAAGACAGTCTCATATTTACTAAGATGATTGAATTGATTAAATGATTTTTATTTAATTTTACCTAATACTCCAGCGCTTTCAAGACACTTTACATTGGTTGCTCGAGTCGCCAAATCAGCCATTGTCTGTACAAAGACTAGCCGAGCTTTCTGATATGTTTCGAATACTGAATAAAGAAAAATATTGTTTTATTTTTTTAATATTTCCAATCCAAACAAGCGCTAGTTTACTGACAATGTGTTATGTGGGCGGTGAAGTTAAGATCATAAGGAAACTAGCATGTCAGATACATACTGATATCCACAAACCCGCATTTTAGTATCGTGGTGGATTAAATGGCAAAGTCCAGCTGTGTGTTTTTTATTAACTCTAAAATTAATATTAAATTAATCTATTCGGAATTTCTATTATTTTTACCTAGTTGAATATTCCGAGGGCTGCTCATAGAGTGACTCATGATTGCCAAACCTGTATTTTTTATATTATTAAAGCTATTATTTACTATTTGCAATGTTTTTAGGAGGCAGATTTAGCTTTTGCTATTTATATTATGATTTATGACATTTGAGTCTGTCATTTTTTCAACTCTTAAACAAGGAGGATAATATATTGATTCCTATGCTTGAATGGTGAACCTACATTCCTATCACTTAGAGCCTAAATGTAAATAACCCCATTTCAATATAACTGTACAAGTTGGATTTATTTATATACTTAAAATAATTATTGGTTAATTAATATTAATACCATTGCCTAGTCCTGTTATCGTTTACCTGTTGTGTCTGCTGTTTAAACAGGCATATGGTTAAGACTAGAAAATGACGTAATATATATTTTACTTATTTTATTAAACATCTAACTGAATAATGGAAATGGAATTTACATCTACACATTTTTATGCAAAATTTATGAATCTAAATTATGCATAATTGCATAACGTAGGTAATCCCCGCATAAATAATGCAATTAGCTTGGCTCAGACAGTAGGTATGCTATGAACGCAATGTAATATTTTTATTTCAGTAGTCTATCGGTAACTTGTAAGTCGTAACTCGGTAGTGCGCACTGCGCGGGCGCAAGTCGTGCAAGCAGTCAAGCACCCGTGAAGGCCATGTGACGTTCGACATCACGTCGCCCTCCACACACGCAGGCTGAGATACCTGGACCGCACACATTGAAAACCATTGTGAACCACGTCGCGCGTCGCCGCTGCTTACCTGGCAAAGTTCACTCACACACGAGTACACAACTTGTCGCGACCGCGGTCTCCGTTCTCGACCGCTTACATACTTATTCATTTTAATAAAATAAAAAAATCTTAACTGTAGTTACAATGTACTTTAATCCTCGTCATTAAAGATTTAATTGAAATTCAAAAAAATATATCGAGCTGGATGCAGTGTGACTATAAAATCTATCAAATAAATACAATATGCCGTATATCATGGTAATGGGGAGCCTGAGCGCGCCGCATCTATCTAAAGATGAAGGAGCAACTGTCTACGGACTGAAAAGCGAAGAAAGAGCTGCACTTGTGAGGGTGGGTTCTTTTTATTTTACGGAATTTCTTTGACTAATAACAAACGTAAGTTTTCAACAAGAAATATATCATCTATTTTTAATTCCAAAATTTAAAAAAATATTATCTATAATTTTATTGTTGTTACTACAATTATGTTTTTATTTTCATTATCAAAGGCAACTTATTTTTTTTTTCTTACGTACATATACATTACATTTTATTACGTACTTATGTGTAAAAAAATATCATAACTGAAAATGAGTCATTTTTATAGATATTTTAATTTGGATAAAATAACAAGTTCGTAATAAAAAAAATTGATAGGTAAGTACTTGTATAAGACTATTAAACGCTAATTGTGTAATTCTTTGAAAATTAAAATAAAGCATTTAATTTTTAAAGAATATCTTAAACAATAAGATGCCTTAGCTGAAATCTGAACGACTGCCTCATTGTTATCGCCAAAGAGTAGTTATCGCTACCAACAACTTACAACATTTTTAAATTAAATTAAAATATTCGAGTACCTATAAAACATTACGTAATTTTATAATTGTTTTGGTAATCCAAAAAATAATTTGTTTTATGACATTAAATTAGATAAATCTACACATATTAACTGTTTATCTGCGATGAATTATTGTTATTTATAATGTTTTTTGTTATTTCATTAAATTAATATGACATTCAAATAACATTCACTATAATTGTTTTTTTAGCAATCAAAGTGAGCGGTTATTATATGAGCCATTTGAAAACCTGTACATGTTTATGTAATTAACTTGCTTTTTTTTTGTCACGTATTTATAATATGATTTTTTGATTACTTTGAAAATATTATAAAATAGTCTAACAATTTTTATTTTATTTTTGATGTCTACAGATGATGTGCGGAAATGTACCATACAACTTTTATAGTGACAGTAAATCGATTAAAATTATACAATATGTATATTATGCACTATTATGTTATGTATATTATTTTAAAGTCATGTATATTAATATTTTTTTGTATTTCCTTACTTTAAATCTTAACAAGTTTTATTAGGGATTTTGTGATTCATTCTGCAAAACACGGCCCAATTTTCCGATGACTGGGGTGAACATGATGGTTATTTTGTTTCAGGAGATGAACTCATCTTTCGGCATGGTAGTTTCAACGTCATCCGATCAAGAACGGACCGTTCGCGTAACCCAGAAGGGTCTCACACTCGTACTCGTCAACAGAATCCATGGTCTACTGGGCTACGATGTTGTATCACATGCCATGGCGATGACCAATGCGAACCGAGAACTAATTTCATTCACTATGTACAAGAAGTCAAGTGGAAACTCTCACAGTCAGTCTCATGGTCAAACTCATAGCCACGGCCATACTAGCTCTCATAAAAGTCATACACACAGCAGCGTGGTCACGCTTTGATTTTATTTAGTCGACATGATGACGTGCCTACTTCACCTGATGATGCTCATTCTATCACGTGGCTTAGGATCAACGAATCAAGTCAGCCTTACTTTATCTCGTTGAAAGTCGAAAAAATTAATAAGATGTAAATAAATAATTGTGATATAACGGTTATTTATGTAACATTTATGAATGTGTATAAATGTAATAAATAGGTCTATTAAAATAAAAAAAATGTCTTGAACATAAACATTTTATTTGAAATTCACATATAAAAATGCATAAACAATACAAAACATACTTATATCAGTCTTAAAATACAGTTTGGAATTTATTGTTTAAACATGATTCGCCATCGCATCACGTCTTATATTGTAATTATTGTAGCGAACTAAATATTATGGAAAACGCTTTTCTTTCTTTATATAAGATCATTCTCATGAAACCATGATTAAAATTGTTTAATCTCCACCTATAGTTATCTCTTACCTAATATATTACTCTTTGTAATTGCATTTGCCTCGCACTATATGAAGCAGCATATTCTATAAAATAAAATTAATATATTACTATATGACTACATGATAAAACTGACTTGATTTCTTGTTTATATTTTTAATGCAAATAATGCAATTATAGCTTTTTTGCAAAATCGGATATAGATCTAGATATATCATATACATTGAATCATTATTAGAACCACTTTGATTATTAATAATTTATTGGTCTTTGAAGTTATATTTGTTTCATTAATCCACACTAACTCCCACACAGAGACATTAACGGTTACTGAAGGCGATCCTCTACACAGATTTACTAGTACAGCCTATTGGAATCGCAGTAGTAAAGACAAAAAAAAACCCTTTGACTTTATTTGATGCGATTTTCTAATTGCACTGCTATAATAAAGCAACTACAATCAATTATTTTTAATATATCTTTATGTATAAAACTACACTATTTCTCTTAACTACTCATTTAATTTTATTTCTATAATACCAACGGAATTGTCGCCCTCATTCAAAACGAAATAAAATTACTAGTAGATTCTATACTATGGAGCACCTTAAGTAACTGTTAAATGACTCCGAGTGTGGCAGTCAGTACATACCTAGCACATCGCAACCAATATTTTTAATGACATGGTGGGTTGTGTCATTTTTAAAGAACCTATCATATATGTCTATATTATAAATCGTTCAATTTTGATCTCTTTCAAACTTGTGTCGCTGTTCTGCTAATTTCTTCAAAGCAGCTGCATACTGCCTCTGCACATCCATCAGCCTGGAGTACTCAGCATGTAAAGCCATCTTCTGTTCTTTTTCCGATTTGAATTTCAGCTCCACTTTCCTGACCGTCTGGTTTACCCATTCAACAATAGACTCGAATTGCGTCATGAACTCTTCCCGTTTTCTCGCTGATGACATAACTCTAAAAAATATTTAACCTTATTAAAAACAACACTAAGAAAAACAGAAAATGTTCTTTTTCTTTTTCAACAAACGATCAAGTAAGTCCACCTTCGCTTATAGAATCCTGCAACATAAGAGTTGCTAATGCGTTGAGGCTTTAAATAGATCATAATACATCAAGTCAAATCACGTATTACTATTTACATTATTATAATAATGTCTTGTTAAAAAAAAAAAATTTATTAAGGGTGTTAAGGTACGTGATTATATTTTTTCTTCAGATTGAATAAATAAACTACCTATCAGATTGCTGAAAATTTCACATACTGACAGTTACTTCCAAATAAACAGTGTCGATGTGTAAAATAAATTTCTAGATATCTAGTCACTGCAAACTAAAAAATATGTTTCATGAACAATATAAATATATATAATGCTCGGGTTTTTCGAGCTAGAAATATAAGCTATTGTTGAAAATCTACCGTATATTACCGCTTGTGAGAAATATTCACACAGTATCAATTAATTTAAATTACATCGTAAATTTTATAAACAGCAATTAAATCTAAGTTATCAAATGTTAAGAGAACATATAAAAATGCGGAAAGTAAAGTAAGATTTTATTAGCACGGTATGCTAGGCTGGTTACCGAAATACGGTATATAAAATATAAATATTATATGTATAAATAAATACAGAAACTCATGACAAGTGAACAGTGTGGAACAATAGCGTCAACAACAAAAGAAAACATGCAATTGCTATGTTTACGACTATAACAATGGATATCAGCAAATTCCGGCCGCTGTGAGAATACGTCGAATGACTAGTGATACACTACAAAAATAAACATTCGAGTATCGACATAAACATGTAACAGCGCACTATGTATTTTAAAAATATTGTTTTGATTTATCGTTATATAAAAAGCGGTGCAAGTAGAGTTACCCACATGTCTCGAAACAATGCCCGCGTACATAATTATATACTCTAGTCTACACGAGACATTCGAATATTCAGCGCCCAAAGTATTAGGCTACTAGCGAAATAAATTATTCAATATCTCGACCAATGTTATCAGGTCAATACAATGTCAAAGTTTATATTTATCTTTTGTCCTCCTATTGTTGGACTATTTGCATATTCCATCTCTTCAGTCATAAGTAGTTTATAATTTTTAATCATTTTCGTTGGTACATTACATGCACTACCAAAACATAAATCCTTTTGTTCATCTTCTTTTTAGTTTTGTTAGTTGATAAATTTAACAAATAAATATTTACTTACTCATCATAATTGTCTAAAATAGAATTAAGCAAACTTAATTCTTTGGATGTGTAAAGTTTAACTTCGTACAGAGTATTATAAAATACGTAATACTGTTTGGTTTCCTTGTGTTTCGATGAAACTGAAATAAATATAACAATGGTGACTTATTTAAAATGTTTAGGTAGACTGGCAAACGACCTACCTGGTGCTAAGTAATCACCACCGCCCATAAATATAGACGCTGAGAGAAATATTAAACATTCCTTTCATTACCGATGCGCTCCCGACCTTGGGAACTAAGATGTTATGTCGTTCGAGCCTGTAGTAACATTTCGGCTCACAAGCCGCTTAAATCGGGACAAAACATTACTATCTATTGTTATATATTATCATGTATATATATATGTTACTGTGAAAGCCCGAGCTACGGTAAATCTTAAGATTTTCCAGTAAAACCTAAGATTTACCAGACAAGCACCATTGAATTTTCATGTGCTTAATTTGTATTTATAAATCATTTTATGCTCGGCGGTGAAGGAAAACATCGCGAGGAAACCTGCATGTGTCTAATTTCAACAATTCTGCCACATGCATATTCCACCAATCTGCAATGGAGCTGCGTGGTGGAATATGCTCCAAACGTTCTTCTCAGACCTTAGCCCAGCAGTGGGAAAATTACAGGCTGTTTAATGTAATGTAAAAAAATGTCGGATTTGCACTATAATAAATCCTGTGCAGTTAGCTAGTCTTTCATGAGCATGGATGCCGTGATAGAAATCTGCCAGAACATTATTTATATAAAAAGGAATGTTTTACAAAATTAGTTTGCCATAATACGCAGTTGTATTACTTTCTGTTGGTAATTATTATTTGTTATTCTCCGATTGGTTTGGTCTTTAGTCAAAGCTAGGATTATTGAAATGAACTGCTTTTGGCAATATTATTAGAATATCAAGATCAAATTTTAATGCAATTTTCATAATTAAATGTGTTACAATTAAAATTTTCTGATGTTTCACTTCTAGTCAGCACTTTTAAATTTTATTTAAAAATTATATAGAATTATAATATACATTACCCTGATTATATAGTTCTACAAATCTCTTTTCATACTGCAGCAGTTCTGCAGTTCCGGGCACTTCATCTATAGCTGTAGAGTACCTCAGTACTTGTCTATTCAGATGACCAAGTTCTACTCTTATGCTACTGATGTAATCTTTTAATTTCTTCTCGCGCTCTTGAAAATCTTTTAACTCAGTTGGAGATAGTGGCTTTTCTTCGATTTCTTTATTTGGTTCTTGTGCTAGTCTGAAACAGATACCAATTTATCATTTAATATTTTTGGACAAGAAAGTCTTCTTATTTTGAAGTAAGTGAAAAGAATATCCATTTATTATATATTAAATTTGTTTTATCAGTGTTTTATACTAGCATCATACTTGTAAACAATATATTTTATGTTTCACAAAAACCTTTACCTAGTGGTATGGCATTATGCAAGCACACACCTACAACCCTCAAACAGCAATACTTAGTCTTGTCTTGTCTTGTCTTCCTCCTCTATTATAAATTTTAATTTTACACAGTAGCAAATAGAAATTAGCATATAGCACTGAATGAGAAGTATACCTCAAAGCATCTTCAAGTTTCTTATGCTCCTTTTCCCTATGTTGGATTAATTGAATCAACTCATTTCTTTCCTTTGCCAGATCTTTTAATGATTTATAAAATTCCTTAACAGCTTTGTCGCTAAAAATAATAAATTATAACATCATTTATATGTGACATACAGAAAAATAAACATTTTTCATATTTTCAAGTTATAATAATTCGAACTCTATAGATAATTACTTAAGAAAATAAAATTATTTTCTTAGGTAATTAATCTTGGTTTTGAAATAATTGTAAAAAAACATTTATTAATGGTAATATTTTAGTTTGCATAGTTAATAAATTAATTCCGGCATCAAGTTTATGTATGTGAAAAATTTGATACAACATGTTAAATATATTGAGTAGTTGTAACAGATAATATGTTGAGAATTAGGAATGAATTTAGCCTTAATTACCTATAGTCATCAGTTTTCATTAGTTTTTTGGTTATTATTTTCAATTTGTTAATTAAATCGGCATATTTATTTTTTGCTTCTTCCATTCTTGTTTCATGATCTTTCCTGACCACTTCTATATCTTTTTCCATAGTGTCAATTACTTTAGTCAATTTATCTATATCTTCAGAATATTTAGCTTTTTCTCTTGCTTCCAATTCTTTTGGAACATCACCAGAGAGCTCAGAATGCAGTACAGCATAATGAACTTTTGTATTAGTTGTATCCTCATTATGTTCCCCATCATTTAAATATCTTTCCATCTACAAAATTTATATGTGGAACATAATATTAATTACTTAAGTTAATATTACGTAGAATACATAAATATTTATCTGAAAACTTACTTCTGTAGTTATCTCTGATGGATCAGCAAGTGTTTTTTCATAATCATACTAAAAAAAAAGAACATTCATACAGATATTTTTATTATTATACTTTATTAAGCATATAAATTGCTTGTACTTCTTGTAACTTTGTTGCCATAGGAAATAATATCCAAAAAAAAATTACCAGGAAATCAAGTCCCTCATCTCGTTTAGCCTCATCTTGATTGTTGGAGACAAGCATCAACATGCGCTGATCATATTCAGAGAGGACAGAATTTACTTGCTCTATTTCATTTGCAGGTAGTGCTCCTTTTCTTTTTCTTACTCTACATGGTTTGTAGAGATTCTAAAATAAAAAAGATATGGAACTAGATATTATTTTATTTGTCAAGTACACCATTAAAATAAAGCAATTCAAGTTTTTTATTTCATATACCTGAATAGCTATAAGGTTTCGTAACAGCTTCTCATTTTGAAGGAAGTAAACACGATCTGCTTCAAATATATGATCTTTTTCATATTGAGATACTGCAAATTTACGCAATTCATCCTCTTTGGCCTCTCTAAATTCACTTGAGTATTTAATTAGCCATTGTACCAATGGATAAATATTAATAAAATCAAGACCTTGTATTTGATGAGGTTCAATAATATAAGGGCACTTCAAACTTGGCAGCACCTTTACAATTTTTTCTGTTAAAGCTCTAAAAAAAAATTCATAACAATAACATTGACTATTGAATTAATCCCAGATTAATATAATTTATTTTAGTATTCCAAGATTAATTCATAATTTTATCTATCCTTGTAAATAAAGAAACAAATGAAAGGGCAGTAATAAAATTAACCTGCTTACAAATTAAGATCAAAATTCAATTTCCTTTGAACAAATTTTCAGAAGTATTAGAAAGTAAAACAGCAACATACATTTTCTTGCCTATAGTGAGATTCTCTTCAAATAACAAACTGATATCCACATCAATGTCACACAGTTCAATACACCAAGTTAAGCCTCCGACAATTTTATCAAACGCTGATAAACCTTGAAGTTGGGCTCTATAATATCCTGCAGCAACAAGAGCATCTGATATTTCATGCCATTTTACAAGTTGTTCTGCATCTTCACGTACTTCTACCTAAACAGTTATAAATTATAATAAATCATTCAAACTAACCTATGAGCGATAAGTATGATGACACTAGTTACCTCTTTGCCTTCTTGATCTACTCCACTGTAAATGTTCATTAAGGGCTTACTCCGAGTAAATATGTTTTTCTGTTTATTAGCCATATTTGGAGATAATAAATATACTTAAGTAATTAAAGGGCTAATAGTTCTCAGGCTACAAAGTATTTATGGGATAGCCTTCCAAGAAAATTAGTCTGTTTTGAATAAGTTGGCGTATAGGCAAAGGACGTTCTTATAGAATAACAAATTCTAATGCTATAAGTTGTGTAAAAGGAGTTTAAAAAGAGAACAGGTTTTACTAAGCTTACAATACTGAATTCTCATAGCTATAAATTTATGATCAACATATTTAATAATAAATTATCTATTGCATTCAAAATTCAAACTGACAATGTCATTTGTCAATTCCTGTGCCATCTTGGTTCGGTTTGGTTAAAACTTAAAGGTAAGGAGAAGTATCTCATAATTATGGGTCATTCTCAATGACTGTTCATCCGAAAATCAAAGTGTATTAATCAGCATGTACACTAGACATAGGTACATAGTTTAGGATTACATAAATTTTCAGAAGAATGGCGTAACTGCAACTTGTGGTATTACATGAACGCTAAACTTACTATTATTTATTAAGATTTATAAATATTTTGACTGACGAATAATTTTAATAGCGTATTTTGAAGATGTCTAGCTTCCGTTTTAGTGTACCGATTATTAGCGTAAACCGCTAATAATTAAAATTCATCCACTAGTTCCAACTAAATTACATTTTAAGGGACACTTTTTATGCTCAAAGATACTTTCCCTTACCTCTTCACTCAATAGATTGGACGAACAACAACTTGTTTACAGGCCCCCGGCCCCGTTGCATATCTATATCATTCATCATCATCAAGCACTAACCGTCCGACAGATAGTGGACTCTTTTTGTAAATACTTTTTAACGGCCTGGTACTTGCAGCTGAAACCGTTTTCACGTTTACTTTGATCAACTCTTGGGAAACAATTGATTTAGCTAAATTTATTTCTTTCATTAATTGATTTCCCTCTGCCAACGTGTTTAAATAAAAAAATGTAATAATTTAGTTTAAAAAAAAAACATCCAAATTAAGAGAGCTACTTCTTTCTTATATAAATTAAAATTTTAAAAATTATAGAATTTTATTAATGTCATAATATTCATTCATTCATAATATCATTGAACAAAATTTAATACAAATTTAATTTACGTATGGGTTTTATTGTGAAAAATTTTAAATTATAAAAGATTTAATAAGATTTTCATTTTTTTTAAATTGTTGAAATCGCATTTTTAATACCTTCGCTTTTATCATCAAAGTCCATATCATACCACTAATGCTGAATAACAGAAAACAATATATAAAGCTGAATATTTTGACTACTAGAAGCATAAATATAAAAAATCTCTCAATTTCTACGAGTCAATTTATCAGAAATAAAACAAACCTTAACTTTTCAAAAATCGATATTTTTTTTATAAACTGACATCACTAACTTATAAGTCAAAAACGATAGAAGAGGAGTAAGGATAGAGTATTATATTAATATCTTTGGATTCGAAGGCAAAAAAGACGAGAACGATAAATATATTTATTTTATATTTTCATTGAAATTTGAATATTAAAATAATAAGAACAAAAACTGAATAACAATAACGAGAAAGAAGAATTTATCCCATTAAAATTTAAAGAAATATTGACAAAGTGACCATGAATAAGTTACCAAGAGTTTTTTGCTGTAAGTTTCACAATAATTTTAATATTATCTTATTAATATATTTGTGATGCTGCTAATAAAATCTATTAATAGTTTTACAAATATAATTAATGCCGATTTATATTGTCACATTTTTACATCATATCGATTCAAAAATTAGTTCAATGTTTGTGTGTTTGTCTGTCTTTTTTCATGCACATAGTGTAAATTATGGAATCTATAGATTTTAAGGTTGATTTACAGTACCAGAATCAAACATTAAAAATGCACGTAAAGTGTTGGGCCGAAGCATATTATAATTTTATTTATAAACTATAAACAACCACACACATGTTGTCATTATTATTTGTTTCCATGTAAGATTTAGAATAATGAAACTGCTTTCTTCAATAACTGCTCAGTTTGAATCTACTAAAAACATGGAAATATATAGTATATTCCTGTGGATAAGTTAAGATTGTACATCCAAACAAGCATTAATATTAAATGAATATTTTTCCAAAAAAATAGTATTACAACTTTGAAAATTAATTTCAGAGATCATAAAGTTCGGACATACAAGCTTACTTTCCACATCTTTCATCATGGAAAAAAGTGTTGTGGATTTGATATCTTCTTGCCTGGATTCTGGCAATTATAAGGAGGCCCTTAGTGCATCCACCAATGAGAAATATGCTAATGATTTAAACAATAATTGTTGGGATTTAATAACAGCAGTAATAGGGAAGATTGAGGATGACACATTGATTCTAAAACCATCACTGTATGGCACTTGTGAAACATTACTAGCTAATATAGTTAAACAATGCTCTCCTGAAGAAGCCTTGTTTGAATTTATTGAACAAATACAAGTGGCAAAAAATGATGCTCAGTTTGCTATTGTATTAGATCCTGTTCAGCAACTTCTGATAAAATTATCCACCAAAAGATTCAGAAGTTTGGAATTTACATTGGATTCAATGAGCACATACATATCATCTATCCCTTTACCAGAGCACCAACTTGAAGGAAAGGAACGTCTTTTAATGGATTCTGATGTGAATATCAGAAGGATCATAAAGATTTATTCTCTGCTACCACCTTTTTATAATCCATTAATAAAAGAAATAACTTTAGCTAATGCAAATAATACAACTAAAGATATCTTAGCTGCATTTTTAATTAGCCTGCTTGGAAAACCTTTAATATATGTTGATTTGGATCCTGATTGTAATGCTAATAGTGAAGCTAGGATATGCACTAGTTCTATTATTCAAGATATTTGTATTTTAGTTAAAAATGTAAATAAGTTATTAGACTATGTAGAATTTCACCATAAACAAAGTCTTAAGCCTAAATCGAGAAATATTCTTACTGACAATGAAGAAAAATTATCACCTTATGATGATAAGGAGAAAATTAACATGACAACACTATCTGGATTGTTTTATGGAATTTATTCTGGTCATTTTGAAGTGCCTGGATTTGCAGTTCCTGCTGTGTATAGTATTAGTTATGTTGTACATATAAATTTGTTTTGTGTTGTTCATCTCTTAAGTTTTGCTGAATATGGCCCTGTAGCCAAAGGTATGGGTCTGTGTACTAAAATACTTAATCAATATCCAACCAATACCTCACACTCTGTGCTTAAAAATTCAATTCACTACAGCTTATGCCAAAGTTTAGTGAATATTGCCATATATTCAAGTTATGATACCCTACGCAAGGAAGCTGTCAAACTCATAAGTAACCATATAAATAAATTTGAATATAAAGGACGATGTATGCTTATTAAATACATATTAAATAATGCTAATCATTCGGGAATGATAGGCTATGCAATAACATTATATAAAAATTCAATTGAAGATGCTTTTAAAGAATCTGAATTACCAGATTGCTTTACTGGACCACAACTTCTGGGTATGATAAAAAATATATGCTATTTACCTCATGGTGCAGAATCTGATTTAGTAGAGTTAGCAGATCAGATTATAACAGCATTAAACTTTTTAAGATATCTAGCATTAAAAGATAATTTGAACAGAACTGGAATAAGAGAATGCTTCACAATCATTGAAGATGACTATTTAAAAAATCTGAGAACTGCATTGAATATGTCTAGAGCTCATTATGAAGTGAAATTAATGGATATTAATAATTCAAAAGGTTTACCAGAGGAACAAGTTGATATCTCAATCAATGTTGGTGGGAACATGTTGGATAAAATACCCACAGAAAGTAAAAAACAAATAATACATTCTGCACTGAATGCTTTTCATTTAATAGAAGGTTTGGTAGCTAGATTATCAGAGTGTATTGTAATTAATAAAAGTCAGTAATTAACTATTGAATGTAAAATACTTTAACCAAATAAAACTTTTTGAATACTATGAAAAGTGTTTACTTAATTTTTTTTACCTTAAGCATAATTATGTAGTATATTATACCATACATTCATGTATTTATTAAATGGATATGTATAGTTTGTAAAAAAAAATATATTTTGTTAACAGCTCTAAGGATAAATCATAGATTTTTCACACCTCTTACGACTATTTCATTTAGTAATGCACAAAAAACATTAAGACACTATTGCCAGGGGCAAACCAATAAAGAAATGATTTTGACACCAAAATCAACTGAGCAAGACGAACATCAATATGAGGAAGACATAAAAAAAAGCATTTTGGTGAAAGCTTTAGATTTTGTGCTGAAAACAGGATGGTCCATTGAATCTTTAGCACATGGAGCTGAAGCTGTTGGGTACCCTGGAGTTGCCCATGGATTATTTCCCAATGGAGGAGGAGATCTGGTTCATTATTTTAATATTACATGTAATGAAAAACTTGTTGAGCAAATGAAAAGTGTAAGTAACTTAAATATCAACAAGTAATTAATTTTTCTACAAATTATTTCTCAATCTTCTCAAATATTGACAATTTTATAGTGGCCTAAAGAAGAGTTAAAAGAATCAAAAGTTCCAGCACAATTAATAGAAAATGCCATAATGACCAGGTTATTAATGATTGAACCTTACAAGTAAGTCACAGTTCCTGAATAGTTCTGAACTTTCAGATAATGGAATTTATTTGCAATTATAATTTAATTCTGGTTTAAATTTCAGGAGTACCTGGCCAAAAGCAATGGCTATACAAACTCTACCTAATAATGTACCTAATTGTTTAGCTACTCTGCTTTCTCTTGTTGATGATATTTGTTATCATACAGGAGACCGGAGTGTTGATGTAAGTTCCGTTAAATATTTTTATAATAATTTAAAGAATTATGTTAAATAATCTTTGTGGAAAAATTTCAGTTCAATTGGTACATTCGTCGAGTTGGCTTGGCTGGTATTTACAAAGCTTCTGAGCTGTTTTATTTAACTGACAATAGCCAAAGTAATAGTGGTACAAGAAATTTTGTTAAATCAAGAATAAGGGATGCTGAATTAATTCAAATAGCTCTTAATGTAAATCCAGTTGCAGTTGCACCACAAACGTTAACAGCAGCTTTTGTAACGGTAACAATATAATGAAAATTATAATTTTACTTTGAACATATCACATTGTTGTTGAAACACAAAAAATATATAGCTAAGATAGTTTTTTTGTACAATAAAAATTAAAAGATAATAGAGTAATAAATAACAAATAATAATATAAATATATATATATTTATTACTTCAGCTTTTAGAAAGTGTGATAATTTAATGTATTTTTTTTTATTTTCAGGCAAAAAATATGTTAGGTATGAATACTTTGAAATAGTTGTATAGCTTGAAGATATATCTCGATAAATTGTAGTATTATTTTTTTAAATAAATTACTAGTTTTATTCCATTTTTATCTTTTCTTTTATTCAATTATTTTTACATGGATTTCAAATAAATGAGTTAAGAAATACAAACCAATGATTTACAGTAGTCAATAATTATTGATTTTATTAAAATAAACTTTTTGTATAAAATTTATTAACACTTTACATTGTCATAAAAGATATGTCTTGTGTAAATATATGATTAAAATATGTTAAGTGCATTGAAAGATTAAGGCACTCTTTATATATTTATTATATGCTATCTATAAAGGAGCTATGTAGTCACTGCCAAGGGAAACATAAGATATTAAATTCGAAGGAAGTGGTAATTTGTTCCATAAGTCTTCTGATACAGTTTGTCTTATAACAAATCTGCAGATCTTTTGTAATGAGTCTAACTTTGCAAACCTGTAAAAAAATTGTATTGAGTATATTCTCTATAAGTTAATTTTTTTTTTTTTATAAAATATGATACATACCTATTTAATGGTCTTGCTAATTTAACTGGCATAGCAAATAAATTTGACTTAACATCTACTGTTGCACAATGTTCTGATATCCTGTTTGCTGGCACAAATGTTTCATTGTTCAATGAGAAAAGTCCATCTGCATGTCTAAGCCTAGCATGGAGAGTACGTCCAACACAACGGAATGAAACACACAGTATGTGTCTTGAGTCATAGGAATCTCGTACTAAGAAAACATTATCATGTTGGCCAGCAAGAAGCTCTTCTGCCTCACTGGATGTTATACCACCCCAATACCAACCATGCCTGAGAAGAAAAATATGTATGAGATGTTTTATTTGATTCTATATTAACAAAATAAATTAATAATTTAAGTATATATTCATATACATATTATACAGTGTTAATAGTTTTTTTATTACTTCTGGATCTGAATTTTTGTTGAGACCTTAATTTATTTATTTGAACCAGACTCTGAAGCTTACTTGGAAAGTTGGCAGTATATGGCGCAACTTTCGACTGATAAGTGTTGATGATGCCCTCTCAAAACAGAATGACCATCTGAATGTTGACATTTCATGTGAATACTTTCTAATTCTTCGTTCCTAATTTCATTTTTAGTAGCCACTATCTGCTTTTCTGTAGTGTAACTATCCGCTCCTTTACTAAAATTACACATATATTCACCACCACTATTTTTATTCCCGAAGTATCGTTGTAACGATCGGACGCTTCCAGTAATGAAGAGTTTATTTTTCCAAAATTTTACAAACTTATTAGTATTAACGGGAGGTTTCCTTTCGGGTAAGAACACCGTGTTTACCATGTCTGTGTTATTATAGTCCCTTTTGCTATCAATAGTTCTTTGTAAATGTTTACATTCCAGTGGTTTTAACCATTTTCGTAAACAACCAGTAGCTAGCCATTTACGTCGATTACAATGTGTACACCTTTCATAGTTTTTATTCATTTCTGGAGAATTTTCTTACACAAAACAATATATTTGTTTTATTATATAAAAACAATATTTAGAACTTACTACATTTAACAAGTCAAAAGCAAGAAGTTTTTTTTATAATACACAGTCACAGAGTATGTTATGAATAATGAAATGAAAGAAGGAATACAAATATGTACAATGCTTAACAAAAAATACATATAAATAAAAAATAAAGTATGAGTTGAGTAAATTTAAAAGTATGTTTTCATTTTTTAAATATAGGGATTCGATTTATATCTTACATTTGTGTAATAATGTTTTATATGGTAAACACAATTTTAGTGCTCAACACTTAAACCTATTTCAAACTTTAATTAATGTATACTATTTCAATTATATTATTATAATTGAATCAATATCAGGCTCGTTGTATTTATAATAGGAATGTTAGTTGGTAGTATTCCAAATATCTTCCTAAAAAAACCGAAAAATTTGCTAACACTACTATAATAACCCAATGAGAAAATTTCATGTTTTTAAGAGTATTGGGTTTTAGATTTTTGTTAAAAATATGTGACTATAAACAGGCATTTTATTAAGCATCTAATTACGTAAAAGGTTTCTTTTTATGTTCTCAATAAATACAAAACTCAATGGCAGAAGGCTTAAATATTTTTTTGTGACATAATTTAAATTATTTTTTTCTTTATATAGAAGAACATAATATAAAAACTATTGTTTTGTTCGTATAAGTTGGTACTTAGATTACATTTTGTGTTTTGAATTTTGATGTTTCATCTGTGGTTAGAAGTTTAGCTGAAGTGTATGCTGATTGGTGTTGTGAATTTAAGTCGATAATAAATTCTTCAATTTATTCGATTGAAATGTATTTTTCTTATATAATTTTTTTAAATAATTTTTACTAACATTTACTTTTAACTATTGTAAGTTATGAATCAAGCATGGGTGTAGTGAGTTATAATAAAAATAAATCTAGTTAAAGTGATGACATTAAAAAAAATTGTAAAAATGTCAACAAAATCTCAAATATCTACAGAATTAAGCGGTATGTGAAATTTAAAATGTTAAAATTGTGATTTTTATCACTGAAAGTACTATTTAGTCACACGCAATAAATATCTTCATATTAATTGGTTGATTTTTTTTTTTCTAGAGAGTATCAGCAATGTATTAGGGAAAAATGCCAAAATTCTCTATAAATCGCTTATTCGGATGGAATCAAGAGGTGATAAAGTAGATAATCGTGTTTTGGTGAGTCATTTAACCCGTATGATTAATTTTTAAATATTTGACCCATAAAAGTAAAACATATGTATAATCCAAAATCACCAATTATATTAAATTATAAATTTAGGTAAGAAAATAAACTATTTAATAATTTATTTTTATAAATTAGATTTATAAATTATAATCGTATCAATGAATATAAATTCTCAAAGTAAAATATACCAAAATTATCATTAATCAAAGATGATAATAGTTGATAATCTAAACCACTGTAAATGATCAATTTTCTGGACAATAGCATGAGTCACTTAGGTGTGTCTTGTAGTCTATGTATAGGCTGTTTATATGTGTATGTCCCTATGGAGCTTACACCCACAGTGAACAATCAGTGGTTAAATTGAGATAACAATAGTAATCTGTAATACTGCACTGACTACTAATCTATGAATACTATGTATGTGTTTATGTAATGATAATATCACCACCAAATAGACATCAATTGGTACACCTTTATGATGATATAAATAATCTTTTTTAAATCTATTAATATATAATTATATCATATTCCTATATTTTTTATTAATTATTTGAATTGATCCATATTTAAGTAAATAAGTAGGCATTTTACAGAGATAAAGTGTAATAGTACAGACAACCCAGATATATTTATTATATATTTGTTTCATTAACTTATTGTAATAATATGTTTTAGGTTGTTACTGCATTCAGGGTTTTCATAACAACAACAAAAGTGCCAACAAGGGTGAGTGTATCATTAAATTTTACTGGAATTATTTCTTAACTTATGACATTTATTCAAAAATAATAGTTCATTTAAGATTTAGTATAATATTTGTTTTTAAAGAAATAAATTTGTCATTAAGAGCTATTATGCCCATAAGCTTTTGGCTTGCAAATATTAACATAAAGACTGAATAATAATAAATAATTTATTAATAAAACAAAAACAGATAGCCCAGTGGTTAGAACATGTGCATCTTAACCAATGATTGCGGGTTCAAACCCGGGCAAGCACAACGGAATTTTCGTGTGTTTAATTTGTGTTTATAATTCATCTCGTGCTCAGTGGTGAAGGAAAATTTTGTGAGGAAACCTGCATGTGTCTAATTTCAACAAAATTCTGCCACAACCTGCATTGGAGCAGCGTGGTGAGTATGCTCCAACCCTTCTCAAAGTGAGAGGAGGCCTTAGCCCAGCAGTGGGAAATTTACAGGCTGTTACTATACTATAAAACAAATTAATTTATTTACTTATAGCTAGTGTCAATTGGGATAATATTAGGATTCTAACAAATATATCCAAATTTGTTTAGGTGCTTGAAAGTTATGGTTGAATAAAAAAATTCACATACATACATGAACCATGATAACATAACACTTTTTTGTGTATTACGAAAATTACTCTATAAATATTATACATATATTTACATTTAAAATATATTAAAACACTAAATACAAAGATATACCTATTAATACCTAAGATATTTTTTTAATTAATTAAAAAACAATATTTTAGAATCTTTTTAAATTTTATGATTTTAAAATATAAAAAAGACATCTAAAACTGTTTAAAATTTGCAAAAACCACATGGTCATTAAATTTATTGTTATAAAATAGTTATCTTTAATCTGTTATACACATCATTGCTTATTTAATAAACAATACACAAAAACATATATTATATAACAATACATTATTATAATCTCTTTATTGTATATTCTATAGCATAAACATAATAATGCTGTCATTTAATAAACAAAACTTGTTTATATTTTGATAATAGTACATCTTCCAGATTGACAATGGATTTCACTTAATGGAAATAGAAGCTTTAGAGAGTAAGAAGGCGAATCATTTGTCGATAACGCTAATCCACGAGCACAAACCAGTGTCGATCCTAATAGGTAAGTCATAGATTGTGACCATTGTTTGCTAATTTCGACCTTGACACGGAATAATGATTCATAATATATTTTTTTATTTTTTATTTGTAAATATAGAGAAAAGCCAAACAGACGACGTACAATAATGTTGATTTTTATAAAAGAAAGAAATGTCTTCTGCTAATTAATATGTAACATCTGTTTTAATAATAATTTAATAGTTTGTGTTCATTTGTTATCATGAATTCATTAATGAATTTTGATCGTAAGATTTGTTAAACTACATACTTTATGCTAATACGTTATTATAAAAGTAGGTTATCGTATGTACGATATAAGAAATGAAAACTAATGAACGTAATGAAATACTTGAGTAATAACTACGTGTCTTGACTTTCAGGCGAGGAGGGGACTTCCGAAGGCGTTATTAATGCTATTCACGCGCTGATTGCGGCATTTGATGACTTATTTCCTAATGTAGCTATGGAGGACATTGTTACAAAGGTTTGCTTAACACCTTATTATATATTCAATTTGTGTTTATTTTTAATTGGAAGCCGTAAATAACTGGAGTGTTTTTTATTAGCTTAATTAGTTCGTTAACTTCGCTTCCATTGTGGATATTTTAATTGACTAGTGTTCGTGTGGTCGGATTATAATTTTTTTTTTAATTTTCTTTGTACATATGTTAATTTGTATTTTTCGAACATATCCATTTCTATTTATATTTCCTGGTATTGAACCGTTTAGCCTTTACCTAATTAAATATAGATAATAACCATGTTAATAGGTTTTGTCAAATTCACTAAAATATAAGTTTTAAACTTTATATTCTATATCGCGGTCTATACCGCAACAATTCCTATAAACGAATCATCAAAAAAAGCAATAGTTGGGTCTTACAACGTAAAAAAATCGTGTATAATGCTCAAATTCGATCATGTTCCTAAGAATATACGGAAATTCCATTGCATCAGTTTTCGTCAATATACTTAGCTCTATAATAATTTTTTTTTTTTTTTTTAAATATTGGACAACATCACATACATTACTCTGATCCCAATATAAGTAGCTAAAGCACTTGTGTTATGGAAATCAGAAGTAACGACGGTACCACAAACACCCAGACCCAAGACAACATAGAAAAGTAATGAACTTTTTCTACATCGACTCGGCCGGGAATCGAACCCGGGACCTCGGAGTGGCGTACCCATGAAAACCGGTGTACACACTACTCGACCACGGAGGTCGTCAAAAATTCATTCCGTTACAACGCGAACGGTACAGAGATTATGGGACATTTTAAACTTTTCAAGCCAGACAAAAAGAAGAGCGACATTGTTTTGTAGAGATGTTAAAGAAGGTTCAATTTAACTTGTTGTTCATTACTTATATAAGTAAATTTATATATGGAAAATAAGCAATTTGTTTGATTCCACCTACAAAATAATTTTGTAGTGTAGTACAGAAGTTGAACGAGGATAATTAACGTTACCATTGCTTTAAAGTAATAATATAATTTGTTTCGCTAATCAGTACGAGTTGCAACAGCTTTTGTAATGTGCTACCTGCTAATTTATTACGAATTTCGTCATAAACATTGTAATGAAAAATATTTTTTTATTTTGGTCGCACGATGCTAGCCTTTATCAAGCATTCTTACATTCCTGTTATTTTCCTCAACTCGGTTCCATTTTTACTAACAATAGATTTTTTTTCTGTTCATCCTATTAATTATTTAGCATTTATATTTTTATGGTACTGTAATTATTTTTATTAACCTTATAAGGTTAAAGCGCCTCCATCTTTTTTCAAACAGTGAACCTTCTGCGCTATTGCTTCCAACTTTCCAATATAAGCTATTATATCTCTAGTTCCCTTAATTCTATTAAATTACTCATCTGAAACCACAAATATAGTTGCTCTTTCAGCAACAGTGTGTTATGAAAGATACGGATTTCATAGCGTAAGATTTTCTATCGATTAAAATCCCCCAAAACTAGTCGAATTGGCGATTATCTTCGACTGTATTTTCATTATAAATTACAAATGCGAAAGTAACTCTGTCTGTCTGTTGCTCTTTCACACCAAAAAATTCGGTATAAAGTAAGGGTTACAAAGGAAGGATAGGCTACTTTTTACGCCTAACCCCTAAAACGCGAGTGAACTATGAAAAATCAATTCATAGCATAAATCGGCCCAGGTGATTAACGATATGAAAATAATGTTGTCCGTTTATCTTATTGGTAATATTGTGTTGTTTTTTTTTTTAAATATATTAATTATATATACATGTAAATTTATGAATTTCAGGTAAATTTACCATTTCCACTGCAACCAGTAAGCGGTACTAGAAAACATTCCACGTGTGGTGATTTTTCGAATCAATATGCTGCCATGTGTGATCTCTGTCAGACACCCTTCAGGTAAATCTATCGAATATTCTAGAAACTTTTATATATTTATAATCCATGTAATGATAAAATTATTTTTTGTGTTATTACAGAGCCGAGGTTGCATGGGACATCGATACGATATACTTAGCGCACGATATAAGAATGCTTCATTTAAAAGATTTTGATCATTTGGATCAAAGGTATACCCATAATTTAATTGGATTTTTTTTTCTATATAAAATTCAAATTAGCTTAACATTAGATTAACCATTCAATGTTAAATTTTCAGTCATGTAATTAAATACCGATATAATATATAAATGCTGTAAGCGATTTTAATGTTGAATACTGTATATGGTAGGAAAAGAATCAATTTTTAAAACAACGATATCGGTTCGGCTCGCTACTCTTATATATTTTCAGAATTGTTTATCCCAGTAGCTATAACAAGCTTGTCATAAAAATATCATATTTGCATAAATAATTGCTCAACCGCTACACAAAGTAGGATAACATCATATTAATACTTCTATTTTGGAAACAGATTGACTCAACTTTTATAATAAATATATCTATGATCCCCTCACCTCGGTGGGGGTGCACAGGGACCTGATCCCGCTGGTGATGGCGCTGCAGCACAACACGTGGTTCGATGGCGTGTGCGGCGACGGCGTACGCGTGGGCGGCGAGGCGTGGGAGGCCGTGGCGCGGCTGCTGCGAGCCGCCGCGCCGCCGCCCCGGCAGCTGAGCTGGCGCGGCGCCGCGCTGCGCCACGACCACGCCGCGCGCCTCGGCCACGCGCTCGCCCGCGCGCGCCACCCGCCCGCCATGCACACCGTCGACCTCTCGCAGAACCACATCGAGGACAAGGGTGAGCGCGCCGGCGGACCAGTAGTATTCATATTTTTATCTTTAGGGTGCTGGTGAGGTTTAGTGAAACGAGTTCGAACCGCTCTAACGAAAGAATAACAGTACCTATTTGTTTTATTTACAAACAGAGTTAACTTTTTCTGGTCTACCGACGTATTGTGAAACTGACGCTGTAGTTTCGTGCGTTGATATCATATGAATCACGAGCAATGTCGTAGAACTACGCAACGCAATACATATGTCCGTTTTATCTCAATCGATTTAATTTAAACAATCTTTGGTTACTTTATTACATTTACTAAATTTCTTCGGCGAAAACTTTACAAATTATAAATCTGTTACGAGAGTTTAAAAAATTTAACAATTATTATTGTTCGCAGGAGCCATCAGTATGCTTACAGGGCTAGGGAACAACCCGGACGGGTTGAGGTACATAGCGCTGTCGCAGTGCGGACTGACCGGCAAGACGGTCTCCCACCTGGCGGTCATGCTCAACGACAGTCCGTGCCATCTCTCCACGCTCTCCCACTTGGATCTGTCGCACAATAACCTTAAGGACGATGTTCACGTGAGTTACTTATTTATTTAGTTCAGAAATCCCGTTTAATGGTGAATGCAAGCGATGTTAACGATTATAATAATAATTATGTTTGAAAATCTTCAATTATATCCTTTCTTTGTTTCAGAACTTATATAATTTTTTAGCTCAACCTAACGTATTAAAACATTTAAATTTGATAAATACGGAAACTACTTTGGAAAATGTAAGTATTGCTTATGAAATTTTTAGTTTTAAATTTTCAACCAAGCGCTACAATAATAAATTATAGTCTGCATTATATAATTTGCATATTAATAATGTTGAGCTAGTCTTATTTGAATAAAGGATATTGCTGATTGACAAAATGGTCCTTATATAGTTTATGAACATTTAAAACTAATTTGAATTGTTGACCTGACGGCACAACAATCTTGCAAATTGTTAAAGTGACCGGATGAGAACGATTAGGTTCAGGTTAGAGTTGGATTATATTTTGAACATGTTACATATTATTTTAACTTAAATTATATATATTTCAACAGAAAATGTCTAAGAAAATCACATAAGTATAAGTTTTACGGTGTTTGTGCTGGGGTAGTTTTGGTAGGTTTTAGCCCTAGGGTAGACGAATATGGCGACTGTCAATTATTTATCATTGATTGTACGAAAACTGATAAATTTATCCGTCACTGTCACTCAACGGTGACTTGTTAAATCGGGCATGACATTAAAATCAATTAATATTTACGGACAGCGTAGGTCACGGACAATAATTATTCCCTATCTTATTTTTGACTGTAATTACATCCAGCGTACTCGCACAGAAAGGGTACCCTATCTGGCGCACTGGCGGATATGTTTTGTTCATGCCGGTGCAATCTTTGGCGACTGAATCTCAGCGGTTCATATAATATACGAGTAACGAAAAATCCATGTTAAATGAGATTATAGGTCTATATGTATCTGTGAGACGTCTAGTGGTAGATGTTAATACCAGGGCTCCCGCTGACTCTGTCAGGCTTGGTGCGGCTAGGTATGACTCGACGTGAAGTGATAACGTCCACGGGCACGTGGTGGCCGGCGGTGTGCGCAGTACAGACGTGTTGTGTCAGATGTGGGGCGCGCTGCTGCGCGGCTGTGCGGCGCGGCTGGCGACGCTGCTGCTGGCGCGCAACCCGTGGTCGGCGGCGCGGCGCCCGCGCGACCCGCCGCCCTCCTTCCGGCAGTTCTTCACGGCCTGCCTCGCGCTCACGGACCTCGACTTCTCGTATTGCAAGATGCCTCCGGACGCGCTCAAGTACGCGTCGATTCTCATTTTCTCATATACTATAGTTTGTTCGCATCGAATATCTTCAATCGATGGAAAAACCCTGTTTGCATGTATATCTCTAGAAAGAGAAAAAATGTACCTATTCTGTGTAACTGCGATTCATTCTAGGTCGCATCAATATTTTATAGTGCGGCAAATGAACTGGAAGCATTGTTTCGATGCTTCGTGTACATGTCGTGGTGTGTCCCAGGAGCCTGCTGCTGGGGCTGGCGTGCAACGAGAGCGCGGCGGGCGTGAAGCTGAACCTGGCGGGCGTGCTGTCGTCGTCGCAGGCGGCGCACGTGCTGGAGTCGTGCGTGCACGGCGTGCGCTGTCTGCAGGCGCTCGACCTGTCCGATAACAGTGAGTGCGATTGTCTGGAAATTCGTCATATTAAATAAGTACAAGTTACTTGAAGCTATACTTTTTAAATACTGATAAATATTAATATATTATCTAATTTCCATTATGCATTAGAATCAGGGATGCATCGATACGCCTTTTTGCCGATACGATACCGATACTTTTAGAAAAATATTGGCGATACCGATACCGATACACTTATCGAATTTAAATAAAGGTAAAATAAATGTAAGTAGACATGTTGATTGATTGTTTTTATTTAAAAAAACATATTAAAATAAAACGTTCCAGACTTAGAATGTGAATATTGGTAATTAGGCTCAGTAATTAAGGTCCATCAATAAGAGTTAGTAACTAAAAAAACATTAATAAAATTTTTGTATCAAAAACAAAGTATTATCTCGTTTGCAACGAAAATGACAAAACAAGAGGCGCGCTTACATTACTTTTTTAAAACATGTAATTTACCGTTGTATCGGCCAGAAAAATATCGCCGATACCGATCGGAAAACCTGCTGTATCGCCGATATATCGATGTCGGTATCGGATGCATCCCTAATGAGAATATAAACAAATGCCTTCCCATTATTATAGCTTCGTAAATGTATTCAATAAATGTGAAACTTGCTTTATTTTACACCTGCTAATACTTTTGATTTATCAACAGGCATGGAATTCGAATTATCCGGAATAGTGAGGGCAATAGGAAAGAATCATTCGATAACACAATTATCTTTAAGCAAATTGACTGGAAAAAGGTCTTATGCACCACCGTTAATTCAGGTAAAATATAAACTCATCAATTAATAAAATGAATAAATTAATTAATTTGGGAATGAAATGATCGCCTCCAGGCTGTTTCAAATAACTAAAATATAATTATCATTGTACATGGAAAATGGTTAAAAATAAATATATATATATATATATCCCGCTGAGTTTCTTTCGCCGGTTCTTCTCAGGTCCGAGGTATTAAATTCCGAACCGGTGATAGATTTTTGACAATCAATAAGCAAGTGTAAACACATCTATATTGAATAAAGATTTTTGACTTTGACTTTGAAATATTATATATTATTTCGGGAATTCTGATTAACTTATTTTGCTTACAGGGCTTAGTTCACGTACTACAAGAACCTGATACAGCTTTGACAACATTAGATCTTAGCGATTGTAAACTTAAGGTAAAATCTATTCGGAATTTTTATCGTACTTTAACCAGGACTGAGTCATTTATTACACATACATTTTTAACCTATAGTTTAGTTTAATAATACATTGTTTTTCTTCATTATAGAGTGACCTGTACGGTCTACTGAACGCGTTGGGAGGCGCGCGGAGATTGCGCACGTTAGACGTGGGCGGCAACCTCGCGGGCGACGCCGGCGCGCGGCTGCTGGCCAAGGCGCTGCAGTGCAACTGCACGCTGCACACTCTGTACATAGACAGGAACGCGTTCAGTTTGCAAGGTCAAACCTCACCACCTCTTAGTCTAAATATACAAACTTAAAGACTCTCTAAATAATTTTATCATCGTATAAAATATTATATAAAACGCAACTACAGGATCGCCAAAAATGACGGCTTATTTCATTTTTGTAGTATATTAGAAATGTCACACATCCCAAGCTCGCTTCCTTTCAATAATAATTCGTGTGACGGCAATGCGCGGTCGTGTCGACGCGCGGTGCGCGGGCAGTAAGCGAGCGGTGTGCGCAGGTCTGACGGACATCGCGACGGCGCTGCGGCGCTCGGTGAGCGTGCGGCGCGTGGAGTTCCCCGGCTGCGACGCGGCGGCGGGCGGCCGCGGGGCCTCGGAGCGCGTCGCCACGCTGTGGCGCGACCTGCACGAGAGGTGCGCCCCGCCCTACCGCGCGACGGCGGCTGACCTGCCCCACCTAACGCACGCGCGCTTGCAGGCTGGCGACCAACGGCTCGTCGGGGCAGAGCGGGCGCGTGCGCGCGCTGGCGCTGGAGCGCGCGTGGGCGGGCGGCGAGGCGGCGGCGGCGCTGGCGGCACAGGCGGCGGCCGCGCTGCCCCCCCCGCCGCTGCCCGCCGCCACCGAGCGCGCCGCGGCCGCCGCGCACCACCTGCTGCACCAGTACCTCCAGGTAGGCGAGACTATTAATTCTTGTTTATTTGAGCCCTCTACTTTATTCAGTAAAGAGCAAAAAAACTCAAGCGTTTCCTGGCTATATATATTTGAGTATTTTTCTATTTCTCATAATTTCGGATTTGTCCATCCAGTTTTAAGATTCACCTATATACATTACCTATATTCGTTATCCATGACAGAATAATTCGACTGATGGTTCTTGTTTCCTATTATATTTATCTTAAATTTAATTTTCTTGTATAAAAACTTTGCCAGAGGTGTAGCGAAGTGTTTGCCGCTATGGGTGGCAACGGTGGCGGCAGTGAGCTCGTGACTTTGCAAGCCGTGCGCGATGCTATGGCGCCCTGCAACAACACTCTACAGGATTTGCTCAAGTAATGTTTAATAAAAGTTAATATTAATATATAATACAATTGAATACTTTCAGTCAAAACAAAAGAAATTGTTGAATATATCAAATAATTTTATTACTTTTTATTAATCAGGATTCCCTCAGTTATTTATTAAGGATTTTCATGTAAGGGGCGAGTTGATATAACATCATCAATCGACGTTTACTAACAATACACAATACATTTGTCGTGCAGCGAAGCGGTCGAGAGACTGGCGTTGTCAGCGTGCGAGAGTGTGGAGGGTGCGGAGAGCGATCGCGGCCCGGTCATCGACCCCGAGATGCCCGACCTGCTATCGCCGATCTCGCACTCCGGGGTGAGAGTCATAATACACTTGATCCATTATGGATCCACAGGAAGAAAATCAAGTCATTTGGGGTCATCCCATTACAGAATCTTTCTGGCAAAATATGTTTAACTAAAATTAAAACATTCAGTAAGTGTATACCTGGTGTTCACACTTTGTGTGTAAGATCACAAAATCTGATTGCAATTGCTGAATACATTAAATAACTATCCTCATCCAGACACAAAATACTTAGTTTAATACTTTACTTACTTTCATAATTTTGAACTCTATCCTTTTTGACTTTTCTAATATTTTCTTTAATTTTCATGCCATCACAGAAGTTGGATTATTTGAATTTGGTAAGAAATATATGGATTTTATTCATCAATGTACCAAAATATTTTTTTAAAGTTGGTCTAATATATTATTGACGCCTAATGGTCCGCCGATTATACCCTTGAAGCGTCATTGAATCCGTGAGGACTGACCGTGCGTCCCCGTAGGCCACGCCGCTGGGCTGCCGGCGCCGCGAGCGCGGGCGACGCGTGCGGCCCAAGTCCGTGGCCGAGCAGCAGCAGTGCAGCAGCAACGAGATGCTGTCCCTGCCACCGCTGCACGCCGAGGCCGCCGACGCGCTCGCCGAGCTGCCGGCGCACACGCTGCGGCACCTCGTCAAAGGTGTGGCAGAGATAAAGGCAGTTGTGTAAATGGCGAGACTTGTTCAAGCTCCTAGTTAGTACTTGCTCTTGTTAAATTATTCATTTTATTAACATTTTTACAGGTCGACCGAGAAGAGCAAAAACTAGAGCGCCGACGCGACCCGTTACCGATCAATCACAAGATATAGATGAGGGTATTATATTTTACTAATTAAACTCTGGCAGCTGTTACAATTACATTTAATACAACATAAAATGCTTTGATATGATAATCGACCTAAACTTCGTTACATTCCGTTACAGTCAATAAATTTTGTAGCATTATTGTACACATTGACAAAATGACAAAATATAAAAACAAGCTCTATAAAAAAAACTCTATCTTATCTAACTGATTATAAACACTACGTTTTGAATGTGTAAGGAATAAGTAAATATATTGAAGATATTTATTCGGTTGTAAAATGAATTAAACTCAAACCTGGTGGGAGATCGAGATATGAAAGCGTAGCGCCCGACAGGGCTGGACGAGTTCTGGCGCGCGTGCCGCACGCCGCCCGGCAGCGAGGAGGCGTCGTCGCTGTCGGCGCGCACGCCGCTGACGTCGCGCTCGCTGCACTCGCTGTCGTCGCTGGCGTCCGCCTCGCCCGCCTCGCCCGCCTCGCCGTCGCCGCTGCGCCACTCGCCCACGCTGCGCCGCGACGACACCATGTGCGTATCCACACCTTAATATCTATATGTAGACTCGCGATTAAGCCAGGCTTTGTCTGCGACCGCTCCTTGCATATAGATTATTGAGTTACTGTTATCGGTAACATTGAGAAATCATTTGTGCGCTCAAAATTATTTACAGGTACAGCGTAACATCTGGCGAAAGCACACCGGTTCTCCTAGAGTGTGGTAAGTTTTGTTATTATAATGACCGAAAACATTTTGCGTGTACTTATTGAGCAATACTGATTTATTCAATAATATGGGTTTTTAATTTAATAGAAGTGTCTCGATGCAAATCTTCGGACAACGTGGGCATTAAGGCGGCACCCACCACGCCACCACCATCGCGTTCATCTGATAATGTCAACACAATGGGTAAAAATCAAAAAGATATAAAAAATATTGTCTGTCTTGTGTGAAACTATGGCAAGTGTTCGTCCAACACAACTCGAAGTGTATTGTTGACACGGCTTATGTAATATTGTTTGACGCCTCCGAGTGTACTGAACCTGATGTAGTTCATACTAGCACATGAGCTTTGATGCTTTGTTTTAAATAGGCCTTGTTATGTATATATGGCCTGGTTATATTATTTAACATACATATATTGCATAAACAGCTTCAAATTTCAGTAAAATTAAAAAAAACTCACTGTAGATAGACAAAAATACGATGCACTATGGATTTGATCCACACAAGTACTTGCTCTAGATTAGTCTATGCATAAATATATTTTTCTTTTTTAAAAAGGTAATTAATTTATGTCAAACATTGGGTGCATCATGAAGATTATCAATTTTGGAAAATTCTATCATGAGTTATTTTGGAAAATTCTATCATGAGTTATTTATTTAAACACTTACATACAATTTTCTCTTTAATTACCACCTATATTTATATTAAATACACTGGTAAAAACAATGAAAAAACAGGGCTTGGTTTTTATAAAATGGTTTATGTTATTATCGATTTAAAATAACACCTGGCACTGCAATATACTTTAATAATATTATTTTCAAATGGAATGAAAGGAAACCTGCGCTCGGTGATAACAGGAGGGCTGATGTGAGCATAATCGAATCCGCTTGGCTAACCGCGTGTGTGACGCAGCGACTGGACGTATTCGTACACAGACACTATCGGACAGCAGACGCCGAGACATTGATATTGACATCGAATTGGTACGCATGAACCAATTCTCCTCCTCATTTCCGATGCGAAAGGCTAAGAGGTGCAGGACACTCCTCGGCGTCTGCTTTCCGATATAACCGGATTGCGCTTAACGAGTCACGGCGGCATCGGCGTGCGCGAGCGTGCGTGCGCCCGAGTGCGTGCGCGTGCGCGCGTGTGAGAGGTAACGTGTGGGTTGGTGGGCAGGCAACGGCTGCGCGCGCGGCGGCGGCAAGGCGCGGCCGTGGTCGGTGGCGGGCGGCAACGCCGACAGCGCCGCGCTCTGCACCACAGGTACCGAGCACCCGCAGCCTCGCTGTGCCGGTCGCACAGATTGTCGCACCGCTCCCACTTAGATGTTGCGAATGAACTATTCACTTTTTAAAAAATATCCAAATCACACAATTGCAACTCACGTGTGTGGAGATGACGTCGATGATTTCCTGATTCTTTTTTGTAAGTGAATAACAAAATTAAAACTAGGCCGCGTCTGGCGCGATGGTTAAATTTAATAATAAAATTATATTTAAAGGCTCAACAAAATGTTCGCATGGCAGTTATTTGTTGCTTAGAATATCGATTATTCGATTGACATGTTGTTTATAGTCCGTAATGAAAGTAAATGATACCGGATATAAAATGTAAGATGCATTGGCAATGAAAGTTTTCTCTAAGAGTACAATTTGAGTCGTCGTTTTGTTGAGCTAACGTTGTGGTGGTGGTCGACAGAGGGCGTGGAGGCGTGCGTGGGCGGCAGCATCGTGGGCATCACCCCCGGCGCCGCACTAACCAGTAACATTACACACGCTATCCCTTACTAGCTAGCGCAGCCCGCAGGCAGTGTCGTCCGCTTGTAGGTACGCTTGCCGCTTTCCATGTTCACTGTCTTATGTGTTTATTGTGTACCTGGATGGGTAAGGATCGTAGGGTTTTAAAAACTATTATTTTTTTATCATGCTTCATTTATTTTTTGCCTTTAAAATTCGAATGAAAGCAATTCTAAGTTCAATTTTCTTTCGCGCTTAGAAATAAATGCTGAGTTGTTCAATAGATAGCTCTTTGTTACATAAGGAAACGGAAACATGATAAAAAAAAACTTTTCTGAAGCATTTAACTCGCGATATTCGGGCTGGATTATGTTAACAAAATAACATATTATTTTAGCTAAGCAGAGCACTTCTGTAACCATTTATTCTATAACTAACTTATCAACTTAATTATATTTAATAAATGCATGATCTATCTAATTTGAAAATGTCTGTAACACCTGAAAGCAGTGGCGTTACATGATACATCCCTTAAAACACAAAAGTAGATAATGTTACTTATGCAACAAATTATGGATAAAAATAGTATATACAAGTACGTAGTATACATACGTTGCGTTCGAGGGGTGCAATGCAAAAACCAATGTACGCCACTGCCCAAAGCATGCTGTAAAAATTGTGTAATTGACAAAAATACGCGATTTACAATTTAGTTTTTAATTAGTGTTTTAGTCAAATCATTATCTTTAAGAATTTTACTGTATTAATGAGGGTTTCCTAAAGTTAATATGAATTTTGCAAAAGCAAAATATATAACTAGTCTGACAAAATCCTAAGACAAAACTATTATACTTTAAAATCATTGCGGTCAAATACCCAATGTCTTGTCACGTCATTGTATTGACTAAAGGAGTATTAAAGGTACTATTTATTTATTTTCTCCTAGAAATGGTTAAAATTTATTTTCCATAGGAGTAAATAACTTATTTTCATTAAAGCATGGTAATTTATAAGATTGGATTATATTTTTCAATTATTTCTCTTTTTTTTTTTAGAGAATCTGAATTAAACCATTTTACTGACATTTTTTTAAGTTATATATTTAACAATTTCAGGTTCAATGATGCGTGATCATCCTTTAACTCCTGGTGAGTAAGTTTTTAAATATTTTGAAAATTATACATTTACAGTAGAACCTCTGTTAGTCTTAATGTTTTAGGCTTCAAGGGTAAGGAGGAAATTTTTTTTCTAGTGATCGAGATTTTCGGCTTTTTGAGGTTCGACTAATAGATGAACTATAATGTATACGTATGAATACATATTATTTATTTATATTTTAATCTGTAGAAAAATATTATATTAAACTGACAACAATTCGATTTCCATTATCAAATCATGTTTCTTCTAATCTTCTCGTAGAAATCCACATTCACATCCACACGAACCCTTTGTAGGAATTAAATTAAATATGTACATATTATTTATTTGTTGAAGTAGTTACACCATCGATGTATCACTAAACACTTAAAATGAACAAATGATATAGGTATAGGTATGATATTCAAAGTGATTCGTTAGGGATTGCCACTCATTAGACAGATTTATCAAATAGTATTTAACTGAACCGATCGGAGTCCGGCCGGATAAAAATCACACCAGTTTGCAATCCCTAGATACGTCTTTAAAGGTGTATACAATTTTTTAATCAGACAACTCTTTTTTTTCATAAACGCTTGTCAAACCAGCTTGAATAAAAAATAAAATGATTTAAAGAGTGAATGCTCGGGAGCGAAGCACCAGAAATAAACTAATAATAATATTACCAATTTTGTTACAGAGGGCACAGAGGCCTGAACGAAGCACAAGTAAGTGTGATGAAGCTATCGTGATAAGCTGAGCAGGGTTAACAATGAATCGGACTTTATCTCTCATGCTCACTATTGTGCCAGTTAGAAGTTAGGCTCTAGTTACTCATTCATAGTCAAGATGACAACATACGCTGTGTTCTAAGACACCGTTTCGTTCTTTCAATACTGAATGTTTTATAGTATTTAATTCTGCTAATAATTAATAGTTGATACGGCATAATAATTCCAAGTAAATGCTAGGTAAGGTATTCGAACCCTATAATCGTTTTTTATTAACTGTGATGAGTTAGTATTATTTTGTAGCATATTATATACAATATTTTATCGTCTATGTTATATTCTCACTGCTTGTACTGAGCACACCATGTGATTATTTTAGTCTCGCAATCCTCGAGGGAAGTTATTATGGCCATTTTCCCTCGAATTATCTAGAACATTTATTTAAGGCAGATTATTATTGTTGTCATATCTTTTAAGTTATTCTTACGCATTTACACGCATGTTTAAGTCCTTATTTATCCTTATATTATATAAATCCTACACATCTAAGACATACATGGATTAAAAATTATAACTAATTGATATAAAATTTACATATATTCGAGAGGCTTGTTTTCAGCGATTTTACACGTTACTCGTACCGGTTCGAGTGCCATATACCGTTGTTTGATTATTTTCGTTGGCTACGTGATGAGGAAAAACTTCATTGCCGATAAATAACTAATTGGTCTTACTAGTCATATAAATAAAAGGCCTAAAGATTACGCACAACATGTTTTACAAATATTATATTGTAAGAATTACGAATAGTTCTGTTAAAAAAAATTCATGATGATATCTTCCAATTTTTACATTCCTTTATGTGTACAGATTAAGGCTCGACTATCTCTAAAATTGGTCAAGTGTGATTTTTTAAATAAAGTTCAAATGCGAGATAAATTTTAGACTATTACAGTTGCATTGTAAGGTTCAATTTTACGATACATTATAGTAAGTGTAGAGAACTCGCCCCATAACTTTTAAGTGTTCACTAGAGTAATTATAAAATCAATTATTATATTATTCATTTATCTTTTGAAAATAAGGCTGTATTTTATTGAATTTTCATGTACGTAAATTACTGATTGAAATTAGATGTATGATATTATACTATTATTAAATTATTTCATAGTATTTTTATATTCATTCCAATTATTCGGTTTTGTGTAGTTTTTTGGTACCAGACTGATTTTAGGTACTTTTATTTTATGGTGCAATTTATGTCTAGAGCGTTGTGATAATCTGTTTTAAATTACAATATAATATTATACAACATAAACTTTGTTTTGTTTTATCCTTCCTTCAAATATATTATAGAACTCCGGTGGATTTAAAATTATAAAAACAAAAATTTACTGTTATTAGTATTGTAATAGGTTTATTCTCTCTGCGTTAGACATTTTTTTTCACGCAATGGAATCCTTCAGAAAGGTACCCGGGCCCTCAGAGGGAAACCTGGTTATTGGCAGTAAGGCAATTGAGTGGTAATGGTAACTTTAATTAATCTTTTTAATGTGATCATTCAAAAATGTTTATATATAATAAGATTTTATATGTATAATTTTAGAATAGTCTCAATTAATAGGCCAACTCTTAAAATTTGATTCAGTAGAAAGGATATTTATATCATTGTTTATCCAATATTAATCATGTCTCGTTTTAATAATTTTCGTTGTTAAGGAAATGGTAGTATAATTAAATTAATTTTGACACAGCTGTGAAGTTAATGTGTTGAAATAAAAGGCATTATTGGACACATTCATGTATTTAACAAAAAAATATTTACAGTTATTGTGTTCTATATGAACAATCAAAAATTCGTTTTTTAACAAGAAAACGAACATCACATTTCCGTAGTACAAAAAAATATATAATTCAAACATATATTTTTTCTGCATAGTGTATCATAAAATAAATCCTGCAAAATACTTGATACTTTTAAATACTATGAAACTTTAAAGACTGACGAAACATTAAATATTGATATAATGACAACACGCTCCGCTTTTTTTTCAAAATTTAATCATTACAATTGCATAGCAATTTGAAGCATGTTTTTGAAAATTTGAATTAACATGGATTTAATTATAACAAAATGCATAGTCATATAAAATCAGAGTTTGATGGCATATACAACATTCAAATTTCAAAGAATAAAATATTTAATATATAAATAAATTTAAAGTTAAAATTATGTTTATAATTAAATTACCAAAATCAAAATGATTCTCTGAATTAATAGGAAACTATTTTTATAACTATTTTAATATAAAAATAAAACTTATTTATTACTTTCCTATATTCTATATCGAAGATTACGACTAAAGAGAATTTATGAAAATGTGTGAAGAATCTGAAAGATTTTAAAAAGGATTAATGTGTTACCTTAATTACCAGAGTATCTAGCGTTATAAATGTATAAATGACTATAATGGTATGGCTGACGCATCAAAATATTGTATTTTAACATGATTTTAAATAATAATTTAGGCGATTACATTAACAAAACTTAATTTACATTAGTAACGAAAACAAATTATATAACGATTACTTCTTTGGTGACAAATATGAGGATATTCATTTTTATAAATGAAATTATTTAATTCCATGTTCAATGCTGTTCATAGTACATATGTATGCCCACTATAAATAGTCTATTATTTGAAAGTGTTAAGAATATACATAGATCATAAAATTAAAAACCAAACAGAAGTGTCTGTATGTTTCAAAATTATTGTACATTTTATATGATAAAAAAAATAATACATTCGGACTAAAAATTTCAAAAGAAATTTTAATTTGTCAGCCATGCCATAATACAGTAATCATGAAGTTTAAGATGAACCATGACACATCATTATTAAATACTATTAACAGATTATATACTTAGGAATTGATTCAAAAGTATATAACAATTCAGTTTCCTTCAGTCAACTAACGACATATTTAATATGTATGTGTATACAAGTGACCAAAATTTATTCGACACTATTATAACAAGTTCAATATTCTACTGCAGTTTAAATACATGATTTTTTTAGGGCTTACAATATATTCAGGCCAACATTGTACACACAGTATCATATATCATTAGTTGTCACAAGGACACAAAACTAAATTGAAATACAATTTGAAAAGTAACTAAGACATCACACAGTAATGTTTAAGTTAATAATTTAATAAATGATTAGGAAATGCTTTTAGAACACAGTATGAATTTAGTTATTACAAGTTTTATTACAAATATACATATAACAGAATTTAAAAGAAATAAAATATTAATTGTAGGGACATTTGTATCACAATAATGATGAAAATCTGTCAGTCTGTGTCTGAATAATACTGAAACTACTGAATGAGTTTTTTTGGTAGTCCAGACTATTGACTACTTTTTAATCGAGTAATTGAAGGGCTTCCTCATTATTCTCTAAATCTACATTTAAAGTGAAACTTCACTTTTAATGGCGATTTAGGCAATACATGTAACTACATGTAAGTGTCAATTAAAAATCTTTTAACATTTCATTGAACAACAAGAGTAAAGAATATTTCAGTTTCAGACATTCCTTTGTAGATTATAAATCTCCTTCAGTCATAATTTATTAGACAGCCAATTTCGTAAAAAAAAATCTAATCATGAAATTATAAACAGACTGGATGTTTTTTTTTATAGACAATTTGTTACCAACCTGTTTAGTTGTGTGTTTATTTAAATATGACAAATATTACAATCTGGTTACATAAGCCAACTAACAAAATCTTTATAATATAAGATTTAAGCCAATCATGTTCTGTTATTTGTAAAAAGTGTATTTTTAGTAATATAAATTCACTCAAACAAATAAACTTCTTGATCTGTTAAGGAATATTTAGTTTTGCCATTAAATAATATTTCAGACTTGAAATGCGACCTGTCTTTCTTAAACTAGCTAAATATATAAAAAAAACCTTAGAAAATATCTTAAAATTAGAGATCACATTATCCACAAATTATTTTTTCATATTGAATAATATAGAGTAGTATAAATATGTATATTGTGTTGATTCCATATTTACAACGAATTTTATGAATAGATATTACAATATTTCAAATAAAGTGCCTCAATTGTATTTTTACATCTAGTCCCATCTAGATATAATCGCATATTTTGGTGCCTCACATTCGCCTTCACGATCAAGACGCTAATGTAATGACGGTTATCTGTTGCATGTCTGTGGTTTTTGTGATATACATATTCAGTTTTGTAGTTTAAAAGTCACTTATCATTTAATCGTAGCCTAACTAGTGATAACACTCACTCTTATTTGCTATGCACTTTCGAGTCAATACAGAAATATTTTCATAATAAAAATATTATCGCTAAACATGTAACACGTTAGCGCACACACCTGTGTTCAAAAATCATTAGTGGAGTTCAGCTGTATGCCGATTAATGAACTTCCTGGTGTCATTTATCGCACGCATCAGGCATTCGGCGGCACCTCTTTCTTTGGTTCTTCCATATTGCTTATATTCTTTACATCGTCTTTTGTGTCTTCAGCTAAAAATAAGACGCCATAGAATATATGAATAAGCTTTTCGTAGTACACAAGTTAATACCAATGATTAATTTAAGACTTTACATATTTTGTATGTTTGTTTACTTCTCAAATATGCATTGTTTGAGATCATTTTAGCCACATTCAACCCACAACGGGTAGTTTATGTGTCGAGGCACATAAATGGCATGGAGTATAAATGTTATATAGAGCCATGTTCAGCAAAGTAGGTAAGAGCTAACTCAACTCAACCTGTGGGTGTGTAAGAGACGATCGACTCGAGCGAGGGTAGTGTTAGGCAGTGAGGCGAAGGGGGTCAGGCGTACCTTTGGCGTCGTCCTTGGCGGGCGTGGCGTCCTTGTCGAGGCGCGGGCGCTTGCGCTGCGGCGCGCGGTACGAGCGGTTGTCGCGCCGCCCCTCGCCCTCGTCCTCGGAGTCCGACAGCTCGCCGTCGCCCGTTATACGTTTGTCCTGAACACGATGACACGTGTTATTTTTTATGGGTTTTTGACCATTTTAAGATAAAAAAACTAAATTCATTTACAAATCAATCAATATATAAAATTATACATTATATGCAGTTTAATAATTTGTTAATTGCCAGTATCTAGCATAAAAATCTATCGACTTTTGCAATAAATTAAAGAATTTGCTTTTTGGTCTAAAATAGAATGAAGGGTGAATAAAATTCTTAAAACTTAGAACTTAACCAATATTGTGAAGAGAATTATTATCTAGTTTTTGTTTATTAAATTAAATATAACTTCAACCATAAAAAAAAAGGAAGAAAGCATAAACTATATTTGTACATAATATAGTCTTGTTTCTGTGAATTTCTAAATAAAGTTTGTTCAATTTAAACTATGTCATAAAATTACTTAATATAAAATACCTTTTTTGTTAATAATAATATGACAGATACCTTTTCACTTTGGGGAAGTCTTTCATCTTTGTCAACCTTATCTTCATCTTCAGATTCATCATTCACAGCATCTTCTGGAATGGCTTGTACCTACAAAAATACATTTCTCATAATCTTTTAATTAAAGAACTTTGCTAAATAATTACAACATATACTATTTAATAAATGTTACAACTATTATTAGAAAACATTAGTATAATACATATTTCTAGTAAACAATATTTTATATACCTGTACTCCTGGTGCATGCGGTAACATCCGTAAATTTTCAAACAGTCTATTTTTAATTTTTTCTAAATATTCGGGTGTGTTTTGATTAGACATGTTACTTGGAGATATGTGTAGTTTGAAATCAGGTCCAAAGTATTCAAAGTAGTCATTGTAAGGCAATTCATTTGCTATTTCTACTCCAAGTGCAACTGAAGTCTCATAAGTCCAGCAGCGGGAAACGTTGCGGATTGTATATCTAAAATATGTTATTATATGCCTTAGTTACAGAATTTATCATGTCATCAATTTATCATTAACATAACAAAAAAAAACTTTGTACATACCCTCCGCCTCCAACAAGTAGGAAAGGAAGTCCAAATCTCTTCACCAGCTCTACACATCGTCCATGTCCACGAACAGTTAAATTGAAGCAACCCAATCGGTCACCTAATTCAAATAAATAATAACGTAAGAAATATCTTAAATAATAACCATTTTTACATAATATTAGATATAATTCGTAGTCTTTAGTATATTAATAGCTGTTGGGATGTTTAATGTGCTAACTGGTTAAATTTGTCTAGATTATTAACATAAATAGAACACTTTTAAATATACAATAAAAAAGTCTTTGAAAGTATGCAGTATTTTTTACCTGTTAGTGAATCTGCTCCACACTGCAACACTACTGCACTGGGCTGGAAAGTTTCCATGACCTTAGATATTATGGGCACAAAGATAGACTCATATGAATCATCATCCATTCCATCCCGTAGAGGTATGTTCACTGCATAGTATTTTCCTTTGCCAGCCCCAATGTCCCGTAGGTCACCTTTAAACATTCGTAGTTTAAGAAACATATTAAAATATACATGCATCATGTTTTTAAATTTAATGTTTTTCTAATGTTCTAATTTCTGTATTCTAAATACTTCCATATAAAGTTCAACTATGTCAAATCTCCATCCATGGAATTTTTCTAAAAAGGGGCACAACTTTTATTGCTTTACACATTAATTTATAAGTTTAAGTATATTTGTATGACTGTCTTTAATTAAAAAAAATTATAACATTAAGATTGTTGTTGGTTAATAGATAAAAGAATTTTTACTTTAACTTTTTGTCAACTCATTATTTCAATTACCTGTCCCTGGGAAATATTCTCCATACTTGTGAAATGAGACTGTCATAACTCTGTCTGTAGTGTAGAACGCCTCCTCCACACCGTCACCATGATGCACATCAATATCAATATATAAAACTCTTTGGTGGTATTTCAATAGTTCCAAAATTCCAAGAACAATGTCATTTACATAACAGAACCCTGATGCTTCTGATTTCTTAGCATGATGGAGTCCACCACCCCAATTGATACATATTTCTGAAGCCTGCAATGTTTTTTATGTAATATTAACAATATTATGACATTATTTTTATTTACATAAACTCAACAAATATTTCATACTAGTCATACCTGTTTATTTAATTTTACTGCAGCCGCTACCGAACCACCGGCTGAGAGCTGACAGAATTCATATAACCCATCAAATACAGGACAGTCCTCGCCAACATTAACTAAAAAAAGTTGAATATGGCTATTATTTGGAGAATAAACTTTTTTCTAAATTATAACTTTCAAAAGGCAAATAAGAAAAGAGTTATGCAAAGAAGATTTTTATTAACAGATTGATTTTTATTTTATATTATTGATAAGAGGTTGCATGAAATATATACTTACATCTTTGCATTTGTTTATTATATTCAGACATGTTGTCTGGTCTGATCGATCTTAGAAACCGAATATAATCATCTGAGTGGAACTTAGTCATTTCGTCAGCTGTAGCCTTATGTGGTCTCTAAAAATTAAAAAAGTTTTAATGTAAAACACAAAATTAATATTGACAAAATGTTTTTAATGTGATATACAATTTATTTGATCTATAATTGTGTCATAAATCAAATGATTAAATCTTTCTATATTTAGTTTCACCATAAAACAGTAATTATTGTTTGTTTACATATTTGTTTAAAGTAAATACTATTATTGTTTTTTTTTCTGTATTGAACACACGTTAAGTGTATTAAGATTAATATTAAGAATAATAGAAGTGAATTATTACAACCTAATAATAACTATTACGTGTGTAACAATAAAATAAATTTACAATAATTATTATACTTACATATATTTCCATCTTCCTATAAAGTCCATAATTTAAAAGCAAATTGTGAGTCATACGTATACGATGAGGTTTCATGGGATGGCCTTGCCCATAGTAATAATTTCCGATGTCACCTAAAATAACAATTCATTCATAATTTCAAAAACTTATTCACTTACCAATTTTAACTTCTTAAGAAAGTATTACTCAGTTCTTTTTAAAGCTTGACATATTGAAGTCTGTACTATATACAGTAAAATGAGAATAAATTCATATCCACCAATAGCGTTGCAGATTGAAGTACAGACGCTTCGAAATGATGCAAAGCACACCCTCGTAAAATAGTTAAGACGAACATGTCACAAAATGGCATACAAATTTATGAAGATATTCATCGAATTCAGTTAATAATGTAAGATAACCAACCAATATATTACAAAACTACATATTTAGTCAATAGCATACTGTAAATCGATATATTGGCGCGTAACAAACTTTGTAATACTTACTATCATAGTAATAGCACACTCTTTTTTTACTATGTGGTTGCATAGCCATTGCGTTAATTTTAACAAATTATTAATAAAATAGTCACTAAACTATGTTATTCTTTAATTTACACTATAAAATAAAACATGAAATAAGAACTTGAGATGCAAGCATTTACTTTCTTTGACTTGATCCACTAACTTCAGCAATCAAACACTTCATTCAAGTTCATTCGTATCTCGTTCAAAGCGGGTGAGCGATAAAAGTGTGGGGGTAAAACAGATTATAAAAGTACAGACATTGATGCGAGGCAATTGACGTGTCCAGAAATTAAGCAGTGTGATGAAAAATGTAATGTTATCATTTAGTGACTTTAGTCCTGAATCATTTCGATGCGTATTACTAGAAACATTTTTTTCATGTAGTAGTAGTAGTATATAATATCTAGGCCTGATTCAGAGAGAAATAATTTAGAGTGGTCATCTTAATAAAATATGGACTATATTGGGTACGAAATCATACATCACTGTGGTTTTGCGTTGCAGCGCAACGTCATTTTTAATTTCTATAGGTCAAATCTAAAGCTTATACATATTATTTTTAAGTGTGTTTTTTAGATTAAGATATAAAAATACATTTTATCTTGTGTATTTAATCGACAACGTTATCTTTGAAATAAAACATATAGCTTCTCCAGCTTCCTGTTACACAATTCCGTTCCATTTCGAAATCGAAATCAATCCCATGGATTGTCAGAAAGCGAGAGGATAAATGTTACATATAAAAAATCTGAATAAATTTATTCAGGATGATAGTTATACTAAATTGCATTAATAATGATTAAAATTATGCGTTGTGACCATTTCTAAAGTTTTATTACGGAATATCTTTTGAAATACATATTCCGTAATAAAACTTAATAATATTGCAAACATATATCAGGGATATTGTGGAGCTCCGTAACCGTAACCGAAACTGTTTTTTTTAATATATTTTTGTTTTTCTTTATATTTAAAGCGAGTAACTAATTGTATTTTAATAGTTCTTTTTTCTTTGATTATAAAATAATAGCCTACAAATAAAATCAAATAAAATTAATTCAATGTCTTGTAATTTTTATGTATAGTTTATAAATATTCATGTATGTAAAGATGAAAAAAAAAAAATTGTGCTTATTTTTAAAAATAGGTAATTTATAATGGTAATGAATCATATTCAAGCCACAAAATGATAAAGAATGAACTGAAGTTTCGTTCACTCGTTTAAATCATTCGTTCCTCATATTTCAGACATTTCAGTGCCAACGCCATTTTATCTCTCTTGCTTAAGCAGTGGTCAAGGTGAGACGTGCGCTCTTAGTGACAGTGTTAAATATTAATTTTTTTTTTTACTTAATTCTTATAAATGTGTTTTATGTTTAAAATTTAATAATTGTCACAAACAGTTTGTAAAAATAGTTTATTTCTATCTCATTTATAAAACTAGTAACATCTTTACAGAGAGACCCTGCTAAAAATCTTTCAATATCGAGATCATCCTGCAGACATCAATAAAAAAACAAAATGTAAGTATTTATAAATGTATTACACTTTCACTTAAGACAAATATTTTTATACAAATGTTATTATTGTAAATTTAACCAAGTTAACTTTGTTCCATCGGTATTGATTTTAAATCAATACCTCACGTCACCTGCCTTTTCATTTTCATTTGCAACCTCTTTAAACTATTATCATTATTATTCTTTTCAATCGTTCTCATATTGAGCTAAATATGCCAACATCATCAAAATTTCAATAAATCGTGGGGCTAAAATTCAGTTTCACGTTTCCTATTTCCTATTCACCGCCATTTTGTCATGGCATGAGGTGTGTCATGACATATTTCGCTGAAATTTATACCTGGACAAATATTAATCTCTATCATTGATTTAATTGTCTAATGTTAAATTCCTCTATAATAATATGAATAGAAGTATGTAGCGTATTATTGAATTATTTTTATTTTTGGTAATTGTGTTACTTATGAAGCAATTGAAAGCAATTCAACGCGCATGTCAGAACTGTAAATTAAATCGATACTACCGCGTGCTCTACTTTGGTGAGACAGCGGTTTCAATATTACATGAGATCCGCCATTACGATTTAATGTTCTTTTTTTTTAATTATTAATAATGTCCCGTCGGTACATGCTTTATTTGTCTTTGTTTTTATGTGCATAATGCCTGTAAATGTTAGGCTAGGGCGTACTCCCAGTTGAAGCAGAGCTTATTTTACCATTGCTCCATTTTGGGTTGGCGGATGCTAATAATGTAGAATTTAATTGAAATTAGACATACACATTCCTCACGAGGTTGTTGTTTACCAGCATCTGATAAATTTTAAACACAAATTAAGCACATGGAAATTTAGTGATCTTGCCAGGCTTTGATTCCGCAATGAGCGGCTATGACGTTGCACGCGCTTAAACCACGAGGCCATCTGGCCACGATCTTCTCTTCAAAGTTTAATCTTATTGAATGATTTTTCTTTCAGGTCTAGCAATTGGAACAATAGCCGTGGTGAAAACGGTGGTTCCAAATTTGGAGGAAACAAATTTGGTAGCAATAACACATCGAGATTTGGAAATGGTGGCTCCAAATTTGGAGGTGGTGGAGGAAAATTTGGCGGTGGTGGAGGTGGTTACGGTGGCAAGAAAGAATTTTCGGGCGGTCAGAACATGAGGCGTCCAAATTGGGATTCTATGTCTCTGCAACCATTCAACAAAGATTTTTATAATCCTCCTCCATCAGTTCTTAATAGGTCACCATATGAAGTAGAAGAATACAGAAATGAACATGAGGTTACTGTTAGTGGAGCCGAGGTTCCAAACCCTATTCAGCATTTTGAAGAGGGAAATTTCCCAGACTATGTTATGTCATCTATCAAAGGCATGGGTTACAAAGATCCAACACCAATCCAAGCACAAGGCTGGCCAATTGCTATGTCGGGCAAAAATTTGGTTGGTATTGCTCAAACTGGTTCAGGTAAAACATTGGCCTATATTTTACCAGCCATTGTGCACATAAATAACCAACCTCCTGTCAGACGAGGTGATGGTCCCATTGCTCTTGTGTTAGCACCCACTAGAGAACTTGCACAACAGATTCAGCAAGTAGCCACTGACTTTGGCAATGCAGCCTATGTTCGTAATACTTGCATATTTGGAGGTGCCCCAAAACGTGAACAAGCTCGTGACTTGGAAAGAGGAGTGGAAATTGTTATTGCTACTCCTGGACGGCTAATTGACTTCTTGGAAAAAGGCACAACTAATTTACAGCGGTGCACATATTTAGTTCTGGACGAAGCTGACCGTATGTTGGACATGGGTTTTGAACCCCAAATAAGAAAGATAATAGAACAAATTCGCCCAGACAGACAAACTTTAATGTGGTCTGCAACATGGCCCAAAGAAGTTAGAAAATTGGCAGAAGATTACCTTGGTGACTATGTACAGATCAATGTTGGTTCTATGCAGCTGTCTGCTAACCATAACATTCTACAAATTGTAGACGTTTGCCAAGAACATGAGAAAGAAAACAAGTATGTATTATTGAATTATAAATTGTTAATATTTACATTAATATGTGATGATTTTAAATTTAGAATGAAACAAACTTTGATTAAAATAAAGTATTATCCTCTAAGAAGATCTGAATACTCAATCCTACTATCATAACATATTTTATGTTTTCTCTCTCTCAACTTTTATTTTTATTGCAGATTAAATGTATTGCTTCAAGAAATAGGACAAAACCAAGACCCTGGAGCAAAAACTATAATTTTTGTTGAGACCAAAAGAAAAGTAGAAAATATAACAAGAAACATTAGACGATATGGATGGCCTGCTGTTTGCATGCACGGGGACAAAACACAACAAGAAAGAGATGATGTCCTATATCAATTCAAGCAAGGACGTGCTAGTATACTAGTTGCAACTGATGTTGCAGCCAGAGGATTAGGTATGTCTTAAAATAAAAGATTAAAATATTTAAGTTATATTGGATTTCCATATTGACTAATGAGACATTATGTTAAACAAGGTAACTTAAATAAAATGTGATTTGTTTTATACTTTCAGAGGCACTGGCGGAAAGTTATTGTGTTCTGTTTGACTATTACAAAATATTGAACAAGTTACTGCACTGGATTCGTTGATAAGATCTAGTCCGATGCAGTGTATTTTTTTGGAGAATGCAATAACTCGTCTTAAATGGTGCCTCAATGTGCCTTTCACTACAACTGGACCCGCGGCCGGAAAGCTGGATAGTATGTCCGTGATTTCGGATACACTTGAAAGTTGTTGAAAACCTGGTGATGCACTACGAAATGTTGAACAATTGCTAAGTTGAAAGATAGAATTAAAAGTGCATTGTTGAAAAACTTGACCACAAGTTGAACTGATCGGCAAGAGGTCAAGGGTTTTCTGTTTCGGCCAAATTGGAGTTTTCAAGAGGGCAATGAAAATTATATCATACTACTTTAAATGTCAACGCCCTTAACGAGACTCCTGGGTTCTGAGTGAGAGGCAAAATTAGATTTGATACAAATGTGTAACTCATTCATGTAAGTAATACGGCTGTGAGTTACCTAACATATTTGTTTTCAAGACTTCACATAACTGATTTATTGAAGATTCTTGTAAATAATTATCATAAAACTTCTATGTTCTATAAATACTCTCTATCAGGAATATTATTTAAAATATATTCATTCTTTATCTAGATGTGGATGGAATTAAATTTGTTATAAACTTCGACTATCCTAATTCATCTGAGGACTACATTCACCGAATTGGTAGAACAGGGCGATCTAAATCAAAAGGAACGTCATACGCCTTTTTCACACCTTCAAATTCTCGTCAAGCTAAAGACCTAGTTTCTGTACTCCAAGAGGCAAATCAGGTTAGTAGTAATGAGTCATTATTTTAACCTAGTAATTTTCCTCATACCTTTGGCATGGGTACGCCTAGCAATGACGTGACATGAATGCAAGTATGAGGTACATAAAAACAGCTATATGCCTTCGGTGTTCACATACAATTTTATCTGAATCCCATCCTCAGATGCTGTAACATTGTTAATTATATTAATGCCATCTTTTTTTTTTTAAAGTTATATAATTTATATAGTAATCATTTTATGTTATTATAGATCATTAGTCCTCAACTGCAGACCATGGCTGACCGCTGTGGAGGTGGAGGCGGAGGATGGAATAGAAATAGATTCGGAGGTGGCCGTGGAGGCGGTGGCTCATTTAAAAGAGGATCAAACTTTGGCAGGGGCAATGGACATGGCAGCAGTGGTCATAAAAGATTTAATGAATATTAATTTAATAACTAGCTATTATTTTAAGTAGTGATTTTAAGCAAATCCTCATAGGAATAAAACTTAAGTGTGTGAATGTTGTATCTAGAATGAAGTCTAGACTGGTGTAAAAGCAAAATGACTACAATAATTGTACTTCTTGAATTTAAATTTTATTTATTTTGTTTTCCGAAATTAACAGGTCAAAATCATATGAATGAACTGAATTATTTAATTTAATTTTTACTGTGATATTTAGTGAGGATTAGCTGAAGTGTTATTAAGTTATTTGTCTCATTACCTGTCAAAAATATCTCGATAAGCAATTCAGCTGTTGCAGATGTCTGCCCCAAATAAGATTCATTCCAATTCAGTTATCTGGTAATAAAAAAAATTAAATTAAAATGGCTTTTATTTATAACGCATGAAATTAAATATGAACTACCTATCTATTAGAACATTTAATGCCTTTGAAATAGTGTTGCAGAATTATCGATAGTTGACCTCTAATACTATAGATGATATCGGTAGTATCGTTTGACCAATACTATCGATAGCTCCGTGACAGTCATAATCAAACATATTTTTTGCGCTTACATTGCAAATGCTGGCTCAACCAGCATAGTAAAATATAAATTATTTATATTTACTACAGTATTCTACACCTTAAAAAGGTCATAAAAAAAGTCTGCGATGGGATATGTCTTATCTCTTGGGGATAGTCCACGATAACTATTTTTATCTTTTTCTTTTTACGAGAAATAATGGCTTATTTTCAAAGCGATTTTAAGCAATGCAGCATTAATCCTTATCCAATTAACTACCTTAAATACATTGTGCATTTAATATATAGATAATATAGATCAATATAGCTATTTGCAGCATGTAATATGCCTTTTGTTTCACCATTAGTTTATTAGTTTGTATATTTTGTAATCGTTTGTAATTGTGCTTGTGGTGTACAAAAAAGTGTTAAATAAATAAATAAATAAATAAATATGTATACATTTGTTTTCATAGATGATGTATTTTTGTTGCCGCTAAAAAACAATAAAACAAATATTTAAGGGATAAAAATAGGAGCTCCTAAAAAAAACCGTGCCGTTTTGCCGTTTTTATACATGCGGAACCCTTCTTGTGTTAGTCCGACTCGCACTTGGCCAAATAGTTTTTATGCAAAAAATATTATTTCATATATTTTGTTGTATAAAAATAAGGTTTTAGTTAAAATTTTTTTCAAGCAACGCAAAAAATATTGTTCAGTTTTTTGGCAATTTCACAATATTAAAATGTTAAATAATTATGGTTTTTTTTGAAAATTATATAAATATCATAGATTCAAGTTTCAATTTTGTCTTTTGTGTGTGAACAACTGAACATAATTCTACTTGTCTATGTCTGATACTTGACAGCTTATAGCGGAAAAATTCAGTGTCAAACTGTCAAGATTTTGTAAGAAAATAAAGAAATGCGGTCCTTAACTTGAATTTAGAGGGGTGAATTATTTGTATATTATAATACTAATGTGATTTATGACCACTATAATTTATCTGTCATGGCTCTTAATGTTTTAAAAAGTTTTTTACAACGCAATGATTTCGTCAAAATGTAAGTATTATAATTATTATGTCATGTATCTACCTAGAAAAAAATATATTTGAGGTTATATTTAAACATGGTTTGTATTTTCTTTGTAGATTCTTGAAAGATGGTAAAAAGATATTGCAAAGCAGAACATATTCAATTGGAATAAGTACTGACAGTAAAGTTAAAGTAAATAATATAGTTTTACGAAGCAATGTAGCCAGAGACTGGCAATTAACTAGCTTTTCAGTTAGAAATCAATTATATTCTACACAAACAGCACAACAAAGTGATAGTGAATATTGTAATGAGAATAATATTACCGTAATCGGGGATGACGTGCCTAGCCCAGTAAGAGACATAGACACTAGCAATCTTCCAGACTATATAAAAAATTTTTTGAAAGAGCAGGGCTTTACCAAGCCTACAGTAATTCAATCTCAGGGATGGCCTATTGCAATATCTGGTAAAAATTTTGTTGGTATTGCTCAGACAGGTACTGGGAAAACATTGGCATATTTATTGCCTGCAGTAATTCAGTTAAAAGAAAATAGAGGGCGAAAAGGAAGAGGACCAAGGGTGCTGGTTTTGGCACCTACTAGAGAATTAGCAAGGCAGATTGAAGTAGTTGCTAAGGATTTTCAAAAGTTATTAAATATAAGGTGCTTATGTATATATGGTGGTGTCAGTAGAACAGGTCAAGCTGAACAGTTAAAGGCAGGAGTTGATATATTGATAGCCACACCTGGTAGATTAAATGATTTTATTAATAGTAAAGTCACAAATTTGAGTCGCTGTACCTATGTTGTGTTGGATGAAGCTGACAGAATGTTAGATATGGGCTTTGAACCTCAGATTCGTGAGGCTTTGGAAGAAGTACCATATGATAGACAAATTTTGATGTTTTCTGCTACATGGCCAAAGGAAGTACAATATTTAGCAAAGGATTATTTAGGAGAGTTTGTCCAGGTCAATGTTGGGTCTACAGAATTGTCAGCAAATCACAACATTCAACAGCATATCCATGTATGTGAGCAAGAAGAAAAGATGAGCAAGTAAGTATTGTTAATCACTAAAATAACAAATAAACCTTTTTTGATATAAACATTTTAATATATGTATTTATTTTTATTTTAAGTAAGGTTTCTTATAATTGTATTTTATAATATATTTTTTTTAAATATGAATTGTGTAAATGTTAAACACTTCATAACATATTAATAACCTGAGCCCCATTAACTGTGATTATATTTATGACATGGTCTATAATGATTTTTTGTTTACATATGTAGAGCAAATTTAATTGGTTTTATATTTTTGTAATATCATTTTTCAGGTTTAAATCAATTATGCATGATATATCTGGACAAGGCTTTGGGAAACTGCTAGTGTTTACCAATACAAAGAAATTTGTTGACAATTTGGCTCTTATGTTAAGAAGAAATGGTTGGCCAGCTGCGGGCATACATGGTGATAAGACACAGTTGCAAAGGGATAGTGTTATTGACAAATTTAGAAGTGGTAAAACAAATATACTCGTTGCTACCGATGTAGCAGCTAGAGGATTAGGTAAGTCTTTGGATATTTTAAACTTGTTGATTTACAAGGTATTGTGTATAGTGTTGTTGAGATTGGCAGCACATTGGCTGCCTATAGAAGGATTAATCATAAAGTCTCTTCCAATGGAAGTAAGAAAAAACATAAAGAAACTTTAGATTTACATATTTCATGTGATTTGCTAATAACTCAACTATATTGTGAACTACTAAGAGTTTATGATTAATATTTCTTTATTTAGAATACAACACAATTACACTTAACTACCTATTTTCACTTTAATTTTACTTCCAATATTACGATAACAATTTTCTCGAAATTCAAAATGCCATTTTTTGCAAATCCATAGTGATTATCATTCATTATTCAAGCCAATGATGTCGCGACCAATTTGCAGTCAAATGTTGGTAAAAATAAATATTTATAAAAATCTTATCAGTATTATATTTAGTATAAGTTTTTTTAAATCCTTGATAGCTCTGATCCTTAAAAAATTTAAAAAGAAAATTTTAATCATTTTAGATGTGGAAGGGGTAACCCATGTGATCAATTATGATTATCCCAATACTTCAGAAGATTATATACATAGGATTGGGCGAACAGGTCGTTTGCAGAATACCGGTATTGCTCACACAATTCTTACCAGTGAAAATGCGAGACAGGCTAAAAGTTTAATTTCTGTTTTGAAAGAAGCAAATCAGGTTAGTTGATATGTATAAAGAAGTATCAAATAGAATATAAATGTGGTCTATACATTCATGTTGACTAACTTTTTTTAATTATTACCGTTTACAAAATTAATATTTATTCTTTGAAATCAATTGAATCATAAAATGTGTGCAATTTTGAAATCACTTTGAGGCTAAAAGTATGGACTCTAGTGTTCATGCTTAATTTTGTTGCAGTTTTCTCAGCTTGGGTCGGTGTTAAGGAACTCCCAAAGATATATATTTATATTTTTAGTACCAAGTTTCACTTCTAATACTTTTTTATTATATCCCATTTTATTTCACAGGAAGTTCCAGAGGTCTTACATCAGTTAGCCAGAGAAAATGTGAAAACCAAACATCAGCAGTCAAGATATACTCCAAACAAGTACAATACAAATACAAATAGAAAATGGAATAAATTTCGTAGTAACAAAATGTATTAGATATACCTTGGTAACAGTAATTTAATGTTAAGTGTATTCGATTATATGTCAAAAAAGTCGAAAAATATAGTGTAATTTATAGCGCATTGAGTTAGAAGTAAAGATTCATAGACCACTGAATAACTGATTTTAATTGTTTTATACCTTTAAATTTCACCTGAAATTGTATAGTTAAAAATTGAACATGTATCAATTATTTATATACATTTTCCGCAGATTGTTTAACACTTGAGATTAAACTCGTGTACTGATTGAAAAAGTTGCATGGATGGATTAAACAATTACTTTTTCTTTAATTATTCCAAATTTATCTTTGTTACTAAAGCGGTTATATTTAATATTTTTATAGGTATTTGTTACTCTTAAACTTTAAAAGTAAATTTTACTGTTTATTTCATTAAATTAATCTTGATTGTTTTTCTGTCACTACCTATAGAATCACTGCCGTGTATTATGGCACTTTCAAAAAAATTACATCCTAACACAGATAATAAATAAAATATATTACGTGTTAATGACGACTTTCTATAGAAGTTCTATAGACACTCAATAATTTATATAATATCATGCGAAATTGTTTCCGAGATAAATTTATTGGTACGTAATTTACCTACCGAGATAATAATTATCATCTTATGTGTATTACCTTTTATGTTTGTTGGTATGTTAAATTATATTTATTTCTGTTTTAAATCTCTATAATGTAATATTAATCAATTAATTACTTAGTTTTACAAGAATGAAATTGTTTTATCTAAGACGTAAGTATAAAGCTGTTTTATATAGCGAAGGAATTTTATATACTCTGGGTATTTCCATGGTAACATAATGACATTAAGCGTTTATTATTGCTGCTTGGTACATATAAAACATAAATAATTAATAATAGTGAAATAACTTTAAATATAATGACTTCGTATAAAAGCTAAGAAATGTCGTTATTGCCTGATTTAGACGTTAAATCTTTGCTTAATGTCGTAGAGGAAAATTTCGAGCGAGTTGGCTTGGTTTGTAGACGAAAACTATGTTATTCGTAGTAGTGCTATATATATTTAATTGCGATAAATCAGAACGATACTTTTTAAATATATTATGTACATTAATAAAATATACCTAGATTTTAGTTTATATACTATATGTACTGACTTTTTTTGGTCATGAACACATGCTCTGAAATGGGAATAATTTTCTTGTCACTATACCTATATTAATAAATAAGGAGACGTTTTTTTATGTTCTCTAGTTGAAAACAACAACTTCTGTTTTAGGTTTTGCTTGTATAATGTAAATAAATCACGCTATATGTTATAAACACATACATACATTTTAAAATTTAATACACTTTTAAAACATTTCTTTCTCTATTAATATGAAATTAATTGAAGTAGGTAAATAAATTTAGCACTTAGAATTGAATTAAAGCTAAGATAAGGTTTTTAAATTAATATACTTTTTCAGAAATCTTTTGCTATTTGTATGATATACATCGGAGAGCATGTTCTGCCAAAAGATCAGTTAATAAAAAATTTCGAAGCAACAATAAACGACGTCAATGCCGGTTATTGTGATATTAAATTGTGTGGTTTGCTTATGGTTTATGACAGTTATTTTATACATATAATTGAGGTATTTATATTTGTATTGTTTGTCGTAGGAATAACTAAACCTTTTGTATTCTTGAAGCGTTTATTTTAAGGGTTCTGAGGATACTGTTCATAGACATCTAAGATTTTTATTTGAACGCGAAGTGAAATGGGTACAGCAGAATACTCAAGAAGATGAAGCTTCATCTTCAGCGGTAGAAGATGGGAAGGAAGGTCTTACTGTTATTCTAGGAGAAGAAAAGGTGGCTACACATGAAATTATAATGTTCAAGCGTTTGAAAATGCTAACTGTATATCATTGCATACAAACAGTTTAGTGTTCTTTGTAATTATTTACTTATATTTATTGTAGTTACTTACCAATTTCGTACAAATAAATATTATCCATTTTAAACATCTACATATAGGCGCTATTGGCTGAAGAACGCGGTCATCACAATAGCATGTAACTTGATATTTAAGTCGAAGGTGGACTATTAAATGTTATAGAATTTGTACTTTCACAGTCATAGCCGACTTCAGCTAAGTCCCGATTAAATTTCAAGTTTAGTGATATCCTTTATAGATTTACCTTTTTTAGCTTACGTTTGAAGATTGGCGAGCTTTGACCGCTCGGCCGCCGTCTCTCATTGGCACGCTGGATATTCATGGTTCAATGGTAGAACACATGGAACAATTGCGAATTTGTCTCGATAAAATTAAAAGAATTTGCGCATATGCGAAAGCTGATCAAGATGTGAGTATGGTACCCGAGTAATATATTTTTTAAATGAAAAACTATTAAAACGTATAAATAAGCTTATAACACTTACGAATATTTTGTGTATGCGTTTTATGAATACGATTTAAAATGATAACAAATGTTGTGGTTCTTATCACAGTTGTCGTTCGAGGGTTTAAGCGCAGTAGACCCTAAAATGGAAGCGTTACCTGAAGCGGCTTTATTGGACTATCTCTTACAATCACGATTCATTTTAGATCTTCGACATGTTGTACATTTACATCGACGTGTTGACGACTACGCTTTCTACTTCGGTAATTATATTTAATGAATATGGTAATCGCAGTAATTAAATCAAATTACTACAATTCTTACTTCTTAGTTAAAATTATAACATCATATCGTTACTGTTTGTAATTAAAGGTAATTTAACATAGGTTCATGCTTATTCTAATTTATTATTGTTATTATAGAGAACGTATGGCCTCTTCCTACTCACTTCACACCTCGTCTTCTCTACAAGTTGAAAGTAGATGATTCATTTGTGGAGCCTCTTCCCGTGATGCCATGGGAGATGATACAAAAAGAAGTCGATGAAGAGGAAAGGGAAGAACGGCAAAGTGGTAGTTCTTCAAGCGATTAAAAACTAAGTTGTCAAATACCTTAATATGTATTGTTAAACATATAATTTTGTTTCATTACGTTTCATATCTAGTCATTTTTATAATAAACATATTTGAACTGTAAATACACGTGTTTTCATTTTGGTATTTAAAACATACCAAAACTTTAAAGTAATCAATCAATAGGTTGTTTGTTAGTAGAAGTGAATCATGTTGCCAATAGAAATGTATTATTTCGATGTCGCTATAGTAACAGCGATATCATGTGAGATCAATTGAAGAAGTAACTAGTACGTTGGTCTAGCGATATCATGGAAAAAAAAGTAGTAAAAAAAGTTCACAAAAACCCCTTCAGCGGAATCAAATTACCTCCCATCACTAAATGTAAGAAAAGTGATGTCAGAACAATTTTAGACGTGGATCCTCAATATTTTTCATTAGTGGAAGGAAGACCAATCAAGACCAATACATCGATTAATAAATATAAACAAAATATAAGAAACATAGCTTTGAAACGAACACTTCACGGATTTCTTACGGACGAAATTTTAAGAATCAATAGAGAAATTGAAACAGAAAGAAAAATATATAACACAGCATCAAAGCATTTTGAAGAATATCAGCACAGCTTCGATAAATTTTTAGCAGATGATAATAATAAAACGATCGTAATCATGAAAACATCGGATAATTTAGCTAAAGAGTTATCCAATGAAACGGAAGAGCACAAAAAAGCAAATTTTGAATTGGCAACAATTAAGTCGAAACTACAATATATTAATGAGACCTTACAAATATTGTTATCTTTTCAATGTTTTCTACACAAAGCTGCGCCGATTTTGTGGCAAGAAAAATATAATATTAATTTGAATTTGGAACACTTGGAAATTCTTAGTATGGATTCAGATATTTTTATTGAAATTAATATTAATTTAATAAGGGACCGTTTAAGTAAATTACCACCTTCAAGACTGTATTTCAAAACTCCTGATCAATTGTTAGTTGTTTTTGATTTACTTGAAAAACAAAATTTAAATTATCTGTTGGTAACCGAAGAGTTAAATGTAGAGAAAAACAAGTTTTTAAAATCACTGGGATTTTTGAAGAACTTACTTGGAAATGAGTTGGAATTTATTAAAGCAAAGGTACATTATACACTATATTATATAAAGTTTAAATTCACAAACCTTTTTTTTGTGTTTAAATTCAATGTAAAAACAAAATATTTTTTTATTTAGAATTTATCAATTGCATACTTTTATTTTGTAGATGAGAAAAATCGAAGAATTAATAGTTTGGAATAAACACAGGGAAATCGAATTGAAAGAGATATTTTTTCAAATTTTAGAGGATAAAATGCAGTATTTGGTATCATCAGAGACAGTGTTACAAATTTTTAATTATGTAGAATTTGCCTATGAACAGGTAATAGCATCAAATGATGCAAATCTGAGTTCTTTAGATATGACAGTAGCTCTTGAAGAAGAATATAATAATTTGATGTTAGATTTGTCAGCATTTGATTTAGATGTTATTAAAGCTATAGAAAAAGAAACGTATCAAAACGAAGCGAGAGAAACAAAACAAGCGAAAATTGCGAGTAAATTACTAAAAGATGTTGATAAGTTAAACAAGCGTTTGAAATCCTCTTACGAACCATCAAGGAAAAATGCATACGAGTGAAATTAATAATTTTTTAACCTTTAATGTGATGTTTCATTTAATTGATTTCTTATTGTAAGCTATTACTCGTAGAAAAAGTTTCCAGATTCATTTCTTCTTATTTTCTTTTTGTGACAGTGACAACCAAAACAATTGCAGACATTTTGCTTATTCTGAAGTTAGTGAGGATTTTAATAATTTATATTATTTTAGATTGTAATTATTTATACCTAAAATGTCGTGCTTAAAAGAAAAGCGTAAGCCAATGGTTCCACTTAAAACTTTGGACATAATATTCCGACGTCGTTACGTGCCAAATACTCAGCACTATTTTGCAAATAGAAAACATGCTGTAAAAGAAGATAAAGTAATAATGAAATCTAGACCATTTCGAGTACCGAGGTCTGAAAAATTACTATCATATATTAAATATAGCGATCGTAAAGAAAAATTAATTAGCAAGAACAGATTGTACCAACCGTTACATTTAAAAGACAATCTTAGGATAGCCGCTACAAGAGATATTTCAGAAAGACTTTTTGTAGAAGAGCCTCTTGATGATGTGAGAGCAGTTGTAGAAATTCACCCGGAGTTTTATACAGTTATTGAAGGACGACCATTACGAAGTTTTGATGATATAAAAGTTTATGTAAATAATATAAGAAATTATGCCATGAATCGTCAGCAAATCGGGTACAGGCGTGATCTTATTATGAAGATAGAACAAAATATAGTTGATGAATCGAAAGACTATGATGACATCGTAATTAAACTGAAACAGCATATAAAAGATTTTCAAAGATTCTTAACAGAAGATTATAAAATATCCTGTGCTAAAGTTTCAAGGACAGAGAAAGTGTATGCTGAATTGCTGGCGAAAAATTCGGAATTTTTAGGCTATGTATCAAAATTAACAATTTTAAACAATATTTTATTCAAACTCGACGCTATACGCAGTATTTTAAAAATTTATAGAAGTTATTTAATATTCGTAGCACCGTTATCATGGCGACAAATTTATGATGAGAATTTAAAACATAAAATACAATCAATACAATTTGAAACTGGAGAGTTTGTTACCGATAACGATTTAGTTGAAACCATGGATATCGACAGAATGGTAGAATTAGCAAAACAAGAATTAAAAAACCCATATCCTCCACACATATATTTTAAACGTCCACAACAAATGATTTATTTATTTCGGACGATGGAATTGCAAAGTAGAGAATATTTAATACATCTTTCAAAAACTGATATACCTCACAGGCAGCTACAGGATCGTATACGGCAATTGAAAAAAACAACCAAACAAGAGCTTGATTATTTTCAATATTACATTGATAGCATAAAAAATGAAATAACTCGAGAAAATTACAATGAAAGTCATTTACAAGAAAAGTTTTTTAGAATTTTAAACACCACTTTTTACGATAGCATAGCCAGTCCCAGCACACTTAAATTGAAAATTTGTATTGAGTATGTATACGAACAAATTTTCGGCAAGTGTGAGGAAGGTCATCAGAATCTCCAAGACCCTATGAAAATTCTAGAAGTAATGTACGAAGATTACAATCTGCGCCTTGATTCTTTAGATTTTAAAATAGTTAATCAAGCTCAACAGGATTTCTTCACGCAGGATCTAAAAACAATGAAAAACGCATACGCAGCTCAACGCGAACTCAGAGCGTTCCGTGAAATGACAAATGCGATGAATAAAGCCTTTTTGCCTCCTTCAAAATATAAAAGACCGACTTTTTCTAAGTTTTTAGATAAAAAAAGTCGGATGGCTTTGGTAGTTGCCGAAAAACGAAAGTCACAGCTCCTGAGTGGTGAACGTATAAAACCTAAACAAATTAAAATTACTCCGGAAGAGCAAGATGGGTTGATAATGTTTACTGAATGGTGCGAAGGTATGAATCCATTACCATTTTTAGCAGAATATTATAAATATGTAAAGCCTGCTTTTGAGTGGGTACCGCGAAAATCTGTCCTGCCTTGAGTATATTATTGTCAATAGTAACCGCTTATAACTGATGTTTTGTTTTTTACTAACAACTAGTATAATAAAATAATTTAAATTGAATGAAATGTAACTCGAGCTGGAACGATGATTGTCTTTATTGAAAATATCTGAAGTTGTAAATGTTTTTCTAAAACTCTAGTTGGTTTTGCGATTTGATCCATTTCAAGACGCTTATGTTGATTTAAATTTTTTAAATATTTAGACAGTTTCAATAATGATCAATGTTACTAAATCGAGAACGATGCCATCAAATAAATCTTTAGAAAAATGTCCAAAGGAGTTGCTGTTGAAACAAGTAAATAAAAAAAATAAAAAAGAATTATCAGATGTTTCATTGCAAAATTTCATTCCTGTGCCATACGAAAAAACCACACGACTAACTAGTTTAAAGAAGGTTGAAAATATTTTACCTTTGAAGTTATATTCGAAGAAGCAAGACAGTGATCGATTTAAACAGCATTTAGATATCAATATTTATAAAAAGTATAAAATTATCAGCTTAGATTTGAAAAAACGTCTACACGTAGAAAATCCAATAAATGATATATTTGCTGTTACTGACATTGCTGAAGATTTTTACAGGCGTGTAGATGGTCGTCCAATACGGCTACATATTCCCATTTTTAAGTCGCTTAAAGAGTGCATAAATAAACTACTACATATTAAACAAGAAATAGGAGTAAAATCGGATTATATTTTAAACATTGATACAAATTACCGCAATGAAATGTATATATATGATTCTGCCGTAAAACGGCTAAAAATACAAATCAAATATTTTGATACGTTTATATCTGAAGACTATCAAAAATCTATGTCTTTCTTAACCAAGTGGGATAATTTAAGAAGTCAAGTCGATTTACAGGTAAAAGAATTACAAAGTGTAGCTTTAGAAAAATTTACTATAATATCGAAACTTATTGGTTTGGAATATAGGTATGGTCTTCAGCAAAAATATGGTAGGTTTCTGTATTATTTGTCACCATCGAGTTGGCGTTTAAGTAATAGAGATTTCGCAAGGTCATGTGAAATTGAAGCCAAAGGTTTTGATTTTGATAATTCCAATGATGAAGATACTTTTACAGTAATATTTGAAAGAATGCGAAAAATTTGTTACGGAGTGCCAATTAAACCAGCACTTTATTTTACTCAACCGAAAGATCTAATGGATGTATTCGATACAATGGAGACGCAACAGCTTCACTATTATACGCATGTTCACCATTTAGCACCATATACAAAAATATTAAGGAATGGAATAAAATCAATAAAAGAGATTATTTTTCAAGAGTCTGCCTTAGTTAAAGGTTCCATTAAGCGTTTTGAAAATTTTCTACTATTTTCCGAGCAGCGATGTGCTCAATTAGAAGCAAAGTTTTTTAAAATTTTATATGGTTTATTTTACAAATCTGTTGCTTCCCTTGATGTTATAAAATTAACATTACATTTACAATTCTGTTATGAGAGAGTGCTTCAAGAAAAACCTTTAAATGTAAACCTAAAAACACTGGCAAAGAATTTGGAAAATGTTTATATGGACTATTCTAAAAAATTAGATTCCATACGTAATGACGCTGTTAGGCGTGCTATAAAAAACTGTATGCATACAGAACAGTTGAAAATTAAGAGAGCTAATAATGCTGCTTTAGAACTGCGCTTATTTTACAGATTAGAAAAACAGCTACTTCGCTCACATGGAATCTTAACTGATAACACATATAAACCGATAAAAAAACACGAATCAAAGAATAAAAAAAATGTGAATAATAAAATCGTAAAAGAACTCAAAAATAAATCTTTAACGGAAGCTGAGGTAGAATACTTAAAACTTTTTACAGACTGGAACGAAAATGAAGATCCTGCAATTTATTTATTAAACTTAAACGACGATAATAAAAACGGTGATTTTGATGTTATATAAATAATGATAATAACATGCTCTTACATGTTTATTCAATAAAATACAAAGATATTGAAAACAGACTTTATTACGGGGATTCAATAAAAATAACATTTATGTATCACCATAAAACACAATACAATTACAATAGCATTAATGTTTTTTATAAAACAAATATAATAACAAAAAGTAGTCTATCTACTCATATAAATGTTTGGTTTCTTGGTATTGACGAATAACTACTTGGAATTTACATATTTACAGGGTGAGTAACATAAATTCTGGTAAAAGCTTATTTAATTCAATACATTGGTTATATTATACTAGTTATACAATTACGAATAAGTAAATAAATAAATACCTAATTAATTTATCGCTATCAGTAAACATTGAATTGATAGCATGTAGTGTACTTTATTCCGTGATGTCTTGTCTGAATTTCTTACGTTCGTTTTGATTGAATCAAGAAGTGTTTTGCTGCTTAATCTAAAAGGTCTTGATATATAATGTGATGTTTAAGGTACAGAAATGTCGATAGCCGTAAATGCAGTCCTAAAATATATTTACAAGGTATTTATGTACAAGAATGAAATAGTAAGAATGAAAATGGTGACGAGTGTAAGGAAACACGTTACCTAAGTCTACAGTGGGCCATCATCAAGAAGAGATTATGAATTACGTGGCTGTAACTCAGACGGTTAAAATGTTTTTATGGACAAAGTACATTCAGATTCTTAAAGACGAAAATTACCTTTGGTATTTAATATTTAAATAGTTTAGTAAACATATAGTTATGTATTATAGTGGCCTTGAAAGAAAATTTTAATATTTGTTAATGAAATATGCCGAATAAAAGGAAAACGAGTTTGCTAAATTAGTTGTGATTTAAACTATTTTTATAGCAAAAACAATCGATGTATATTATATAATGTATATAAGCTACAAAACCTGGTGCTACTATAGCAAAAAAATCCTTTTAAAATTGAGTTTGCGTTTTTATTATTAATCCTCTAGCTATTTTCAAAAGAAAATATCTAGCGGTTAAACAAATTTTATCAAAATATTCTTTCACCTCAAAATGATCAATAAAATTTGAGCAACACTGATGGAATATCTTCATAAGACGTTATAAACCTATAGTAAAACAATATTTGGTGTTCATTGAGGATATTATTAGAATATCCATACCATGAGCATTATATAACACTTCTACTCCTATTGACTATTTTATAAGTCAAACAAAAATAACCATTTATCTGACTCTTTTTTTCTGTAACTTGGCCAGTTTTCTTCTTTTGAGTATCATCTCGTATAATGCTTCAAGTCCCTCGTGAAGACCTTCGCCAGTAATAGCGCAAGCCGGTTGCACATGCCACGAGTGCGCATCGCGTGAACCGTGTGGTGAAGACACAAGTTCATGTAATCCTAGTAGCTTTTCTAATTCACGGGGTTCCTTCGCTCCTGGCAAATCCTGTTTGTTTGCTAGAACGAGTATTGGAACTCCTGCATTGTCTGGTGATTTGGCTGTACGTATGAGTTCCATTTTAGCTTCTTCCATTCTCTCAATGTCAACGGAGTCTAAAACAAATATAATGCCATCGGTGCAGCGTGTGTATGATTTCCATAACGGTCGGAGCTTTTCCTGTCCACCTACATCCCATACGAGGAAATTAACACCTTTAGATTTTCCGATTGTGCCTTTAACCTTCTCACAGTTGAAACCTATAGTCGGGACGGTGTTAAGATATTGATCGAATTTGAGCCTGTAGAGCGCTGTAGTTTTGCCGGCGGAGTCGAGGCCCAGCATAACAACATGGAGCGTGCCCTGCGTGGAAGGCAGCGCGTCGAGCAGGCTCGAGTTCTTGCCCATATTTGCACCCATAATGTTTGCGACGGGACGACTATCTGACAATCTCGTCTGGCCGAAGCATCGTGAATATAGGTTGACACCTGAAAAGGAGATGGAAAAAGAGATATAAATTCACTGCTAGATAATAAAAAACATTCAGTTATCTATATTCACTTTAATAATTTTATAATTTATATTTTAATTTAAGCTTGATTTACAAACTTAGACATATTGAAAGTGTAAATAGCATTAAAATACTTTATGAGTCAATATTTAATTTTTAATCAATGAAGTCATATGCTATTATAATTTAAAGAGTGAAAGAAGATCAGCCAACCATACATAAGAATGTTAAAGTAAAAGTACAAGAACTAAACACAATTTGCACAAACATAAATAAAACTAATTAAGATTGACCTTGACAGTTGCGCAATTACTTTGCTTTGAAAAAGCAATTTATTTCTTCAATTTAACAATTTCTTATTATTATCAAACCTATTTTAAGATCAATACAGTTGCATTGTATATTCGTGGTTGAGGGAAATTTGGAAACTATGTTACGTCGGTCTTTGGTGTTGCTTAACGAGTTTTAAATTATTCCGGTTGTGTTGTATTGTACTATGGGTATTAACTTACGTGAATTACTTTAAAATAAATAGCATGTAATAATCGTTTTATTAAAATGGTTATTAAAAATAAATTATACGAGTCGTTTTTATAAGTAATATTAAGTAGAGCGTAAAAGCCGAAGGACTTCCCCACTTTCAGCTTCAATGCAGACTACAGGATATAAATGTGGCAAAATTTAATCTGACACATACAGATTTAATTAAACGTTTTCATTTCCAGTCGAGCTACGAGATAAACACAAATTAAGCCCATACCCAGTCGTGATTACGCAGATTTTAAACCGGGATTTTTAGTTAAGATTCACGAGTTTAAAAAACATATTTTTTGCGAAACCAATATAAAAAAAAAAAATTAATAATAGTTTATAGAACAATGAAATTGAAAGATAGTTTACTTCGACGCAGACAGGTGAATGATATGAGAATTCAATAACGGTAAGAAATGGTAACGGATCGAGAGTGTAGACGAGACAAGATGTCGCCCAGACGCCCTTTAATGCTTCGTACTACTTTCTCTAGCGATTGATAAAAGCCACAGACGGAGGTTCGATTGAGATTGAAATCCAATTCATGCGTTGACATTTCAAAGACGATAGCGGTCACGCCGCTGCTTATATTTTAGACTAAATGCCGTTGTGTATTTAAAAGTTGCACTGAGGATATTGTGTGTCATGAAATCGTATCTTATTGGTTCCTCGTGTTCGAAGAATTCGATGTTTTTTGCACAAATTGTGCCGGGGTCTGATATAATAACTGAACGTGTTATTTTTGACAATACAGGTCAACGACCGGCGGGATTGCACGGTAATTTATTTTATGCCTGACGCGTGGTTTAATGAGTCTAATGATATCATTTTGTCGAGGTTTTATATATATCCATATATTATATTATGCAAATGGAATATCAGATTTTTGGATTGAATATTTGATGGTTATGATTTATATTGTATCTGTAGGGTGGCGACATGATATTTTTTTACTATATTAATGTTCGTAATATCATAACTTATTTTGATAATATTATGCCGTCACAAAAAGTAGTATCAAGATCACATGGTTTAAATTAAAAAAAAAATTGATCAATTACCAATTTTCTTTGGTGAAACAGATAACTATTATAGGTACTTATCTGTTACGTACAATAAACAGTACTGCTTGCGCAATAAATGGTTCAACTCAAGCGATATAATACAACGTACATTAAAATAAACTGACGCTATCTGCCTCTAACGGAGTTAATGTTTTTTTTTTTAAGAGAAGGAACAACTTTTCGTTATAAAAGAAACAGTGTATTTTTTTTACGATGTACCACTAAACAACATCCTTGCGAACTGATCTCTTAATAATCGTCTTAGGTTGAGAAGAATGGATGGAAGATGGCGTTCAATATTAACAAACCCATATTCATGATAGACGTCAAATGCAATGTCTAGCTTAAGAAAACGTGTTTTCTGTTTTATAAAATTAAAATTAAGCGTAAGATTTTGCGTTAATAAAATTTTTATTAAGTAATCAAATCACATCAACTGTTTTTTTATGTTTGTTTATTTAATTTATGAGTCTCCAACAAAAGATACACACTAAATACATATTCTTAAGATTAATCAATGTAAGGTTTACAAGTTGTGTGCACTATTAAGCAAAAAATATTTAATAACAGTTACGACAGAAAGTGAAAAAATAATACAATAGTAAAAAAAAAATATAATAAATAACGGTAAAAAAACAATTTATAATTATTTTTTTTTGTTTCTGGTTTTTATTTGTGCCAAAAAGATAATAAAATTTATCTCGGCACAAAGGATAAGCACTTTTGATTTGTCATTTGTCATGTAAGGTTGACAAGTCCACATTATGTTTAAAGTAGATTAAGTATAGAGTAAGATTCTTTTTAGAGTAAAATTAATTTCCTTACATTTAATAATTATGACTCCGTTAGTCATGTATGTATGTCTATTTAAAATATATATATATATTGACCTGAGAATTCAAATGAATTTACCGTTTTATGTTTTACGGTAAAATATTGAATTCTTTCAAATAATGTGATTCGTATCATTGATAAACTAAAGCAGGTTTCATACCACAATTTCTATTAATTCGAGGTCATAATGAATCGCAAATGGGATCACTGCTTGGGGCCTTCGACCTGTCTATCTTGAAAAACTTGTATGGCAACTTTTGTTTTTATTTGACCGAGATAATATATTTCTTTTCTCTGCCATTTGTTATTGTCATACGAGTATATTGACAGGATATCTGATTAATGTTTAGAACGTTTATATATAAAATAGGAGCATTATTGAAGCTTACTCCTTAGCTCAATTATCCCCTTAATTTAGTCAGTAAGTGCGGTATGTATTATTTATAACACTGTTGGATAGTAAAGCTAAATATAAAATTAAAAATAAAAACACTGGCACATCAAACATAATCTTAATTAAAATAATATAAAGTTTTTTTTTTTTTCTGATTGTATGTGGTCACGTACCATAGACATTGTAAGAAATATTAACCATTCCTAACATACGAATACGCCGTCAAGCAGGGAACTAAGATGTTATATCTCTTGTGACTGTAGTAACAGTGGCTTAGACTTAGTCATCCTTCTAACCGGATTATAACAATACGTATTGCAGTTTAGCGGTAGAATATGTGATGGTATGATGGTACCTACCCAGACAGACTTGCAAAAAGCCCTACCATCAAGTAATAGGTTTTTATAATACTTATTTATATTTAATATAAAATATTTTTACATTTGTATAGGGTTAAATATAGCAGATAGGACTTAGTAATATATAAGTATGTACATTGACATATACATACATGACATAAGAGCCGAGATGGCCCAGTGGCTAGAACGCGTGCATCTTAACCGATGATTTCGGGTTCAAACTCAGGCAGGCACCACTGAAATTTCATGTGCTTAATTTGTGTGTTATAATTCATCTCGTGCTCGGCGGTGAAGGAAAATATCGTGAGGAAACCTGCGTGTGTCTAATTTCAACGAAATTCTGCTATGTATTCCGCCAACCCGCATTGGAGCAGCGTGGTGGAATATGCTCCAAACCTTCTCCTCAAAGGGAGAGGAGGCCTTTATCCCAGCAGTGGGACATTTACGGGCTGCTAATGCTAAAATTGACATATCCAAAAGTCGAACTAAACGGTTTGACAGCTCGTTTTTGGTGAGAGTCGCCAAGATTAGGAACGACCTGCCTTCCTTTTCCTGATAAGTTGAACTCTGGAGCCTTTAAGAGTAGAGTGACCAGGTTACTTTTGGATGGGCGTGACCACCTTCGTCTTCATGTACACTTTCCATCAGGTGAGATGTGAGACAAGCGCCTATTCCATTATAACTACATAAAAAAATACAATCAGTAATGTATTTTCGATGCAATATCAAACAATAGCGCTTTTAAAGTTAACTTTTTTCTTTATCTTTGCCAGTTTACTGGCTTCATATTAATTTATCTAACATTTATGAGTAGAGATCAAGTTGCTATATCATCGCCGGGGTCATGGGGTCGAGAGAAAGCCCGGTATGCTCAGACGGTGGCCCTTTACTTTCACTGTTTTCCTTTGGGCTTGCATAAGTGGAGTTATGATGATCGTCACGTTTAATAACCTTCATTAATTAATATATATTTTCCTAGTGTTGCTATAATTCGCGGTTACAAATATTTTCTTATATTAAAGAATTAAAGTTCAAGAAATTTTAATCTAAGACTTATACAACCTTGTCCTTTGATGGTCCTCTTTAAAAGCACATAAATACAGTCATTAACATATTTAATTAAATACATGTTATTTAATTAAATATGTTAATATTTTTTTAAACGTTTTTAATAAAATCGTATTTAAATATCGTGAATAAAAAACTCCAATATTTTTTTAAATTAAAACAAACTTTACAATGTATATATTTTTTATATAATAATATATCATTAATGTTGCCCAATATCTTTACAGTCGTTTTTATATTATTAACCGTTTTTAATTATTGTTAAATACATTGCTTCCTTTTTTAATATACACCAATACAATTAAGGACGATACAGTAGTGCGAATTAAACGAGTTCGTATCTCGGTTAATTTAAGCGATTATTCAGCCGCATTCTTGACCCAGGTTCAGTATATTTGCATGTTAATATTTCATATAAATGTATTTATTGAACGGGAGAAAGTTAACCTGATCAAAATAAAAGAAAGTAATTTAGTGTCATTTGTGTTGTTTTTAACAAGAAAGCAGCAGTACCGTTAGGTTTTAATGGTTGTTTGATTTAAAATTAAAAATAATTTGAACTTATAGTTCGAATGTTACTTTCACCTGATTTAGAATCTTAATAAGAATATTTAAACGCATTTTTTCTTTCATAAAATGAATTGTTCGATGTTTAGGATAGGTAAATAGACGCACCCTGTCCGATAACACGTAGGTATCAAAATATTTGAATGCGAAAATAAGCTGCGGTCTCGGAGACCGGTAAAAAGTTGTTAAGGCTTACGAAATTATTTAAAGGAAATTAATTTTTGTTATTTGTTATGTCTATTTTAGTTCGAAATTGATAGTATTTGTCTTAAATTAAATTGATTGCAATATCTATATTCGTTGGCAAATGGCTCAAAGAAGTCAGATAAAACAACAAATCTCAGAGTAAACAATTTATCTGTGAGCATCCATTTCAGTAAAATTTCAGTAAAAACAGATGAATTAAGATATAAAAGTCAATAATTCTGCTAGTGCAGTTTTATTTACCGTATAAATGTAATTTTATCAGAGACGAATCGCGTGTCTTACACTTGATAATGCATCGTTTGTAACGTTTGTCTACGCATCATTAATAGTTTGTGCAGTTATGTTCCGCTAGTCCGGCTCGGAATGCGAATCGTCGTTCATATGCGACGAGTGGACGACCCGCGAATGACCCAGCCCTACTTAGACAGGCGGTAACCCACTAATCAACCGTACCTACTTCCGCTTGCATTTGTACGTTTCCTATTGCGTATCTCTAAGGATTGAGGAACTTCTGGTTTATTAAATAAGTGCTTTATCGTTTGTATGGCAATCAAATTCCGTATTAAAGAAAAAAAAAGAATGTATTTTCAAATATATTCTCAATTTCATTTATAGTAATGACTAAATCAAATGGAACGAGACAACTGCGTAAAATATATTATAGTGATCAATACTAAATAATAAGCGCATGTGAAAACCCAGGTACACGCTCTAGACTCACTGTCATAATCTAATCGAACGGACATAAGACGTGCTTTCCGAGGCAAGGGGCATTAAACAGAACCAATTTCCTAACTATAAGCTGAGAATTTCTTGACAAAAACACCTAAACAGAAACTAGCCACTAGACTATTGAGTTACTTCATAAAAAAGGAGAAGTAGAGGTCGATGTCCTTAAATTTTAATTAAAACGCTCGTTGAATCAGTTCCAAATAAAACGTCTGCTTTTTACTGAGGTTAAAATAATCAGCGTATTACAAATGTAATTAAATTCAATTATGGGGAAGCACTCGAATCGGATCATCGAGCGAACAGTAAATTCGGTCAATGCATATCAAATCGAGACCACCGTTAAATGCATGCAGGCCGGCGGCCGGCGCATGCATAACGGAGCGGTCTAAAATTGTTTTAAGTGGAGATTTGTGTGTGCTATACACGTATATCGCGAGTGAGATATGCTATTACCCTGCTATTAAAGCGTCTATTATAAGAGCAGATGGATATCATATTTTATATTCATACAGTACTGTATACCGTAGTATTACATACCGAAATTGAAATTCGACCTTAATCTTATTAAAAAATAATAATAAAACATGTATAAATAAACATAAATATACATGTTTAGAATATTAATATTTAGTATATTGACAATAATAACCGAACAAAAAAAAGCGGTTGACAATACAAAAAATAAATAAATTGATAAACAGAGGGAAATTAATATTGTTTTGAATATATAAATATCGATGATAAAAAAAGATTAGCTAGTTGGGCTGTAAAAGCCATTAAAGATTTTTTGACCATTGATTTATTAGTTAATTCTCGAAACGGTGGTAGAGTTGAAATATGGATGATTCAGTAATACTTTATTGTAAATTGTACTTGAATATAAAATTCATTGGATTTGTTTTTAGATACATATTAAATGTTAAAAATAATGGTTATTTAATATTATATATATATTAAAACTATTTAGTTCAGTTTGTTAGTTAAGTATGTATGTACTTTTACTTTTTATTAATACTCGATTACACTTTAGAATTTAAAAAGTCGTCATTATTATATTTAAAATATAAAATAACTTCTACTTACGTGATATATTAATTAAATCCGTAGATAAAGGAATAACTCGGGTAAATCTGGAACAAAAAAAAAAAACAATAATTAATATACTTATATTTAAAAATATTTTTTATTTATTAGTAAGTATATCGGATGTAAATATAAGTTAATATTACGACGAGGTGAAGAGATTTTGTTCGAAAAAAATTTAATCAACTCAAGGAAAATCTTGAATGATTGCGGATGTCCTCATCCGGTTTTATGCATATCTAACGAAGATGGGGATTTCCATTGTCCTGTTCTTCAAACACTACAAGAAGGCACCGAGTGGCATAAATATTGCACGGATGTATTTCAGAGATACATACCATTACAGTATATAAGATTCACCCGATACCTTTTTTTTAAATGACTCGTGAGTTTTGTTAAGGATGTAACGTCATTATGCCAACTAATTTTATATGCGAGACAAAGATAATATTAGGTAGTTTTCCTGTAACGTAATGCATATAATGTACTCTTCCCCAACCCTTTTTCGAGCAAATATAAGTATACACATAAGGCGGTAAACGGTAATTACGCACTTGTAATACCTTGGGCACTTGTGCATATTAAAGACCATCTTTTAAGTCAAGAGCTCGAAATAAAAAAAAAATGCCAATTAGTCGCGTTGGTTAGATATTAATGTAAAACATTTCTTCTTTTAGAGTAATTTACCTTTGAATTGAGTTAAGACTAACCATTAGAAAACTTTATTATGAAGGACGAGTTGAATTGTATCCACTTTATTCAAATTAAGAGCCCGCATATAATTCTGTGCCTTGCTCAACCAAGAGTAGGGCTCGAAAGCTCTTTATATTTTACAAATAAATTGATATCAAAAATATAAGCAGAAGTATAAACATTGCTAATAATTCCTTTACTAAACTCTACCACCAAGAGTATTGACTTGGGTGTTAATGTAAATTCTAAAGTAATTTTTACGACAATGTAGAGAAACGCATTACGTGTTACATCATTAAATTTGTTAAAACATGAAAATACTCTTTGAAGTAATACACGGAAAAGAAAGTTTATCGAATAAATGCGAATGACGTCATAGTGGAAATGGCATTTTAAGTTAACAAAAAGATGTGATCGTCGCTCAGTTATCACAATACGCGATGAAATCGTGAAATGATGTAAACATCGTTATAATGCACTGTGTCTCACGTGAGAAACATAAAAATATTGTTAAGATAAATGGAGACATTGTATCCCGTGAGATTATTTTTATATATGCAATAACTTTTTTACGTTATTAAAGTAATACTGTTGTAAAACACATGTAGACAATTTTCTGTCAAAACAAAACAATTAAGCAATCGATTACTTTGCGGAATTTTAAACTTAATTTTATATTTGGTAAATATTATATACTAGTCGTTGTCCGCGACTTCGTTCGTCTTTTTGAGATTGGTTGTGAGCTGCTAGGCATAAAAAAGGAGCCTAAAGTATTTCTGTAATAGAAATCTATAATTTTCTTTCTAAAACCGTGACTTTAATTGTAGACATTAACATTATTATATAGCGTACGTGACGTTAAAGACGTCAACTTACTAAAATTCAGACGGTTAACGTATACATATGTAAATCTGTGAGTTTAAAAACCGAGGTCCATATTACATTATGGTACAATAAGCGTTATTTACGAGGCAGTTATGAAGCTTTGCTAAGTCGAATGAGCCTTTTAGTGTGTTAACTATTGCGTAAGTAATTTTCTACACGTGTGAGACGCTCTGTGATGCTGAGGCAGTGGGGTCCTATCTTGTTCTTTCGACTTTAATTTGCATGGCGTAACATTTGGTCACGGATACATGGTTAGATATTACATTGCCTCTACGTGGCATTTTCAATGTAACCGTGTTTATGTAAACAATAAAGAGTGTACTTCAAACGGTTATCTTGTAGAGGTTAATTTTATTCAAATAATTATGACAACTGTAACGAAATTTAAATGTTTTGTAAGATTTTCCGACAATGGCATTCGAATATGAAATAAATTTTCTACTAATTAATTAAAAACTGGATTATATTTTTGCTTAAGTTTACAACATTTTTATGACTTAATCTGTATAATTATATATAGAGTGTCTATTATTCAACTTCAACTGTAACGAGTCTGTTGCGTTATTGTTAAGCGAATTAAAATAATACTTCATACTAATGACATGATATATCACCGCGATTTTTTATTCCAGTACGTTGATTTCATTATGACTTGTAATAAATTTTATTGTTGTTACTATGAATGAGCGTATTATTATTTAGGCATTATTAATAACGTTTTATGTTGATTTGTTTTATTTATTTATCACTTCATGTCTTTACATATTTTGTTCGGATTGAGCTTTTTCTTATTCTTAAAAGTTAAACAATTAATTTTAAGTTGTACACGACATTCCTTTACACAAGCCTTGAAAACATCACCCGATTCGCTTTGAGAGACCTCTGTATGGGAAGTAACCGTTTTGTATCATTTGTCGGAGGTGTTTATGTATTGTATGCTAATTTATGTCTTTATGGTTATAATGGACGTGGGAGTCACAATGAGCCGTTGTCATATCTTATTATCTGCATCTTCAATATTACTTACGGCTTCTTATTTATTTGAGATCAGATTAAAATTTCACTATGTTAAGAAAAATTGTTGTATTTTATAGGTGACAGGCTCATCAAGATAACACGCTCACTAGTTAATCGCCAAACAGTGGTGATTCGTAATAATATATTCTAGTTTGAATGGTAAGTGACGCGGTGTAATTACAGACATAAGAGACAATATTTTGATATTATGGTTGACAGCGCAGTATGAGGATTGGTTTATACATCTTGTAGTGGTAGGTTCTATATAATACCTAAAAGGGGTCTTTTTTTTTGGTCAATATTGGTCAGAAAACGTGAATCGTAACCGAAGATTGCTGGTTCAAGTACTAGCAATAACAGAGAACCATTAAATTTTCATGTATTTAATTTATGTCTGCTTGTAATAAGAAACCTGTGAGGAAATCTGCACGTGTAGGATGAATATCTGCCAAATTTGTAGCCAACTAGGATTAGCGCAGTGGAAAACACTCCAAACCTTTAGAGAAAAGTAAGCCCGGCAGTGAGACATTTACTTAACTACTTTACAATATCTATGGATTAAGTTTTTTCGTAACAAACAGTATGCCTATTTGCTCATTGGACTTTCAAAAACAAATTAAAAAATAAACCTATTTTTTTACAAATAAATTTCTAAATATACATAAGACACTTTATCTTGAAACAGTTCTCATGATTGGGTAATAAACGTTACTTAAGTTCACATCGCCCAGCAATTTGGTCTCAAATTGTTATTATGACACTTATGATTCGGTTCTCATATTTATGTTCATTGAACTCGGATCGTGGTTAATCTAAGGCGTGACTTCTAGCGTCGTGATGATACATGTTCCGTTTTTCTTTACACTACAGAACACTTTAATGGAATATAACTGTTTTTTAAGCAAATATTTTTATACAATTTGCAGTGGCAACCACTAAGAATAAAAAGAGTTTATTCCATAGACCGTTGGAAATAATGAATTTAAAATGCCTTCTACGGAAGAAAAAACAATTTTCTATTATTAAAAAATAGACAGTAAAATGTATCCTAGTAATTTGAAGTAAAATTAAAGAATAATTTTACGAAGAACAATAATAAACACCCTAACTAAACATCCACTTAACAGTTAAAAAAAAAAAAACAACCATCAAGTTGAATCATACTAACGAATCTTCTAATTTCCGACTCTAATTCCACCCTTCCAAGTCCATTTTTTTTGTCAATTTCGTATGAGTATATCCTCAACTTCTATTTAATAAAAATAAAAAAGAACATCAAAATTGATTCTTAATCGGCGAAGCTATTAAGATCAATCAGTTCACATACACACGGCGAATTGGTAACCTCTTTCTCTTTGAAGTTGGTTTAATAAGGTTGGTTTGAAGATATTTATATAAAGTGTGTGTTTATTTCAAGAGTAGGTAATGTAGGGTAACATTAATAAGCATTCATCAGTGACAGCCGCCTATTTGTAACAAGACGAAATTGCTAGGAAAATATACAAGGAGTCGTTACCTACTTTCACTGAGAGTAAGTCAGTTTTATTAAGTATTAAATGAGATCATGCTAAAAAGAATTTTCTTTGTGGACGTTTGGTGTGTGAACTCAAAATAACTATCAACTCAACAAGAAAATATATTTGGCTTTGTAAGTGTCGGTTTTGGCGTTGAATTTGAGGATATTTGGATGAATATATTATTTTCTCCCCGTAGATCCATTGGCTAGATTTATTACAGTTACTGCCAAGGGCCATGCCTAGTCAGCCAGTAGTTAGCAAGTTACACTCTCGTACCTCGGAAGGCAATTGAAGCCGTTGGCTTTCCGCCACCTCTGGCTATTATTGCCGTCCCATCTGACTATGAGAGTAAAGGGAAAAAAAATCGCATGTTCTTGTACACTGCACTATATTCTGTGTAGCCGCAATCGGGCTGGAGGAACAACCGTGGAGGTCGAATTGGGCGATTAGGAAAATTTGTATATCTTTGAAGTAATACATACCATTAATAAATTTACAAATGTTTTTAAAAATTACATGCATAAGACACGTAATGTGTAATTCTCATCGATTAGATAATAAAATAATTTTTATATAATGAATGTAATAATTGACGCATATTCGCTGAACATACTCGTAGCGCTTTGTTATTTCTCTGAAACTAAATTCGTTTTATCTGTGACCTACATTGAATGTTGATAAGTGTAAGCGACTGTGATGTTCCCAAACAAGTTAGACTGCGATGTCACAGTTCGGTACTGGAGACCGGATTGGGGCCGACGAAACCGTGGTGCGTCAATTTCATTAATTTAATTTCTAACTAGCTTTCCTTTTGGTCGTCAGCATCCGTTTGATCGTTGGAATTGACAGTGGAAACGAATTGTGGTGACAGATGATCCGTTATAAGGTCAAAAGGAAATAAACAACAAATTAATATAAAATATTCGTTAAATACTTTGTTAATTGAGTAGTTATAGTGTAATTAGTTTCCGAATAACTTAGATCACGTTCTTGTCCACATCGCAATATATATAATAATATGTTTGTTAAGTTTATTGGAGAGCCGGTACCATCTCGGACTTTCGGCTAAAAACAATACGTGGATTTAAAAAAAAATATACAAAACGTATGAGTATGTATAAGTGTGTGTATAATGTCTACGTGTAGTGTGTAGATGAATGTTTGTATGATTATTATAAGTGTGTGTAATGTTGTGGTTCTTTTTTTAAATAGATTAATTTTGGTTCGGTATTGGAGTTCACTTTAGTCTTTGTCACACGGTAACAGAAATTATTCTCATCTGAGCAAGTCTGAGTTGCCACCGAGTCTTCATGAGCTGAATTTATGATTATAATTAAATCATCTTATAAGTGTGTGTCCTTTAAAGTCCTCCAGTTACAATTATTTATAAAACAGCTAAATACATGAGTATGTAAAGGATATCCATCGTACTCAATATGGGTTATCTGTCTAGACTAATGTTAACAACTTAATTTAACTTAGTACCCAAACATTTCACAACCTACTAACCTATACGTTTTAATTAAAAGTAATTAGTAATGTCTATTCACAGGACACTGGCCTTTAATGAGATTATTGAAGAGACGATGCAATATAACTGCGTTTTATGTTACTAAGTATAATTGTTTATTTTTATTATAAGCGTAATAAACATAAAACAATAAATAATTCAGTAACAGAAAAAGTTATTAAATCTTTAGTTATACAATATTTTCAATAGGTATATTTAGATATTGCGCTTTTACATAAATACTGACCGAAATCAAAATCATTAACTTTCGGTAATTTATATTTATTTAAAAATGTTTTTATTCTACCGTGTAGAGTTGAGTTTATTTTACAAAAAACATTATTTTTCAAATGTTTTACTAAAAAAATCAGGTCAATTGAAAATCTCTGACATATTTACTGTTTACTCCCCTTGCGACTCTGTTATTGATGTTGTATTCGTTAAAATAATTCTAGCCAACACTGTGTTTATTTATTTACTAGTGTAAAAACTTAGTCTTAACTCAAGAATAAAACAATATTTATTAGGTTTTCTTATATAAATTGATAAGAATTTTAAATAATGTTTTAATCAATAAGCAGCTAAAATATATATATTCAAGAATAAATTTTCCCGCCATTACGAGTATCTGTCGATGTTCGTGTTACCAGATTAAAAATAATATAATAATAACATACAGATAATAATAATTGATATAATATTTAATATAAAGTATTACATTCTTATTGAGTCTTACACTACAATACAGGCAGTACAAATAATAGGCTGAGTGGATGAAACTCTGAAAAACCGATGATCGCGAGTTCAAATGAGTAGGGTGATATTCTACCAAATGTGTAGATTCACATTTGGTAGAATTTCATTTCATTGAATAGGCTTGGTATGTTATCCAAAATAGGAAAGAAGGCTTTTGCACAGCAGCAGATTATTTATGGGCCGTTACTTCAACCTTAATATCTAAAACATAGAAAGAAAGAACATCAGTTGCCTTTTAAGGGTTGAGGCATAATTTATTTTTTACTAACAAATTAAATTAATTTCTTTTAATTGATATAAATATATAAAAGTTTACCGATTTTATTACAGACATATTTATATTTAAAATACATTTTTTTTAATCGTATTACTCATTATAAATATATATTTAAAAACGTATGGATTTACTTACAGTCGTAGGTATTAAAGATTTTTGTCTCACACAGCCATGTATGCAACAAATTGTATTGTTTTCACGACGAATGATGTCAGTGTTAATTACTAAATTATAGGTACATGTATAGCAGTCGATTATATCAAAGACCTTGGCTACACATTGCATCGAAATAAAATAATAATGTATTACGTTATTTCAATACAGGTTTTATATAATTAAAAAAATAGTTAGAAAAAATGTTTATATTTATGGTCAGTCAAAGTAAAAGTCTTGTTGAATAACAAATATTGACTTGAGAAGAACTAGGCTAACAAAGATCAACGGGATATTTTATAAGCAAATTAGTTGTCGCCCGCGGTTTCGTTCACATTTAAGGCGTTGGTTGGCAGTTATTAGGCACAAAAAGAAGTGGTGCTTACTTGTTCTGCCATTAAAGTTTAAACAGGTAACATATTTTCCGTTAAATCTTCATTATTAATAATATATAATGTAAAACACAAATACTGAGAAGTTTGACCGCTATTAGAAAATTTTTGCTATTAGAAATTTTATAGTTTAAGCTATAATAAAATGTCATAAAAAAGATTTACGGGTCATGTACTGCAATTACCTACGAGTTAAAATGGAAATGTCATCAAATATAGTTTAAAGTTGTCAAAATATTACTATATTTATTGCTATTTTATTATACGTTGCTATGATGAAAATGTTTGTTATGTATTTGGAAAGTATGATTTTGGGGGTCGTTAGGGGTTAGGCATAAAAAAGTATTCGATATCGTCCCTTGGTGTTCAAGTCCGCTTTATACGAAATTTCATTCAATTCGATCCAGCCGTTTGACCATGAAAGAGCAACAGACAGACAGAGTTACTTTCGCATTTATATTATTAGTATAGAAGCATATATGTATGTTGTTATATGAAAGATTTTTATTATCTTATACTTTGAAAAAAATGTTTGTAAAACAAACTTATATATAATAATAGGTAGTGGTATATCTGTTTGAGACTAATATACCTCGACCAGACATAAATTTGACCGATAATATGTGCCTTTTTTTACATAAGATTAATTAGTATCCACGATGTTGTGACTCGTCAGCCGCCGCCAAAAATCGTTGAAACACATACACTAATATGCCATTCAACAGATAATCCAGTCAATTGATATACATATATGCGCAGATAGGACAACGTCTGTCGGGTTCTGCTGGGTTAATATAAATAAGATACTTATCCATATTACTAATATGTTAATAGACTTTATTGTACACCACTTACATAAAACACAAAAATTTTAAGACTAAAAAAATATGACGTGATGTACAAAGGGCGGACTTATGGCTGATTAGCCGTTAATTAAATTGCTAATTTAACCAGTTGACTGCGACATATATACACATGTATATAAGACATGTGATTTAAATTTAATATTATAACGTTTTTTCCCCATCTTTTTAATTATACGTTTAAATATTACGCCCTAATTACTATTCGCTTAGGTGTAAACTTCAGATTGATCGAAGTTGAGATCTGACTAACAGCTCACTATTGTCAGAATAAGGATAAAAGTTTAAATAAAATATTAGTTAGTTGTTTTGTAATAAAAATAATATAACATGCAAATTCAATCTCGTTAGTAGTTTTGATAAATCAAACAGGTAGTTTCAACAAGTTTAAATGTTAATACCTCAATAAATATTCAAGGGCCATTAAAATCATTGACCTTAGTGTTGAAATATAGGTAATTTGTAATTTGACTATAATTTTCATTATAATAAATTAAGTTGCATTGTAAATGTTAATTTTAAATGTAGATCACTAATTCTTAGGTAAAGTAAAGAGTCTCCCGTAAGGCTGGTTCGGCTTTAAAGAATATCAATGTAAATGTTGAATATAAAACAGGCAACTTTCCGCTTCGTTTCTCTTATTTGATTTTTGGTAACTTATTCAATTATAAATTTGTAACAACTTCTAATTAGTTCATATTGTGCTACGTTGGTTTTGTCAGCGTTACCTGTTATTTTGGTTTTGAAATTGGAATTTTTATTATCTATTTCTCTGCTATATCATTATGTTGTTTTTTAATAAGGTACTCGTTAGAAGTACTTTTAACCATTGAGGTGACTTTAATGACTCTTAGTGAGTCAATTTATGCTGACGTATGTAGTTACTTTTAGTTCGATATATTATGTTACAAGTAACAAAGTTAATTTATCTAATAAGTTTATTCTTAAAACAACTATGACGTAATAGGCCTAAAAAATCGGATAAAGCAAAGAGAAAAGGAGAACAAAAGGTAACAATCTTATCTGCAAATCGGATTCGTGTTTAAACTTGGAACAGTAATTAGAATAAATGAGAAATAAAGATACAAGTAACTTTGTTGATTAAGATAAAACCAGTGTGAAATCGAGGTAAAACTTGATATATTTTCTTGAGACGATTCAGCGAGCGGCAGCTTGAGTGTGGTTTTAAGGGCCGGAACCGACATGCTAAGTCCATTTGCATTTTTCGGCCGTTAATATTAACTTTACATGCGGACAAAGGCCTCGAGAAATGCTGAAACAATTTCTTACAATTTTGCATTTGCATTTAAATTACATTTAAAATTTTCGAATGTTTAACTTAGGTTTGAATAATTTGGAAATATGACTAGGGGCTAACATTAAGGGCATTAAAATTCGCCAGAGAGATAGATCGTAGATGTCTACGAATTGTTAAGTGAATGTCTTTAATTTAAACATTTATATTTTCGCACGACACTTTGCACAAACCTGCTATCATTGCCGAGACAAACTGGTCCCTTATAGCGTGTAGCGGTAATCTAACTTCACTGCATCTGCCTTCAGCTAAAACCATTCAGAAGACGTTGACCGCATATCATTTTCAAGTCAGATTAGACACACCGTCCACAGAAGTTAAGGCGCTATGTTGCACACATTTGATTTTTATCAGGATGAGAGCAAATAACTCGATATTTTCTGAAAATTCATGTGTAATTACAGTTACTCTTGTTCTTTAAATTTAACTTTATTTGAATTATCATTCTTTTTTTATATATTCTTTCCGACTAGATATGGCCTTTGCAATTTGCTAAGTATGCGTGTGAGTTATTGACGTCACGGTCTACTTTTTTGTACGAGGTTGTCATTCGTGCAACAGATGAATTCAAATGCTATTGAAAGCTGAACATTCACTGGACAGAGGCCCTTTTATTGCGTTTATGCTGCTTTTATGAATAGATTTAGCATCCAATTACGAAAAAAAAAAACGTTTTTCTTTTATTTTGCGACGTGTTTATAGCGATATCAAGTATTTATAAGCGGCATAAAAAACAGAAATAATTTATTTTTTTAAAAAAGGTTAGTCTGAATCACAAAATGATCTGGTAATGAAATTTAATAAGGATGTATCATTTCCTCCATTATTTTTTGTTACGATAAAGGTCGCTACAAGGTCGATACTGAAGAACATTTGCGAATTGGATAATGCTTAATTGCTTTTGTATTCAATTAAGAAAAATGTGTTTATTTAATTACGATCTGATTCCAAGTATGTTTTAATGATTTTTTACTGAGTAGTTTTTAAGTGTAAATTAGTTAACGGTTATTTCATTCGAGTAATTCAATAAAAAATATTACATTAAATTAATTAAATTTAAATTAAATTAAATTCATACACCATTACTTGACTTTGGTAATACTATTATTATCTTTAATAATTATAATAAATAAAATTATTATTAATATTATTGGGGAGTTAAGTTGTTGTTCTTTTTTTATAAAAGTTATGATGTTTGATTTTAATAACATTGTGTGTCAATTTGTCTGTATTAAAACAGTTCTAGTATCTGCGAGACGCGCTAGAGCTCTACCAAACCCATTCATTAATCTGTGGCTATATTATCAACATATTTGTGTGACAATACACTTTTATAATCTAGGCTTCTTAAAAACGTTCAAAAACATTAAATTGTAAGGTTCAGTAATCTAGAGAATTATCGTGTTAAAAGGTGAAAACGAACAATTCTGAAAACGAAGATAACATACGTTTCGAATGTAACAATTTCCACCCTCCTATAAAAGGATATTTTTTTACGAAATGGATAAAGAAAAACTGATAAAGAAGATCAATCATATAAAATAGATTAGTGTAAAAGAGGTAATAAAGGAGAACTAATAACTCGATTGAGGTTCTTATGCGGTTCTTTTGAGGTCTGAGATATATATGTCTTTTTCCAAACCGGCGATACATTTTCGACCAGAAATGTAACATACATTTATTCCTCTATTTTTTAATGCAAGCATTTGACTTTGATAAAATCGTAATATAAAATGAACAGCTACTTAGAGAAATTTTACAAATACGTCGTTATGATATGTACATCTACTTATATATATCATATACATACATATGTTGGTCTTGTAATTGGATTACATTACTGATATTAGTTGCACATATTCAATTACAGTTCAACCTGAGTAATCTAGTACTCAGTAGGTTGGTGTAGGGTTTGCATTCTCGAATTCATATGAAAATCTCGAATTCAGCTATCGAGTAACTGTAAAAGGGACCGTAACTTTATACTTTATCTTATACTAGCTGAACGGTCTACTTTATCCGTGCGAAATTTATAAAAAAAAACTTAACCTATAACACACAAAACTTAGGAGGGTCGAATTAAAAAAGTAGTATATGTCTTTACCTGCAACTCATACTATGTAACTCCAAATCAAATTTTATCTAAATCAGTTTAGCGATTAAAGCTTGAAGAGACAGACAGACATAGTTACTTTCGTATTTATAATATTATTATAGAAATAAATCATTTCTTTAAAAAAATGTATTAAGAATGACAATATATTAAATTTAATTGTATAAATACTACCTAGTATGTACTAGATAACAAATTTTCTGTTAACGCTTCAATTTAAATAATGTATTATTTAAAAATACAAATACTGAGAAGGTTAACAGCTATTAGAAAATGTTTTAGCAATAAGAAAAAACTATAAAAAATGTTTTACGGGTCGTTTACTGCAATTACCTACAAGTTAAAATGGAAATGTCATCAAACATAGTTTACGTAGTCATAAGCTTAATATGTTTATTAGAGTTGCAATACAGATAATGAAAGTATACAATACTATTAATAACTAGTTATTGCCCGCGGCTTCGCTCGGCTTTTAATTCCTAACTTCTAACGACCCTGTTAAGAATTAGGCATAATAAAGTGGTACAGTGGTTTGGCCGTAAAAGAGTAACACAAAGACAGACAGACAGATTTACTTTCGCATTTATAATATTAGTATAGATTATAAGTGCTATGGCATAATATGCAAAGATTTTTTTTCATGTCCTCCAAAATTACCCACCCGATGGTAAATGCTCACAACTGACCATAGAAATATTAACTATCCCTTATATCGTCACCAACCTCGGGAACTTAAATTTTATCCGTGCCTTTAGTTACACTGACACGCTCCTTTAAACTATGCATACAACAATACAGTTTTAAGTATTGGCGGTTGAATATGCAGTGACCGGGTAGTACCTACCAAGCTAACTAACAGCCCTACTACAATTTATTTGATTGTAAGTTCATATATGTGTTAGTAAATATAAGTAACAATATAGAAATTTACTTTAGGAACAATGTACTTGTTAACTAACACATAAACATTAAATTAGAAAAGGCTTTTCTCTAAGTGTTGATATTGTCAATTATTGTAATATTCCACTTCTATTGAACTCCTTGGTCTAAGGAGAAAACAGGTGTTCCGATTTCGATTAGAAAATATCACTGTCTATGAACGTATAATCTTGTTCGGAAATGACCCTCAGTTAACGAACAGGTTACAGTTTGCGGTCACCGACTCGAGAAATTGCATTCAGATTTCAGCTAGTCTAATACTAAAATGTTTAATTTACATACTAATGTAATTACTACCTTTCAATGGTTACTTTTATTTTTTAATAAGTTGTTGATTTTTAGTCTTTAAATAATAAAGTTTTTGTAATGTAATTATTTGAACAATGGACAATTATGTTTTTAGGAGTTACTTATATTGTCACACAAGAGTTGGAGCTAACTTAAGTATCAACTTAATTACATATTTAACAATCAAGTTAACTCTATCATTTATAATTTTTGTTCAAAAAAAAAATGAATGGTCCTTTTCAGTATACAAACATACACGTAAGGATATGATACTACGCTGTTATGAAATTAACGAATTAAATCTGAATTTGTATAAAAAGTTTGAATATTTGGTTAAAATGTTTATTTCAGGCGTCTTCAACTATGATGCAGAATACGAGTCCGTTAGTGTATATTCTTGTTATTTCACAAGACTAAACCAATTACTACTAAATAGCTGCCAAAAAGATTATCCAACATTTGTCAGGGCTTTGCGAAACGAATTCACCTTCAAATCAATTGCTCACGGGATTGTACAAAAAGTATTACAGAGTCAAGGTAACGGCTGTGCGGTAATAGTGTTTGATCTGACTGTACAGGTGTGCTCAATGTACCTTGAAGACGGGTTCAGTCATTAAAATACTCATTACGGATATTATTACTACGGTAAGACCGAATTAAGTATAAAAGAAATGAGATTATCCATTTATTTCCATTGTGTGTTATCGCGTGTCCCGTTTGAATTATTTTTTTTATTAGCTTTTAAATCGATATTTAAAATTTGTAAGCCACCAGGTATTCATGTTCAATATTTTTACATTGATTTTGTGGCGATGAAACAATAGAGTGCACGAATTCTTTTATATATATAGATATGAAATGTTTAATCCATCGTGTTTTTCTAGTTAAAAATAATCACGTACTATTGACATATGGTCCTTAAACAAGCAAAGAATAATAAAAACATATTGTAGTTGATTGATAGCCTTGTTTGCATATACTTGCGTTATCAGAAATACTTAAAACTACACGTTTAGTCCCCCACTCATAACAACTAAGATAACCTTGCATCGTGATTTATTCTATCATTTCCGACATTATGCACGTTCAAAACACATCGTAATATTTATATACTTGCTATTTACACCATGATAAACAATAAACTAAACATACATTAAGTTTAGTTGTAACTAAGTAAATATAAACTAATTTAAATTATGAACGTACAAAACAACGTTATACAAAAATGCGTTTTGACGTCGGGATATATATATAATCAGTGTCACCTGAAGCGATGGCCATAGTTTAAGTATAACTCACAAAAGTATTTTGCTTAAAATACTTTTTTTTTAATGACACTTGCTAGTGGCAATTTTTCATTTTACAATGCATTAAGAGTATTATCGTGTCATACTTAGTTACGGCGTATGTAATAGTATCTGAGTGCTCGTCTGAAAATCGTTCAAAACTAAAATTTTATTAACGGCTATGTCAAAAATATAATATAATATTACATATTCAACATACATACATACATACATACATTAAGTTATTAAACAGATTAAAAACTATTATGATTAATGTTCTAAATAATTTCCACTCAAGTAGACGAAATCTCTTCTTTATTATGAAGATCAAATGATTGATAGAAATACAATTATTGGTTTGTAACTTATTCTTAGTAATATAGTTATACGTAACAGTTTGCTGATAATCTAAGGGTCTGGCTTTTGATTCGATTTTCTTGATTAAATTGGATGTTTTCCAAAGAGGGTTTCGAAGTAAAACATTTGATATCTGCGAAGGCTTTTCTTCAAGAAACATTTGAATGTCTTTGAAAGAAAGATTTTGTAAAAGAAAATAAAAGTGTACACGACAAAAAAATAATCACGTATGTATGAATATATTTTCAAGAATATAAATGAAACGATTCAGAGATAAACTAAGATGCTTTCTACCGTTTTACGTAAATAGAAAGTTTAACGAGCGTGTTATCGACATTAGGTTATCAAAACATATTATTGAACGTCGTTGGTTATTTTCCTTTCTATATTATTGCGGGCAGTTCCGGATTAAGGACTCTTGATAAAAGGAAATAAGCTAGCAATTCTCCTACGGTTCGGCAAAGGTCTCCTCTTGGAGTGATGGTTTGAGGCTTATTTCACCAATCTGTTCCATTGCGGGTTGATTGAACATGTGAGTGGAGTTTCATTCAATACACATTCCCTCACGATGTTTTCTATTGTTACCGAGAATGAGTGGTGCTAGCTCAGGTATGAAGCCTTATGCCTTCGGTTAAGATTCACGTGTTCTAGACGCTGAACCGATTGAGCCTACTGAATACTTGATGCTCTAATATTGGTTGGTCAATAAAAAACTTGGTCAAGTAAAATTCTCGACCACTTTTCTTTTCTTTATATAAAACGAAATTGCTCGATAGTACATATAGAAATCAATCAAGAGAGGTTCTGAAATCCAGGTCACGCGTCAAAGATATTTCCATGTAATAAACTGGGATTAACAAATGTCTGTCGCTGCCTTCGGTAAAGAAAGTTATTTATAAGAAATCTAAATTTCTCTATTCTCGCCAATTCATATAGGAGCAGAGCGGCGTGGTGGAATAAAATACTAATGATTTGCCCTAAACGAGAGGTGTTTGAGCAGCATTTGCATATAAAGAAGGTGTATTCTTTTTTGTTTTATGAATTTAAATGAAAATAAATGAACAAGCTGAGTTTTCTTTAGCTTCTAGGTAGCATTTATAACTTTGTTTGTTGAAAAATGTCGATTCAAAAACACTTATAACAAGCCTTCTTATATAAAGTATCTTTGTTTTGATAATGAACAAAGTGTACTTCCTCCGTCTTCTGATGTTGTTAAATTCTATGAAAACATGTACAATTTTTTGAAGTCCTTGTTCATGTCAAGAAAGTAAAAAGGCAAAAAGAAACCTTTCCATTCCGTTATACTCTATAACTTGGTTATTTTTTTAGTGGCAATGAAAATTCTAAATCTATTATAAATAACACACAATAATAGCCTTTATTATTGTAATTTAAGTGCTATTATTGGTTACTGGTTTCGGTTTGGGAGGTCTTTTTGTCTTGTTGAATAATTAAAAATTAATGCTGTGACGTATTACGGTTATACCGTGACAGTGATTACAGCTTGGTTGATCTTTAACAAAGATGGACATAGACTAGCAATAATAAAATGTCAATTATAGTTCAGATTTTATTATAATTAATGTGACTGGAATAGAGGCCATTGAACTTTATTAACAGGAAAGGCTAATCTTTTCGTATTAAAAGATTAAAATAAATAATTTGTATAGGAATTTGGAGATTAGAAGTAGCTTTATGTTAATTAAATGTATGTTTTTATTTATTCAGTTACGGTAGAAAGCAAGTCAGTTATGTCTAGTTAAATATAAGTAATTAGTGAACTGTAAGAATGAAATGTAAAAAGTATATATGTTATTGCAATAACAGTAAACGCGTCGTTGTTTCCAAAATAATGAAATATTGCCTTATTATATTCAACTGGAATTCTAACCAGTCCACCTACCAAGTCAGTCAGTCAATAGAGCTGACTGAGGTATGTTATCTGTCAAGTGCGTCTATGATTATTACCAGCACTCGGTGTATCACCTCATTTGATGACGGAGACGTCAGCATATGGGTTGATACAGACTACCAAGATAGGCATTTCCAAGCAGAGCTGACGCCAGGTTGTAAAATCTGCCTTACGTCTATTTTATCATTTTTTCTGGCATAATTTACAACACACTTAATTTTAACATAATTGATATTTTATACTTTGCATATGAACTTGCACGAGTAAAAAAGCAGGGAAGACTTTCTAGCTCAGAATAATAATGATGATATATCATCATCGTTATTAATATGATCTAGGACTTTTCTCGGCCACTACACTGTATCATAGCACTGGATATACTATAGTGTGTGTACGCAATCATAAGTTCAATTTATTTTTTCTCATTTGATGAGACAGAAAATCCGACGAAGAGAAGAGTATAGGATCGATCGTGTAAAAAAAATCTTGACACAAAAACTCAATAGTTTCTTATTGGCCCAACTCGATATTTGAAACCAGGTCACAGGGCACTTGATCATCTAGACGGGTCGAGCAATAAGCCAGGTCTGTAACATAACAAACATGTTATGTACAGTACAGATTGATCGTGGTAAAATTTATATTAGTGAATTCTATTTGCGTAACGTTCCATCAATCACAAAGATGGCACTGTGAGTGTCCCACTAGGTCGTTCTCATTTCTGTCCCCTAATATCCGACCTATTTATTTGCCCATCACTCAGCGAGCAACAAGCTAATGAGGGATATAATGTACTAGCTAAGCCAACTTTATTGCCAGTGACGCAGTCAAGCATCCCTTTGTTTTCTAGTTAGATACAATATATATTTAAAATTACTATTAAATAATAAATAAAAGATAAAATATATTATTGTATTAATATAAAGGTAGGATAATAAAAATAATGTTTGAAAATATTCTTTAAACGTAAAGGATGTACATCTTCTGTCTTTGTAATATCGTTTCTAGAAGTCTGGATTCTTGTTATTAAAGTTATTGTTAGTATGACTAAGGGAAATATGTTCACTAAAATCATAACTATAAAAGGTTATGGATTACCTTTTGTCTCGCTAATCAACACTCAGCGTCATATATTGTCAACGCAAACTCGAGAACAGGGTTACAACAGAGTTAGGTATGTTTAGACTTATAATTTTAATACGAACAAAACATTTATCAAGTAGTATGATAATGTGAGTTTTAAATAACTCACGTTGGAAGAAATATTGTTATAGCTTGGATGACTACATGTTTTTCTTAGTTATTTCAGTCCCTTACGGATCGTTTTGATTGCTATTTGTCTGATGAATGTTTTCGAAGTTATTCTTTTATTATTTAAAAATATAAATAATTGTTTTTTTTTTTCAAAAAATCTAGAGTTTATACATTCTCTATTTTTATATTATTTTATTAAGATCTTATTAGTTTTTTCATTTAAATATAAGCAAATAAAACGCCTTTGTGAATGGCTTTTTAATTAAAGATCCTAACTCATATTGTTCTCAATCTAAAAACAAATAACGATAAAATACTTAACGGCCATAATAAACTTCCTACCGTCTGCTTCTTGGAACAATAAAATTTGTTTAAACCCATTATATTCACGGCATAGAACTTATACTTCGAAATTAACTTTTGTTAAAGATACAAATTTACCTTTCCTTATTTTCGTGGACATTAATTAAATGAAATAATTATTTGATTAATTTGTGAAACATCAATCCCTTATAGCAATATCTTAGTGTCTTTAAATGTCTATCTCATCTTAATATTTCATATTTAAGCAACTGTATGTATTTTTTTAACGACTAAATATAAGCTTATTATTTAATACAGTTACTACATAACATAATAATCTTAAATAAAAAAAAAAAAAACATAAAAATGTTTTGTATGAAATTACAAAGATTCTAAATTTCAATGTTAGATGATCACTTAAAACGCCATGGTTAATAAATAAATATATCAGCTTTTGTTTAATTTTGTGCCCGCTCTGTAAGAGTGACTAAATATCACAATAATGACTCAGATCCTATTAGATGTTTAGTAATAGCCGCGAAGTCAACAGTTTTTTACGTTGATATTGTAATGGATTTCTTACTTTTTTTGTCTACTAAATCGTGGGTGTTAGAAGACGTTATTAATGTTATACACAAACGTCCGTTATCTACAGCAGTAGAATATAAAATTAACTATTGAATATTCATTAAAATATATATTTTGGTAGCACATATAATATAAATTAGCTTTAAGTATTATTTTATAATGGCAATCCGACATACACAGAAAGATTTCAGGTGCAAGACCTGCAAATTTCTTCTGGCTGCAATTGAGAATTTATCAGCACAGCACTGACCTATCTTAAAATAGAACATTTGACCTCGGGATGTAAGTCAGTTAAGTAAATTAAAAATATCCACTTTACAATTATTGACCACGTGGAATTGTGGTTAGTGTGCTTGCATCAAAGGAGGTATTATGATAATTAAATTAATGTTCAAATATTTATTTGAAAATAGATCATATTAGAATAGTACAAGGCAAGTATGGTAAAAGTTCCACACTTCATAAAGAGGCTCGAATGTCTCGAGATCGTCGCTGGCCCACTTCCCTATTGTTTACATACAGTCTGCGGTATTTCAAGCGTGTATCTCGTCCTTTTGTCTCAGGATTCCATTGTCTATTCTGCATATTATGAAACTATGCCCACGTTGACGAATGAATGGAGAATGACGAATACTTCAGAACAGCGCGGATTGTCATAGACTTTAAAGTGTATCCGACTGTCTTTTTTTACTACATCTGGTTTAGATGTTAGTTATGTTAATGAACACAAAGTTTTGGAAATAAATTTTACATACTTTTAATGCTATGTTAATGATAACAATATAATAAAATATATGATATATTATAATTATCATTATTTATATTCGACCTAATTAGCTTGAATTATCAATTCTGAGCGACTTATCAGATAAATATTATAAATGCGAAAGCAGTTGTGCTTATTCGTTTGTTATCTCATCACGACCAAAATACTAAACTGATCATAATTAATTTTAATATACAGGAGTTTGGAGACTATAGGAGAAGGACATAGTCATATAAATTACGGAATCTAAAGATTAAGTGGCGGGAAACAGCTAATATATAATAAAATTTAATGTATATGTTATATCCATGTGACAGGACTTAACGGTTATGAAACGGAACGTTTTCTTGAACGTGACAGGAAGTGTGACTGTTTAAAGGCCAGCATATCGTCGGTCATATCACACAATTATGTCGGCGGGATTTTAACATGCCCAAAATGTAACTATATGCATTCCCATAAAATCGGCTTTATATGCCATACTAAAATAATTCATACTCACATATATGGAACGCGACATCGCTGTGGCCAAAACTGGCTAGGAAGATTACTGATTATTCAGTTCAATAAGATATTAGATATTTATATAAAAGCATCAATTGACTATAAATTATATAAGTGAATAGGAATGTTATTTAAGCAAACAATGACTGCGTTTATTTATTGATCTATCTCCGCATATTCCCACAGTCACAGCTGCACCCTGCGAGGGGGTGTATGTTCCCACACATGTGCTTCAAATCTGTGCATTGGACCACTTTGTATCCGGATGCGCAAACAGCTTATGGGAGGAAGCACCTTGCACTACTGATGTTACGTAGCATATTTGATTTAATCACTTTGCAGATATCGAATATGTTTTTATATTATTTTTTTTTTGTATTAGTAACATTTATATATAACTATTTATAAAATGTTATCGGATTATCGTTCTTCTAGCTATATATATATATATGTATACAGCTCCAAGATTGAATGCATGATAAGATTTGGTGGACTGAATATAATAATTAATATAAAGGAGAAAAATTAGTGACATAATTATAGGTTTATGAATAATTATATGTATTTGTATATCTATGCCGTCAATATATTGTACAGCCAGTACTGTATAATGAGAATTATACTTTAATTAACTTTGTCTATGTAGGGTATGTAATGAATTGCGAACGTTATTAACCATTTAAGGGTAGCGCAGGTGATGTTTTCATTCCTAACAAAAATGTTTTCCTCTTACTTTAGTCGATTGAAATCTTTAATAGGACAACGGAGTAATTTCTCACATAGATTTGTTTTATAATAATGGCATTGTTGATTGGATTACTATGTTCTCACATGCTTTTCAACATTAAATAGGTAATGAAATTTGTTCACAATTCAAGGAAATTAATAATAATTTTGATTAAACTTACAAAAAACAAATTTAGTAATATCGTATGTTGGCACTCGTTTAAATGCTTACCTAGATATTTGTCCAGCCGTTCAAATCTGAAAAAAAAACTTTTTTTAAAATATTTCCTATATAAGTCGAAACTGTTATAAAAAAAACGTGTGAACAGTGATTGTTTTGTTAAATATACTTCGTTTAAGCCAATAACAAATGGGCGTATGAGACCGCAAGATGTTCAGTCACATACACACACATTGTACGGAAACCAATTCGATTAATCTCAATTTATCCCTTTGTTAAAGCATTTCAAAGCCGTGGGTGGAATAATAATGTAGCCATCGAATGAAATAATCTTTTGAATAATGAATGCTAGAACGAAATGCGATTGGATCATTACAATGGAGTCGTCTTCAGATTCGAAAATGTTCCATCCGCTCACTAGGCAATAAATCAATGTCACAAATATTTGCAATTACTAATTACACTTTAATAAAACGATAATAGTTTCTTGTTAACGAAATATGTTAATTAAATTGTTTACACAAACATTGTGTTTTTTTTTTCGTATGAATACCTTCTCTTAATAAAAAAAGCAAAGCGTAAAGTAATTCCAATTTGAGTTATATTTAAAAAAACGAAAGCAATATCAAATTCATTTCGTCATATTTATGTCAAATATTCGAATTCGTTGCCGAATTATTTCTGTCAACCTATAAAAAAGATAAGTCATATTATCTCTTTGTTCTGCTGACTGGTATTTGATTTTATTTTAATAAATGTAGTGACAAAAATATTTATATTTTTATGATTTTCCCGTTGGTTAACTTATTATAGGTGGCATTGGGTATCGAGAAACAAGCTAATATTTTCTTTGTAAATGTGCTTTTACGTTTCGGTTTTTATACATAAGTCTCATTTAAATAGAACACGCCCGTAAATGTGTATGTAGAGGTATTTTTCACGTCAATACAACAAAAAGATAAATAAAATAAGCTGTATGTAGGACTGCAGGTACACTTTTCATTTTATCCAGGTTAATGTGATGTGTGGTTTTTAATTAATTAATATTAAAATATGAAGAAATTTATTAAAATTAATATATCAAAACTCGTTAATTTATAAATGTAATGTATAATCAAATAAACATGCGTTTTGAAGCATGAACGACAATGTTATCAGATAATTTAATTACGTAATAATAATAAAATTGATTATTTTGTACATCGATAACTGTGTGCATTGCAGCATGTTTAGATAATATTATGATATTTAGTAACAAATATGACATGATAATAACAAGCCCAAAGGTCGTACACCAAGACGAATGCGTTATTATCTGATAGACTTTCTAAATATATATACTCTCAGAATTTCTTGAACACAATGATTTCATTCAATTATTTTGTATATTGTATAATTGTATGCATTTTCATTTATATATAATGTTTTTTTCAAATTATAAATATATAGTAGATACATTATTAATTTTATATTATTTCGCTTTATTATTTTCAATCAAATATAGGGGCTTATCCCAATAATTTATTGTTATTGAAAATATGTACGTAAAAGTTTTCCTTTCGCAGCACAAAAACTCCGATGACGTAAGTTAGCGAGAGTTTCATAGAAGATATTAAAAGTTTATTCGATAATAAAACTATTTTGAGCCTTAATACGTAGGCTGTAAAGATAAAAATGCATTAGAGCCAACTAATAGATACTATTCAGTGTCGTCGCTTCGATCGAAACTGCGTCCCGAGATTACTAAAGCGGTAGAGGAACTTTGAGTTTCAGTTTTGAATTTCCAATGACATACTATTTTTAGTAAAAAGATCAATACTTCGACCAATAAAGAATTCTTCAGCTGGATTTTGGCACTGGATAAATCATTAATACGATGTCAAATTGCGATCAAAGGTGTCATATTTCACGTGGATATGTCTTTAATTTTATTGCTGATTGGTATTACGTTTTAGTTGGCTTCGAGCAGACCTAATTAAAATTGATTTCAAATAAAAATGATTCCTTTTTCAGTTTGTTAGTAACGTTATGATTTTTTCAAGTGTAAATTGGATTGTCATATTGTTTCTTCACGTGAAATGTAACCGAAAATACTATGATACGCATGATTAAATACGGGTTCAATGTCAGAGACTGGGTCAAACGTCATTATTGCTGTATGTTGGTTTTGTAGTGGATTTACATAAACATATAGTTTTACGAATTCGTAATATATTTGTATGTATATATTGTATTGTATGGGCATTTATTCAGATGCAGTATTTTGAAAATCCCCAAGGAACTTTGAATGTCCTGGCATAATTTGTTCGTTGTAGTCTGTGGCTCGCTTTATAAACCTGTAAGTCGGTCCAATAAAAGCTACTATTGTTTTGGCGAAAAAATCTCAACAGAGACCAAGTGTCATACGTTGATTGACAGTGTTACACTGGAAATGTATTCCGAGATATGGAAGTTAAAAAAAAATTCTACTGCGCTTGATTCATTCATTCATTATTCTCTTCCGATGTTCAGTAGTCTCTGAGAATAGCTGCTGTGGCTGAAATTCGATCAGGAGATACCCTGAACTATAGAGGTGAAGACTCTCAAAACTTCAAGGTATCTTAGTTTAGACACCATTGCCGAAGTTCTAAGCATTTACAGTGATTTTTGAAGTAAAACATCTTCTGGTGCAGTATATGTAAAAAATGAGAAGTTTCTATTTTAAACGTATCAATTTTGACCATTATATTATTTAACGAAACACATTATAGAAACGGTGCAATCACACAACCGTCTTTCGACGGCGGTTTTTCGGAACCGATGTGACTTCGAGAACCTTCAAGAAAAATGCGTACACATTCCTGAAAGGCCGGCAACGCATCTCCGGTGTTGCAGATGTCCATGGACGGCTCTTTCCATCAGGTGAGCCTCCTGCCCGTTTGCAACTTATTGCGTAAAAAAAAAAAGTCTATATGTAACGTTTATAAAGTTTGTGATGCAACAAATAGTTTCACTTATGTCATATGTACTCCATTGCACGCAACCTTTCATTGTAGAATTGAATACTTTATAATATATACCAATAATAAAAAAAAAAAAAAACTTTACAAGTGACAATTACAATGTATGTGTAGATTGTTTATCATTTATCTATGATAAATGTGAACGTAGAAAGTTTTATAAATATTAATGAGATTTATAATTATTATAATACAAAACGAAACATTATATTATGTATTGGAAAACAATGTATTTGAATATAGAAGACTATTACATTCGTCGTTTCACTTATATGTATGTTAGACATAGTATGTGCTATTTTGTTTCTGCATCGGCATCGTTACTGATCGAATTTCTGCCTCGGTTGAAGAGAAAATAGATCTTGTAGAGGGTCGTTTCATATCAAAGGATGTTTGTACGTTGTAGGACTGTTATATGAATATGCAATGCATTTAAAATTATACTCAAACATATTTGTTTGAGTAGTTGTGTATTTTTTTCGCCGTATTATTAGTCTTGTTTTATTAGATTATGTGCAACATTTGAGTTATAGTTAAAACAATTACCATTTTTTCTTTGTCATTTGGCTGTGTGATTGTTTAATCTTTGGTATATAACAGTTCGAAATTAATGGACGTCTACACCGTTTGACCGATGACCATGAATGTTTATACATATATGTATTTCATGGAGGTATTTATGCTATACATTTATTGTAACTCACCCTAGATGACGTCACATAAACTTTTATAACGTATAAACCTTCGCCAAGACAATTGACATTCCTATATATAGACAGATACAAAAGTATGCCTGACAATTTCTGCTTGTACAATTGAATACTACGACTCGATACGACTGATATTATTTGGTTTGTTAAACGCACTATTCTCAGGATTTACTAGTACAGTAGTAAACATTCTTTTTTGCATTTCTAGCCCATTTATTGAGAAACGTATAACGACGTAGACTATAACGCTACGACCCACGGGGGAGTAGTAACGCTTAACGCGAGTGAAACCGTGCCGAGTCCCTAATATTATACACTAATAAAAAAAAGTTTATAAGACAAATAAAAATAAAACGAGAAAAAAATAGTAATATAGAAATTAGATTTATATTGAAAACTTTAACATGTTTAAAAATAAAACGCTATCAACTATTTATAATTATAGAATCAAAAGAAACTACCAGTGGGTTTAACTTTAGATTTATGACCGAAGCTGGCTGCGCTATAAATGTAGTAACCCTTTGAGGATCGAAGCAGACATTCGAGATAAAACGAGATCAGTCAAACACCAATGTCACGGTAACAGCTTGCAAATGGGAGACTCTGGTACTTATTTGATCACGTTGCTCCAATGCGTCGATACACATCGGACAGATTTTCATCGCACACTTCGATATTCATTTTCAGATCATTCACGTGTATACACGTTAAACACGAGATAATGTTATTTAAAAAAAGTTAAGGACATGAATGCCGTGCTTGCCCGGGTTTCCGTAATCTTTGGTTATTCAGTGGGGCATCTCGTTTCAATATTGCGGGGTAAGGTAATTGACACCCAATAATAATAAAATCTATGTTAGGGTATAATTGCTTGTACCTTGCTTGAACGTTTATTTATTTTTAGTTTGAACAATATCCACGTTAAAAAAGTTATTGGTAAAATAAGCCGGCATCTGATTTACGTAATTGGTAAATAACGATTGTTGAATATGTTATATGACTTTAGCATATGAAATAATATAAAGATTTTTGTAGTCACTTATTATATATATATTATAATAAAAACAAAATTCTATAAATAAAAGAGTATTTTGTTATATTAATACACATAAAGGTAAATATACATAAATAAATCGTTTCAGTAATATTACTTTCAATAATTCAATTAGGGCATACACATTTATGATTAAGTTAAATTGACGTACAATCGTAAGCGTCTATCTTCATTCTGCTATTTATTATGTCATTGCCCTTTATAGTCAAGAATAATAACATATCGGGACAAATAAGAGCCACAAAAAATTTAATAATAACTCAAAACATTTATTAATGATATTAATTTTATTGTTAAATTGGTTAGAGCCGTGTCTGTAGATTAAAGACAGATACTAATATATTTATAAAACCAATTTATAAATAAAATAAAAAGGTAAACGTATCAGCCCTCTTTTATGTGCTTAATTTGTGTTTATAATTCATCTTGTGCTCGGCGGTGAAGGAAAACATCGCGAGGAAACCTGCATGTGTCTAATTTCAACGAAATTCTGCCACATGTGTATTCCACCAACCCGCATTGGAGCAGCGTGGTGGAATATGCTCCAAACCTTCTCCTCAAAGGGAGAGGAGGCCTTTAACCCAGCAGTGGGAAATTTACAGGCTGTTAATGTGAAAAAAAAATCAGCCCTCTTCCTTTCCATTTAAGGAGGACGAGTCTAGTCGGGTATATCTCGGTTCGCGTGTGATTATTTTTTTAAAGCTTCGAGAGGGACGCCGTTCTATCTAGAGGAGATACCTACTAGTTGAGTTCGCGTATATCAACCAAGCAACTACGGTCATTGAAGAAAACGCAAAGATAAAGAAAAGCTTGATAAGAAAAAAGGCCGCTCATTGTGCCTGTGCCGTTTGCACACTACGGTTTAATGATAATGTATCATTTTAATATTATACTCTTGGAGGCGAGATTTGCCCAAGCTCGTGTGAATGAATAATAATCAATAAATGATTTATAATACTGCGAAAAAGGAATAATTTATATTAATATTAAAAATGCGTAAGTGAAATTTGTTATGTAGATAGTTTGAGACCCAGGGAAGGACATAGGCTCTTTAGCCTCATCAAAATATTACAAACTACCTTTGTAGTTTGTAATATTTTGATGTTTTTAGATAGAAATGGTGAGTGAAACATTGTTTTACGCCTTAGGAATTTTGTTTGGACTCTGAAGCCCAAATGGAAGAAAATTGTCACAATACCTATTTTATATTTTGAGTCTGTTTATATGTAAATCTAAATACACATGATTTCTGAAAATAAAAAGGTAACCTTTTTATTATATATTAAGGTGAGAGGACATAGATATTAACTTTATATAAATTTATACAAAATTTGGCAAGTCTCCATTTATACAATATAATTATAAGCCTTATTTTATTTTATAGGCTTTATTTTGCTATATTAATTATAGGGCTGTATTTAAAACATAACTACAATTATATATTAGTGTATCTTAAGTAAATTATCTGTTTTAAACAATAACAGTTTTTTTAAGAATTGTTTGATGTTTCCGAATACTATGGCTCGACCCTATACAGTGCTGATTAGACGCGTAATAACGTAGGCATTTATCATTAGTAGACTATTCATACTTTCAACATGTTACAGTAAATAATAATGATAATTAGCAGATAATCCTAAAGACTATACAATTGGGCAGGAGATGTTATATAAAACCAATGTTGGTCAAAACACAGATGTATTTTCTAGTTATTTGTTCACTCATAGTCCGATGATAAGGCGATGAGATCGAAGAAAAATAAAACATACATACGTACATACATTATCAATTTACTGAGACTAGAATTTTGGTAAAAATTTCATGATAAAAACTCTTTTACTTTACACGGGATTCGAAGTCTGGACACCGAGGTTTTCGCCGTATAAGCTAGCTAATATAGTAACGTGACATTTTAAATTGTTTTATATATTAGTATAAAACACAACGGTTTATCTGGCTTTATAAAATTCTAGATTTGTACTCCAATTAGTATCACAATATAATAACATAAAACCAGAACACAGTAAAAACTGTTCTTCCATAAATCCTTCCACATAATTGCGTTAGTCAATGGCGGTTTAACAATGAAACATTCATAAGGGTGCAGTCAATGGAACACGTTGGACAAAGAGAACTCTCATCGCTGATTTAAAAGGGTGGATGACAAAAAGTGCCAACAAACTGTGGTACCGCTGCAATTTACGCCATTGACGACTCAAACATAGTACAGATACTAGGGCCTCAATACCACACGTTTTAATTTATTTTCATATGGTAGCACTGCATTTATTTATTCAAAATCAAATGGATTAATAGATAATAGAATTAAACTTTTCATTGAAATAATTTTTGAATCGGCAACATTTCAACTCTACCACGGTTTCAGAAAGCAACCTTCATCGAGACGAAACGGCACGAAACTCGCATAGCAAAGTCTTTTCAAGTATTGGTGTTTCATATTATGATTTATTTATTTTATGGTTAACTGATCCAACCTTCCTAAATGATGAATCAAAACAATAGAAAAATACACAAGAGGCAAGGGTATCAAAATTGTGAAGAATTGTTTATATAAAAAGGATGAATGACCAAATTTATGGTATATTTTTGTACATCAATATAATCGAAAAGTAAGATAAAAAATTGTATGGGCTAACATGATTAGCATATTATGATGTTAAGGTTTTGCGTAACACAATTTCGTATAGTTTTATCTCGATTACAATTGTCTGCAATAAATCATGATAAGATAAGCTCCACCTTTTATCTGAGTAAAAATCTAACATAAACCTCAGCGTCAACCAAAAATAGAACTTAGAAGCCAAATTTTCATAAAAAATATCTAGAAAATATATTGAGCAAACAAAAGAAAATATAATTATTAAAAGTAGTTAGAACTCTGTGAAAATGTGTATAACTTAAAATAAAGAAAAGCAAGATAGGATTTGAATATAAATAGTATCATATCAATGTAGAATATTTACACGATACTTTGTCACATTTTTTCCAATGTTAATTTGAAATAGGTGTGAAAAATATGAGCGTTAAAATATTGGCTTAAATCAGTACACGCGCAGTTATAGGTAGCTGTATCATTATCTGTGATGGTGTCTGACGGCCTGGTTCTTTGCATGACAGTCGCACGTGCCGAGCTTCCGGTCGACCGATCATTGTGAAGAGTCCGGAAGCGATACAATCTACTTATACGCTTATATACATACAGGAAAAAAGGGGATCTATATGGAGTACGTTTACAATACAGCGTGACGATATCATTTTTAAAACGATAATATCGTTTTAAAAGAAAGTTTCTTAGTTAAAAAAAAAAAACAGGTATTCATTGATAAATATGTTCAATAAGTATTCTGAGGATTTTATTAAAATGGTAAATATTTTGAAAACTTCAAAAGAAATGAAAACAGGCTCCAACATTCATTTTAAATATTTATCTATCTGAAATTTAGCAAAAATATGTCGTAGTATCAGTGCAGTTGGGGAGATTTTACTGTGAAATTATAAAAGTCATCTGGGGGATTCGTTAGTAGTGTAGTGCTCGCTCATGTAACTAATGAGATCGGTATTGCGTAGATGTACGAAATGCAAGCAGGTTGTACTCTTTGAAATTGCATAAAGTTTATATGTATTTTTAGATAAAGTTAATTTAAAAAAAAAATTCTGTCTCTCTGGTATACGATGTTAGAGTTGCAATATTGAAGTAGTCGAAAAGCTTCATATTGCATTTAAAGTTACTTCAAAATCAGTATGTTAATTAGCATGAATAGATTTTAGAAAACACGCACACGCGAAACTTTGAACATACAATTATATAACGATATACTCGCAGATGCGAAGTTTTGCATAATATAATACAAATTTAAACTCTACGTGTATTATATATACATTTCGACACTGAAAAAGAGCTTTCATGAATGAAGTATATATTGATTTGAGTTAAACGTATATAAAATACATATCATATAGGGGCAGATTTAATATGTTTTACAACGTTTAATTGTATAGTTCTTAGAAAACGTAAATAATATATTTTTGAATTATATAGATATCCCGTAGCATTTATATCAAACTATTTGTAAGTGAAAGCCAATACCCGCAGAAAGATCCCTTCCGAAAATGGGCTCATAAATGATAGGCTTATAGTCTAATTCTAATCTTGATTTCCGCCACTGTTTTCATTACTTGATTTGCAATAACATATCAGTAAATGAAAATCGTATGGGATTAGCGAATACACGTTACTTCACAGCTATTGTTTAAACACAATACTCTATACGTATGTAATGTTTATGTATGACTATATCACAGTTTTATAAGCATTGTATCATTTTCGTGGTTTTTGCTTTTGTTTGTATTCACAAAAGGGATATTAGATATCGTTATAACAATCAGAGCGTTGTATTTTAAACAGTTTTATTTTACTTTTTATTGCTGATAAGCGAATACTATTCATCTTATCTTGATTTATGAGAAATGTTACAGATTTGATTAGCACTATTGTGCTATTTAAATCTGATAGATTTGTTTACGAGTATTTAGTTAACAATAGTAATATTTTTAATAGCTATTTTACTTTGTGGTAGGGCTTCGTGTAGGCCTCTTTGAATTTGTGCCACACGTTCGTCAATAATAATTCTACCTCTAAACGTGAATACTATGTTGCTGTATTGTTTGAATAGTGAGTAAGCCAGTGTCGTTACACAAGAGGTACGAGTTCTTAGATTCACGTTTATAGTTCTTACAATGCTAGTCTCTGGGCGATGGTGCAAAACATATCATATGGTCTGTTCCATCTGCCTTCATAACATAAATAAATAAATATAAAATGAATTACTTATATCTTATAAGAATCATTAATTATTAGTCCTGGTTTTAGGACCCTTATAGACTTGTCCGGGTTATTTACTTCACCCGATATAAAGGGAAAGTGTAAAGTACATATCTTAGACACCGTGTCTGGCATTAATTCGACAAATGATAGTCTTTTTTGTGTCTTTGTATGTTAAAAAAAAATACTTCTGTGTGTCTTGTTATGTAGAATATAAAAGGGTTTATATTTTACTACCTCTGGCTTCTGTAAAAGTGATGACACCGATGAAACAAAATTCTGCATTATAAAATAAAAAATACGTAGCGCAATACACTGAAAAACAATTTGACATTAGTTATTTGTTATTTAGACTATTAATGCCAAACTTGAAAAATCTCATTTCGTGGAACCTCAAATACTTAAGTTTATATCGAGCATTAAATATCGTTTCCTTCGCCTACAGTAATTGCTTTTAAACCAGATTAGCATTTATTAGTCTACAGAGGGAAAGAAAATAGATACTCGTATATTTAGCGAGCCTATAATTATTATACTTATTAACACTCTAAGAGCCAAAGCTTTGACAGTCAATTCATACATATTTTACAATAATAACCGATCGATTATTGTCGACTTTCGCAGCCATGACGAAATCAAATATGTAACATTATATAGTAATAATAATAATAATCATCGACAAAGAATGGCGAAAACAAAGTAATAAACGCAGGACGCGGTAAAAGGTACCTGTGCCGTGTATTAGTCCATAAGACTGAATTTCATGTTCTTTGTAAAGAAATAAGATATTACGGAGACGTATGGAATACGTACGGATGATCATAGAATGTGTAACACAACAATGCCTTTGTGAATAGCTGCTTAGGATACATTACACTGACGAAATGTAAGCAATATTAATGTAATGAAAAAATTATGTAAACAAAATTGCGGCGCGGCAGCGATGCGGTTTTTATTCATAAGCATAAGCTTGCGGTCCGGCGCCGGTATGGCTGCGGCGCCACGTACAAGAAGCCTAAATAAACATTACACAAATATATCATTATTCATTATATGCATGAGTCAATAAACCATTACATAAGTCTACACAAAGGTTTATCTAAAACCTTGTGAATGAAGTCACGCTAAGATTTATGTCTGAAGTTTCTCTTAACATACTATATACTATATACACATATTTTATAAATCATTGTAACCACTTAAGTAATTATTATTCAAACTTTGCAAACGATTAAATTTATAAGACTAAAACACTAAAACTAATTATCAGTTTACCATTACGTGTGTACACTAAGTAATGAATAAAACAATTATTTATATACAATAATGCGTAAAAATATATTTAATATAAGAACAGAAACGGAGTAAACCTAGAAAATCAATAAACATTGACATCAGAGGGTTGAATTCGAAAGTAGGTCATGACGGGATGAAACTGTACGCCTGTTGCCTGCTACGTAGGATTAAAGGAAATGTTTGGATTAGCGGTAGGTGAGTGCGGTTGTTTTGTGATGTGTATCCGATTGGTTGTTTCAGCGAGCTATTTTATACATATTTATTACGACGTTATTGTACTTATTCTACTCAAGCAACTATAAAACCGTCCTGTTCTCACTATCGCAGTTATATAAACAATTGTAATTGATTAGTAAGCTTAATGTGAATCAAATTCGAAAAAACTCAATTCAAATGTATTTTATTTATTTTTACATAACCATACAATTGCTCACACACTTATTTATTTTTCCTTGTATTGAAAATAGAAATTAAACCAATACGATATATAATAATGATTCAATGAATCATGATTCACATGGTTGCTTATTGACAAACGCAGCAATAATTTGCAATTTTTTAAGCATCGTTATACACTGTACAGTGTACATAATTAAACCTATATATAAACCAAGTCACATATATATATATATATATATATATGTATCTAATTTGACGTTAAAAAAGGTATCCTTTTACGAAGTTATTTCGGTTCTACTGTGGACTATAGTATACATATATATTATCAATATTTTAAAAATAAGTTGAGAATATCGTAAAGATAGATACATCGCACGGACAATGCCTGTGGAAACTTGAGACAGAATTAAGTAATACAAATATTTGCACTGCCTTTCGAATTTTCTCAAACTGGTTGCGAAATCAAATGCGGCCAAAGCAATAAATTGTATGTCGTCTTCACACGAAAATAACTTTTGTTTCTCTTTATGGTGATTATCTCCTGGTAAAAGAATTCCTTGTTTTCGTTCGAGTTCAATCCGTTTCTTTATTATTTTATACATTTATCTCAAAGCAATTTTAAGATTATAAATGAATGCGGTGTCTGAACAGACATATTCCAGATTTGTGACATAAATATATATACATAAAGATTATTATATTTTTTTTAATAATGAGTAATTTTAACTATGAGAAGTGTAAACAAGTGTTAGAAATAACTTTTTCCTTTTTTATGTTGTAGTTGTAACGGTACTAATCTATCAACTTAATAATAAGCGTTGTATCATTATCAATAACAAATATTTGTATACAATAATCATATAAACTTTTTATAAGATTAGTGTGACTAGACCTTTAGAGATTAGAGTATTCACTGCAAAAGAGTTACGATGATTGAAGCCGACTAATCCATGACTAATTACACTTCACACGTGCCAACTATCTGATACGAACGTAACGATTATGCTGAGAGTCTATCTTCAAGGAACGCAGCGTAATCTCACGCTATTACGCGATTCCATGGCAAAATAAGAGTGCCGGTTTGAAGTCAAAAGTAATAAAACTTTGCTATTAACATCGCAATTTAACATCTATGTACGTTTTATTTAAGTCACTTTTAAAATAACACGAAGCTATGAGGAAGCACAATAACTGTTAAGCCCTTTTATTACTAGAGTATATAATTGAATGCATTGGAAGGTACAAGCAACCTTTAGTAATATTTGTTTATGTACGTATCTTTTAAAGTTTAATTTGTAGTTCTGTGTTGGTGTTTTACAGTGTCAAATTATAAAAATTAGAACCACTTTCCGTCATTAGTATATGTAATGCTCTTACTGTTTTAATAATAAGACGTCATATCTTCATAAAACGTTAGAATTCTTGGCGGATTGCCGTAAGCAATGTTGTCAGATCCGCCCATATGCCGCTGTCGTCAAACGTCTTATGATCTTGGCGATATAATGTAAATTCCTCAAAGGCCAGTCATTCATGTTAATGTCTTAAAATTCTTACTGGAGATAGGCTAAGGACGTCTGCGGTCGAGTCGTAGTGGGTTTGACGCTATAAATATCTACCCTCGTCGATCCCGATTTGAACAAGCTCAATGTCAATATTTTTATTCCCTAAAATATTTTCACAGAAACACGCACATAAAGGTGCTTTTCGATGTGGCAATTTTTTATGATCGGACATATTCTTTTCGTGTTCGGCTTTTCATCTTTTTATTTTTAACCTAACCGAATCATTTTTGCAATAATTTATAAACCTCTAACTAATCTCTATAAAATCAATGATGTTTATACTCGTAGTATAATAAATTATTTTAATTTACAGTTGGCGCGTTAAAGCTAATAATATAGCTAATAATTCTCTTATTTACTGACATTTTTGAGTTAAATCAAAATAATCTTTGAATGTCTCACAATAGCCTCACCATTGGCGTTGCAAATGTAAATTTGATTTTATATATGTATAAAGTTGGGCGTAAGTGTATATATTTACAATAGAAATACCGTAATATGTAGTACAATTAGAGTACGGGCTTAAAAAGTACTTTACCGTGAGGAAATGACGTAACACACAATGGTATGGACGGTAGTACGAAATCCGTTGCTGCTACTCGAACACGTTCAACGTACTTCAACCTCCTAACTCGGTCGTTTAAGACAATGCCAGGAGGAAAGCTTTCATATTTTTAGATCGATAACCTCTTGTTTCTAAGCGAGCCGTTGACACATGAATGAGTGGAGCGTGGCGTCGGTTTCCCTCATGAATTCCATTATCGGCTTTTCACTAAGCTATTGTGCTGGAGGATACCTTCTATAGATAAAAAAATCGTATTTAATGAAAAATATATTATCCTGTTTTTACATTAAAAAAAATATGCTAAAAGGAACGTAAGTGAATTTGCAAACAAGCTTATGTAAAATAAATTGGAACGATGTAAAATGTTTTAAATTTAAATTAATAAGCAGGCGCAAATAAGGCGATATTTACATAGCTGGAGAGATTCAGCAAAGGGTTGGATTTAATTTTGGAACATGAAATTAATATGAAAATGTAACTATTATCAGGTAACTCCACCCACTTGAGAAAGTAACGTAAGCGGTTACAATTGGAATGTTAATGGTCTAAGCAATTATATTGGTTATGGCTCCTTCGAGATAGAATACAACTATGGAATTTTTCTCGGTCACGACACATATGACGGCCAAGAAATATTTATGTGGCCTATGTAAAGAACATAAGACAAATATTTTTGACAATTGTATTAGGTTAGTTTGAAAGTGATCGCATGTGTTAACCGCATTGCGTGCAATTTAATCCTTTGCAATACTAGTAAATACCTTATTTAACGAGCATTCGTGAATGGAAGTACATAATGGAGTCTGGTCTCGTCGACCACATGAGTGTGGACGTGACTCTAAGAGTATGCAACTGAATGTTAATTAATTTTACGATTACCAGCGAACGTTACATCGACCTTTTGAGTTTTCGTGCAAAATAAACATAATAATGGAGGTCGTGTTTTATGTTATCGTTGTAAATAAAAGAGAAGGCTATTATATTTAAATATGTTTCAATAACAGATAATTGGTGTTTTGTAGCACAAGTAAAACATCCGACTATTCGTTTTCAAAATCAAACTTGATACGAATAAATATTGAGTATTTTTTTTAATGATACAGGATTATTTATATTTCTTCTCGAACCCACGTCTATGAGAGGGAACGCTCTAACGACAGTTAACTTTTATTAATTACACGTCTTTCCCATAGCAACGTGACTGACACTCTAATTAGTCAGGAAAGGCGACTTAATATGGACATCTGTTCATTTATTTCGTCCTGTCTATTAGTTTGATCAATGTCTGCATACATAATTTATTACAAAAATACCACTATCAAACTAGTTGACATTTAGGTTGTGTGTAATATTATTATTAATATGGATACTATGAATCTAAGTTTTTCATTAACTCGTAATATTTTACATACAATTACCGCCTTTACTTATACTTTACGATATAAGTGAATATAGATTATTAGCATATACTGAAAAGTTAATATCGAGAATAGGATTGCTGTATGCTGTAACCTATTTATTAAAGAGGCTTGTTAACTGGACTACATGGTACTTTTTTCTTCGTAAAGATGAAATTAATGAAATGACAACGTTAAAGTAAGTGCTTTCGTAGGATAATAAATAATGATTGTAAAAGAAAACGTGGGTTTAAGATCCTTATTTGATAAACTTTATTACAGTTTCCAATCACATGAATGGTTCAATATACTTTGGTCGTCCTACAATCTGTCTATCGAGATGATTATATAATACTTATTATAAATGTAATAAAACTTCGAGAAGAGATAAATAAGAACGGATGTATACGAGGTAAAGGCAGCGAATAGAAAGTTGTGAATTGAAAAAAAATATCGTCTTATTTTTTTAAACGTTTCACGAGATAGTGTAGATAACTTACATAAGTAGTTATGTTACACGGTATTATCTGATAAGTCGAAGTGAAGACAGATATTTACAGTAGAAATTGTCGTTCCGCTCGCGGGAAATCATTTAACGTTCCTTAAGGTATACTTTACGACTGAAGTAAAGATGTTTTGATATCCTTTTTCCTTCCCAATCGTTACGTTCTATATAAAACCGAATTGAGAGTGGATGATGAAATATATCGACACACACAAAGACATTATCAAAATAATATTAAAGCCTTCGTTAAATCTTCTTATCACAGGATAAGAAGATTTAACGAAGTATCTTGTAGAATTACATTGAATGCCCATTTATTCTAAATGTTTGCTTATAAGTAGGTAAAGCAAAACATTACAGTATCAAACCTAATTATCATTTTCTCGGTACGGCACTCGATGTTCTTTTTTTTATTTTGAAGGAATTTACTTTTTTCTTTCGACTTACTTCGAAACATAGAAGTTTTTCTCAATTTTCAACAATTACGGTTGAATTTTGACTATATAGCGAGTACTAGACCTTATAATTGAATTAGGTACTAAAAAGTAGAATGGGATGATAACATTACAAACAAAATCTTAGGTTTAAGTGTATATCAAATATTTATAAGCATGCATTGTAATGGGTATCCTGTCTGTCTCCTTTGTTTGTCCTTTGTTCTGATATACGCTATCACGTTGACTCGATGCGTATTTTATATAGCTTTTAAATATTCATGGATTCAAATAGTTAAAAAAAAAGAAGTTTTATAATGTGACCTTTTGCCAAAATTTTGCGCAGTTCAATCGAATTTATTACGAAGGCCAAATTGACAAGGGCTCTCGAATGTCAAAGGCTACTATCGAATTTAATTTTAGGTGAAATTTCAATTTTCATGAAAATTCAATTTACACGATGATAGGTAGTTAAATGAATAATATTAGCAAAATATATTGTTAACAAGTCTGAATTGTTCTAAACTATAATGTTTATATTAATTCGAATTAATTTTGTTTCATTAGTAACTTTATTTTTCCACCCGATCCACAATATATGTAATAAATAAACAATTAACATAATAAGATTGTAGGTTAAGCGGTTTCGCCCGACCGTTGGCATTGATCGGTCAGTTAGGACCTTTTAGTATTGCGATTAGTTAAACCAAAGTATGTTTACGCGCATAGAAGGTAAGTTATAACCTACTGACACCAAAAGTACTCTTAGTCGGCTTAAACTAGCGGGGCTCTTGTATTTAGTGGGTTTATACAAAAGATCATTTCGGTCACCTGTACATATAAAAACATGTGCAGGCGTCTTATATATAAAATTAATGTTGGTATATCTGTTTAAGATTAATAGGCTTCGACATTTATCATTTGAACGATTATCATGATAGATTTTTAAATTACATATTAACTTTGCTGTAAGTCGCCGGTAGATATCGCTTCAGCATCTCATCTCCTCAAACTATCGCGTCTTCCGGGTTTTACTGTATGTACATATTTATATAAAAACGAAGTCATGATAATATTTGATGAACGCACCATTTGACGGATGGAACGTAACAGAACTTTGCATTTTGGATATTTTTTATCTCTAGTAAGGAAAGGACTTCTGGAATTAGTTTTATATAGGGAACTAGTTATCACCTGTGGCTTTGCTAGCGTTTTAGGGTTTGGTCATCATCATATGTTTGCCTTAGGGTTCATCATACATCAAATTTAATTATTTCATTAAATTCGTTTCAGTTGTTTAGCTGTGATAGCATGACAGACATATTAGTATAGATAATGGATACAGTATTACTTTTTTTTGTGATTAAGAACAAGAAATGTTTATTTGAAATATATTTGTAAATAAATTTTAAATTCCGCCTACCGCTGTGCCCGATACGTGACCAATTGAACTAATACTGGTAACTGCTTTATTGTATTGCGGCAAATTTACAGTTGTCTGATAACTGTGTCAAACTAAATTAACTTTACTTCTTTTGAATTATGTAAATCCATATGGTACAATTTGTGGTAGTGTTGTGCAAAAATTCAATCTTATTTAATTAATTAAAAGTTTCGTTTTAATTCGAAGTTCATTTAAAAAAAATAACTTAATACATTTTACATTTTTTTATTTTTATTCGAGTAATAATTATGTCAACTTGAATGAACAAGATTATTTGCTATTAATCGTTGTTGCTGTGAATCCACACCATTCTATTGCCCATGTTGTCTCTTTCAATTATAAAGGTAGTACATTTTTTCACATCCTAAAAAACTAAATCAGTACATGCCCACGGCAAACTTTAATAAGGAATATCTTTATTAAAGCGATAGTATATGGATTTTTTGTGTAAAATTTTCTATCACGTTGCTTTTCTGAACACAACCCTAAATATTAATAAAGATTTAATAATTGTATAAGAGATCTGAATAGAATGATACTGATGTCACTCACGAGCTAATTTCGCTTCTTTCATCAGAGATCGCAACTTACTGGTACATATCTAAAAATAAACCATTGAACATAGATGTCATACATGAAAAAAAAACCGTAATTCAGGTAAACGGCAAGCATATTTCATGAAAATATGGGATATTGGCAAAACACAGTGTATGCTAAAATAATCTATAAAATAAATTTATATAGATTATTTTAGCATACACTGTGTTTTGTCAAAGCTATTGATTTTCTTGGTGGTTCTTCTGGATAATAATATGAATTTAATATTATAAAATAAAGATTCAAAAGTATTCTTACAAGTGCACAAGAAATGCGCAATGTATGTACGCCAGTTATTTTGTCTTTATAATACAAATTTGTCTTTACTACCAATTCAATCAATATTGTGGGTGTGTCAAAAATATAAAAGTCTGTACTATGAGAAAATACTACAACGTACAACATGAATCAATCATGTTGTATCTACATAATCTATTTACCTCGATCACAATTATCGAATGTATAATAAATAATATTCAATGTAATAAAACGTGTATTATTATTTATTTTAGTTATTTTTTTATATAACGAATGTTGTGAATGAGTGTGCAAGTTCGTTCGTTCGTAAATATTCGCTCATCATGTATTAAGTTTCAGTTTCGTTGCTGTCTGTTGATTAGTGACTTTTAATTTAATAAGTAACTTAATCGCCCACACAGGGTTGCTGGTACATTAAACAATTTATACGGATATATATATAAATCCAGTGACTACATACGTATACAAATTTAAAATGATTCAGGGAATGAATATGAAAACAAATTAGCTTTGTTAAATAGATATATGGTTTATTTATTTAGGAGTAATGCATCAGTTTATGGTTTAATCTGTTTGTGTTACGTTCGTTTATCGAATTAAATGTAAAGAAAAATATTGATCGAATGTTGCTCTGTAACAAAAAATACAGAACAATTTTTAAAAATAACAAAAAACAAATAATAAATTTATTATCCATAAAAAAGACAATTAAAAATATATTTTAACAACAAAGAAAAAGGATATTTATTTTAAGTAAAATTATTATTATTCTTATGGTTTACCTTAAAACGGTAATTAATTGTTGCATTACACTGCCTAATGCAACAAATTCCCTTTCGGACAGTTGCGAAAAAGAGTTATTACTTTATTGGCTGCTTGCTTGCGAAGGAAGAATTAATTTCACACAACCCGGTTGCCGAAAAGAAATTTTCAAAAAGTATATTTTCCTTATTCACAAAAAGTTGCGTGAAAATATCAATATTTGAAACAAAAACAAATTGGCTACCACTGCGCTGAATGTTAACTTTAATAATACTACGGTGGTCTTCAGTACGCTTGACGCACCATCACATCCTCATGTTAAAATAATATATTGAAGCGACATTACAAGTAGCTCCTATTATTGTAGGTCTTATAAGAAAGAAGCGTGGGCTACTGCGTAGGAATACGGCCTAATTATATAAGTAATTTTTCATCCGGTTACTCTTTAGAGGGTCACTTTACATGTTATCATTTAATTGACGTTCAATTTATAAATATATCTTTCATTATTACGCCTCCAACTTAAAAACGAAACAGCTTTCAAAGATAGAAATGAAATTTAATCGCATATATACACATATTTGTATTTAATATTTATATCGATAAAAAAGGGCGTTGGAACTCAGTTCACGTTCATGAGTCAAATTCTAAAATTTAGATTTTGATGCTGCCTGGAAAAAAACCATGCAGGTAAATAAAAAATAACGTTGAACACTAGAAAAAAATCAGCAGGCACTGAAAACACCTCTGTGTAGTTGATTATTTAGGGATAAAACACGCAAGCCAAATGTCAGAATTGATGTTTTTCATTTAAAAACATAACATACAGAAACGACGAACTCAATCTTTTGAATCTTCACTTCAATGAAATAGATAGTTCTTTTTCAATGTTCTTTTCATGAAAGGTTGTCTGTGAGAGATAGCTTAAAGCGATAACAGCTTGTTCCTTTGCGCACAATTTTTGTACATTTTTTTTTTCTGTTATACTGATGAAGATTACATGTGATGATTAAGTATGTGAAATAAATGTATGAATAAATGATAGATATTTTAGTTATGTCGTTGTCCTGTTGTACTGTCCCAACAATGCTAATAGAACATTGTAGGCTGCTTGATGACGTTTTAAAGAAAACACCAAAATGTATGAGAAAAACATACGTACGCGGCCATCTTAAGGGGAATTGAAATTTATGTGGGTATATGTTTAAACAATCACTTATTTCAAAATAATAATTTCAATTATTTGAAATGTTACACGAATTACTACTTTGACAATCAACTCACAGAAATCAAATGCTTTCTATATAAGCCATATATTGTATATCGTTAATAAGTAAATCTAAGAACATTTATAGTTATACTTTATGGTTTAAAGCTAACCACAAAATAAGACATTAATAAAAGATAGCAAGTTTTTACAGTGGTATTGTATTAAAGATAAAAAATGCTAGATTTGAAATCCGTTAAAGTAACCGTTAAACAAAATTATTTGACTTACATAAACACATAATCGACTATAAAAATAACACAGAACAAAGACATAGTACTGTAAAACGAATACAAATATACAAGTTACGTAAAAAGAAATACAAAAAATATAAATAATTATAGCTGTGTCATCGTTTTAAATATGCGTAGAATAAATTACAGAATTATTGGAATTTCAGAAACCTATATAAATATAAGAACAAAAAAAATTAATTATTTCGGTAGCCTTGATTTAAGTAAGTGTTTATCATCAGGAAAACCTTGAAGACTGAACCAGAAGTGTGAAGAACACTTTAAATGCTTGCATCATATAATGTTATAAATAACAAATTCAAAGTAAAGTAGATTAAGGTCACAGATATCTTTATTCTTCAACATCGTTAACGAGCATCGCCATGCGGTTATGTTATTTTGAGTAACTAAGAAATATACGGCCTTTATAAACGTTGTTGGTTTCATTGATTTGACGTAAGCAGGAGACACAACATTGTTAAACTAATAATGAAAGATTTATAGTAAGAGTTTACACAGTAAAACTGTGGTTTCTTTTTTTATTAATTAATTTGCTGTAATGCTGGCGACCATATGATAGTGATGATTAAATTGCCATCCGGAATTCAATTAATTCAAAATACCAATAATAATAAAAATAAAATGAAGGATTCATTAAGGTATTGTTTAAATTTATTACCGTTTAAGTTATAATAATAATGAAGGGATAATGGATTTCGTTGATGAATCATGGGTTTATTTGGAATTTCCGACCACAATGCAGTCCTTGGGATTAAATTTAAAATTGGGATGATTCAAGAATAATATACCTTTTGTTGGCACGAAGGGTCGTATGTTAAAATTTTTAATTCTAAAGGAGATGATTAATTTTTTTTTCTTTTCATTTATAAGGATATTATTTACATATACCCTTTTATTTTTCTATGATAACGAATGTTTACTAACGTAACTATTGTAGAATTAAATTGTTAAAAAAAACTTAGGAATATATTGAATTTCTGTTTTAAATTTGGGTGTAAATGTTAAACATACACGAGCATACAGTTTAAAGATAATATTTTTAAAAATTTTAGTTCTTATTAATGTATAGATGATAATGCAGTCAAGGAAAATAATACAAACATTAATCTTTCAAAATGTCAAATCATTATAATGAAGCATAGCAGTTCGTTAACAACAAGTAATAAAATATTTATTTATACAGAATAGATGACACATCGTTTTTATTATTACCAAAACAAGAAAAATTATTGAGTAGACATAATAGAAATATTTAAACCAAACACAAAATGTCAAAAAATAATTAAACTCATTCAGTACAATTTTATTATGTTAATATATTTATCTAATACAGTTACACTACAATGCATTTGCTAGCCCAGACAATCATCTGACGTTTTTGTCGATAAATCACCGTTTGTAGTTTTTATAAAAACTTAAATAAAATAAGGTGTAATAATGACCTTACTCGGAAAGGTTGTTCAGTGGTGTTTAGTTATGTAATCATTTCTCTCTTTCTACTATTATTGGTTTGACATTGGAAAGAATTAGATATGGTATAATTTTAAGTAATCACCAACGATACAAAATTTATAGGTAAAGCCGTAACTGCAAATGAAATGGTTCCTCTAGAAATGTTAGATTTGTCTCATAGTGTGACTATGCAAGGGATGGCGAAATTCATTATCGGAAGCAAATACTATAAATGTAGTTTAAATTAAACAATGACGCAACCTTTAATGGAATATTACGAAAATGGATGACTTCATAGAAATATTTTTTATAAGTCATTCTAAACTTTCACACAACTCGGAAGAGGATATTGATACGTTACCGTTTCTTCAAGTTTCCAGTCATTGTAGAAAGCAAGCATCGACTATAAACACAATAGAATAACGTCGAGGTTACTGTTGTGACTGACTTGTATGAAAGTGTAGCGAGTGAATTAACAGGCTGCTTCATGAGAGCTATAATTGTACATCGCATAATCAATTGCTTATTCGATCGCACTTTCCTTTCTCATAACTGCCATTAAAATCATTGTACAGAAAATAATAAGATACTTTGTATTACTGGTAAGATGACTTTAGGTTTTTGAAGTTGCCCTGTGTGTTCCCGTCTTAGTATTAACGGACTTTATTATTTGAATAATTTTTTTCCATTTTAATCAATTACATATACGACTAAAATCAAGCTTTAAAAAGAGTGACACAGTCTACAAAAATCCAACCGATTTTAATTTTAAGAATCGACAAATATCAGCGTCTCTAAAATTGAGGCGCTTTAAGTCCAGGCCTAAGCCCAAACGTTGGCAGTATTCTGTGGTCGATAAAATCTATATATAGAGAATTTTAGGGTCAAGGATACACTTGTGAGTAAAGGCCTGAAAGATATAATTTTTTTTGATTGCTTGATTTTTAAATCCACGTCTTGAATCTGCAGTGAATGCGTACGGCCAGGTGGCGAAACTGGTTGTTCCCTCCTCTTTGCGGTCAGGTGTGTTTAGCAACTGCGCTTCCAGATTTCTTACACAAAGCATTGTGGAGTAAGAACTTTTCAATAGAAGAGAAATAAATCTCACAACATTTAGGGTGGGTATTCATAATAATAAATTTTAGCACAATTCACGCCGGGTCTATATTTAACAGATCGTTATTGCACGCCAATAACTGATCGTTTTTGAGTTACGAGCAAAGTCAATATTCTTATTCAAGTAGGCTATTAAGTACTTTTGAATAGTCATTTTACAACATAAAAATCAATAGAAAACTATATAACAACATACAAGAAACAGAAGTATTTTATGTCTTGTTGTAAGTCATATTATAATAATATATAATATAATAATTAATTTATCGATTCATGAATGTGCCTAATTTATTTAATTAACCCGGGCAATTCACATATATTATAAGACAGCTATGCCATAACCTTAACCTTTGAGATATCTACCTGCAATACGTTCGGACAACAATGCCATTGTTCGAGTTATAAATTCAAGAGCCTCCCTTCAATACGTTAATAAACTTACATTGAATATAGACATTTTTATTAAGTACAGAATTCGTTTTTTAATAAAAATTGGTGGGTTTATGCCAGTCCGTCTGTGTAGGTACTACGTTTCACAACAATACTTAGCATTGTTGTGTTCCGGTTGGAAAGGTAAGCCAGTGTAATAATAAACACAAGGGACATAACATCTCAGTCCCTAGGTTGGAGTATTGATGATGTTATAGATGGTTAATAGGTATTTCTTATATGGTAGTAGTGAGATCTTACCATAATTGACCCATTTGCCAATCTGCCTAACGGCTTACTTGAATAAAATATAATAAAGCAAAACGAGTTTATTTTATAACTTAACAAATGATATAAAATTTATAAATAATCATCAAAAACTAATGATATTATATTTGTTAACAGTCATCTGTTAACAAATATAATATCATAAGTTTGATTGATGTAGACTTTTATCAAAGTGTTTGAAATGCGCCTTGTTTAATTAATAATATAAAATTTTACAATCGACTGTGAATTGATTCGATAAATAATGTAATAATAAAAATGATTTTATGAGTAGGTAATTAATTTGAGTATTATTGAAGTTTGTACAGTGACTTGTATATTTGATTGTATATTAATGTTTGGTTAAATTAATGAATATTGTAAACAAATTATCAACACTAATAGTCATTTGTCGGGGAATCTAATGTTGCAGAGAACCTTTGGGTTTCGATATTATTATATTTCGATATTATTACTATTCGACGTATTACGTAAACATCCAAGTTTCGTCGTATTGAAATATTCAAGTTAGATCCGGTTTGGATTGTGGTTGAAGGGATTATCAGCTATTGATTACTCGCAAGTTCCCATTATACGACATTCAACTATTTGTCATAGGGGTCGTTACGACCGACAGTTTTGAGGGCAATTAGTTTTACTTGTACGTCTCACAATTGATTTAAGAACTTACATTATATCAATTCTGTATTATTTAGCTTCATTTTATATTCGTAAATTATTAGTAAGTCATGTTCACGTCCTACTTTGTTTCGTAATAATATTTTTATCTCTCTCACACACAGTTTCAAGAAAACAATTGTTATTCTAAAATGATGTAATTATTTTTCTAATAAAAATACACCGATACACCTTTTTTACATATTTTTTCTCATAAAGCGGTAAGGCTATAATCATTAGCATTTGGTCAGTCGTATAAACATATTTTTTATACAATATGATAATGTATTCATGGTTTTTTATCTGTATATACAAGGTCATTGTAAAAGAGGTCACGTAAAGTTGACCTGAAAAGAAAATTGAGGAAAACATCATGGAAGTGGAGGGAAATGTCGGGCTTGCAGTTTGTAGTGGGCGGATGATGTTATTTTTGTATCTTCTTGTTGAAAAGCTAGTACTTTAAAACTGTCGCTTTAAATGAAACCTCATTATAAAACGGGATTATTTTTGAAATAATGAAAGGATAGTAATTAATTTTAAAATATGCCGTTATTATTCTTAACCAGTGGAAATGTTTTGTCTTAAAGCAAAAAATTATTTGTAAAATCAGCAGTGGCAGACATCATTAAAGTTTGTATAAAATATATATTTGTTTAGTAGTTGTGTAGTAGTTGTGTAGTTTGTATAATATATGCTTCTAAGTATATTTTCTGCGGTGACTTACCTACTCATGTTTATTTTTAGGCAGTATTGCATTATGTTTATTACAGTATATAGTTGATTTAAAAGCATTTCTTGTTATTATATGATTCGAATCCTTTTGTTTACTTACCGTAACGGGACGACAGTTTCCAGTGATCCCGGTTGGACCAATCAATATTCAACCGTGTTATAAACCGCACGGCAAGAGCTCTTCGCAGCTCGGAGTTGGGCATCCACTTGGTTATTGATTTGCATGCTATTATTAACAGCAAAGATCACTGCACATTTACGGTTCAACAACAAAACACAAACTGTCCTATATGAATGGGACGATCAGAGTTTCACTTGTCAATAAGCCACCGTGTACTTATCCGTGTAGATAAGAACTTTATTGTCGTTGCACAATTCCGCACTATCAAACAAATAATGCAGGCTTCGTATTACACTCATATATCGTATTGATTACATTCGGATGGAATAAAACAATGGTTACACAGCCAAAACAATACAATGTAGCGAGGCGTGCACCGCACGTGCCGCCTCGCCCGCGGACACCTCCGTACTGAACGCTCGCGGGCGGGAGACGGGAGACGAGCGGCGAGTGCGGCGGACCGAGTTGAGTAAAGATTGCCGTTCGGGTGCATTCGCAAGCAACCCGATGATTTTGGCCGTCCGAGCAAGGTAACCACTATGGTTTTATTTTTAAGTCGTTGCATGTCAATGCACTGAATATATACCTGGAATGGACTTCATATGAAACCATGCATAAAAATTGCAACATTATTTAAAAATGTACAAGATTACTAAGCACAATAATACGATGTTAGTAAGAAGTATCGTTTTAATTAAACTTATAATACCCAATAGTTTAACGTCATTTAAATTTATAAGAGAAAACTTAAAAAAAAGTGTCTTGTCGGAATAATTAGTAGCAATTAGTACCATTTTAGTGCAAATGTACATTTTATAGATACAAAAAATCCCCTTTTTATTTGGTCAAAACAAGTAGTAGGTTGTAAGTTGTGGTATTCCTGACGTTATCTTTGCTGTCTCGCCTTGCTGACGTCTTTCCTATCTGTACCTAATGGCGACGGATGTTACAATCGGTTTCTTTGTAGAAATGTTTAAATGGGCTTAAAAAACAATGAGTTGTTTTAATGTCATTTGTTATTTAAGTCTTCCTTATATTTGCTATTTTATTGTATAATTAAGGCGAGAGAGTCTTTTTTCATAAGCTTTAACCAATTTTTATAGGTATTTAATATGAAATTAGAGACAAATATTAGCGCTCCTTTTCCCCTTAAGCATTTTCTGTTGGAAATTCTGCTTATAACGTTGTTTTCCTGACGTGAGGTAAGGTCAATGTGTCTATAAATATGCCCACAATAGGATCCGCTCGTCCCGGGTTCTCAGGAAAACAGAGTCAGTCTAAAGTATCTCTTGCCATGGTCATGATTAATTCCAGAGAACTCAATAAGAACAGAAATGTCGGTGGTTGCTAGAGCACCATTAAGATAACCGTGGTTGAAAAGCGCCAGGGTCTTTAGACAGAGATTTATTGTTATGAGAAAACTGTTACTATATCTAAATATGACTCATACTGATGGTTCAAAAACTGCAAATATGAACTTAGCAGCTGCATTTTTTTTATCCCCAGTTAGATTTATGTGTTAAATTTAAGATTGATTTTAATATTTCCATAATGCATTATGAATTAATTGGTATTTCTGAGTCTTTATTATAATCCTTAAATTAAATTATATAATATAAAAAAAAATTAATACTTTGTAATCCTATACTGATTCCAAAAGTAGCATACAACACTTGACTCAGATACCCTCGAAATTTCGAGGCATCCCTGTAGCCATTTCCATTTTAGACAGTATACGTAAAATTAAACTTGCCGATATATCTATAGTTATCCAGTGGAACCCATTGGAATAGTAGGAAACAAAAAGGTTGACTTAGCAGCACGACAAGCCTTAGTTGAGGGTATCCAATATTCATGTTTGCCATTGCCTTCTGATTACATAAATGATGTAATGGTAATATGCATGATATAATATGTAGACGGAAATGGCGTGAATATTTTGACGAAAGATCGTTGTCGAAAGGTATTTGGTATAAAACAATACAATGTGAACCCATGGTTTGATGAAGTGAAAATTACCAGGGAATACTTAGTCTGTTTGTTGAGGCTGCGATCCGGTCACATCCCGTCGCATAGATTTTTACATTTAATGGGTAAAATAGATTCTCCAAATTGGACCGATTATGAAAAAATAGATGACATATATCGCGTTCTGATGGAATGAGAACAAAACTCAGCCGAGAGATAGTACATTTTACAGAGATTATGCTATGGTATTGGACTCTGTAATGCATACTTGCTTCTACTTTATCAGAGAGAGTTTTATAAATAGTCGATGTACTTATAATAACTAAGTATATAATTAAAGCAGAAAATTACAGGAGTGACATAGTCACTAAGTGACAAAACTCCGTCTAATAAAATAGAAAAAATTATATATATAAAGGTGACCCACAATTATTGGAGAGTATCGCAAGCAATCCATGACTAGGCCCAGTAGTTCGTAGAGTTAAAAGACGTTTTTTTATATTGTATTTTTTGTATTAGGTATATATTAACTATATTATAGGTATAAATCACATTCTCAATCAGTTGTAGATGTACGATTATTAAATTTGTTAAATAAAGTTTAAAAAATGCGTGCAGCCGACTTTTAAAGGATATTTTGATTACAGTTCGTAGGTAAAAAAGTTATATGAAGCCATGAAATGATTTATCAGTTGGTCTCACTTATTAAACTACTTTTTTATGAAAAATTATATAACGTAGCTTTATTATAAAATATATTATAACAAACTTTTATATATACATTATTTGTCTTGACACCATTAAAAATATTTATAACTATCCAGAAGACGAAATGAGGCTCATTCAATGCTTGCCCAAGGCCAAAATAGATGTAGGTAAAGTTTATTCATTTTGTTTAACCAAGAAAACATTCCTAAGTGCCAATGACGTTGATGTATTATTCTTTAAAAGCAACGCGCACACTTGCAGAGACAATCTTAAGACAAACTTGATCATCAATCTTACAAGAAAACCAGGAAGTAAAATGGATACTTTCGAAGTGGTAGGTATTTGTAGTTTTAGCATGCACAGGACAAGGATATAGGACACAAAGATCCTTCTCTGTGACATTGAGTTATCCTTATCTTTATGAGAGTAAATTGTAATCTAATACAGAGCTGGACCGTAAGCTTAGAGGGCCCTGGGCTAACACTACTCAGGGTCCCACCTAAGACATATCTGAACGTAGACTTGAATTCATTTAATTAAATGGGATTGAATAATTGCAGAACTCGCAGTGCTGCAAACCATACGATCTATTTAATTTAATAAAGCTATGGATTCTTTCGGATTATCGTCTATTTTTGACTTTGACTTGACTTAGCTGGGGCTCACTTGAAGCCACGGGGACCTGGGCTGAAGCCCATATAGCCATATGGTAGATCCGGCCCTGATCTAATAAATGTAAGTATTGTATAATTATATAGTTGTTATAGAGTTATATGTATTTGTAGAAATACAGATATGATGATTATCTACTGAAAATATTTTGTTTTACTTTTTCTTATGATTGTTAAACTATTCGTCGGTTCCTGGAGGATGAGAACTGGAGTTTTCCTTAAAACACGACGAGCGTTTCTCAATAAATAACATGAGTATAACTGGAATAGTTATTATTATAAACACTCATTTATTTAGTAGTAAAACTTATATCGAAAATGGGTATACTATAGACGTTCACAAAAATACCATCCCCGTGTGACAATAGTCCGTTTTCAGCTGTACAAGGATCTATTTTTACTAACAATATACTTCGGATGATTTTTTAAGATAAGAATAAAAAACTGTCACTTTCTTTACGTATAATAAATTTTTGACGCAAGTGAGTAAGTGTCCTTATAGAATTCAATGTAAGAGTTATCTTTGTAAGAGTCTGTATGTAGAAATACTTATTATCCATACTGTTTACATATTATTTTCTTATAATTTAATTTAGAATTGAAAAGGGTTAAAATTATTTTTAACCTTTGAATAATTATTAGCTTATGAAGTATCCAATGTTAATTTTCCAGGTCCCGAGGCTCAATTTTAGATCCTTTTTTATTTTTTATATATATGAATGATCTTCTTTTATACGTTAAAGGTATTTGTAATGGTTTTCTAAGGATGCTTCTCTAATTTTTAAAGTTGATAGGTAAATGGCAATTATGACTATGTAAGCAACGCATTATCACATATAATTTAGTTATAAATGCTAAAAAAGGCGTAGTTTTAACTTAACCTATTGGAAAGCAACATTGTTATACAGATCAATTATTTTAATGTAACTGATGCTACAGTGTTTCTAGGTCTCACTTTGGATTCGAAACTTCATTGGAAACCTCATTTACCCGCCTTTAACAGGAAGACTCAGATACGCGGATTGCACGGTTAGAAAAGTTAGACAGCTGACAGATATTGATACTGCTGGATTATTAAATTTTGGTCATTTTAAAAGTTTTATGTCTTATGGAATATTATTTCGGGAAATCCAGTCACGTAATTTTACCGTGGAAGGGCGTGCCAACGTGACTAGATAATCGGCTTGAATTGACGAATCTACAACCCTAAAGATATTGAAACTGTTTTCTTTTTACAAAAAATTAGCTGATAAATTATTCAAAAGTACTTGCAAAAGCCTTTTTATAAGAGTTTTATTATAAGATAAATTAAATGGAAACTAAAATCTTATAAATATATTATGAAAAAATATTCTTAAGTATTGTTATATTTATGTAGAGCAATGTTTTATTAATAACTTTCACGATTTCTAATAGAAGAAAATAACTTCCACGTTCCCGTTAGGGATGGAACAATATCGTAGTTACAGAACTCCCCTTAAAAGTTATTTTTGTTATATCGATATCTTTTTCAAGTTAATACCAGACGAGGGTGTAACTAAATCGCTAAATCATTGGGTTTCGTTATCGATGAAACCAAGGGCGAAGCCCTATTGTATGTACCTTATATATTATATTATGTCAATATGAGCAAATTTTCTCTAATCGCTTTAAAAATAAAGAATCAAAACTATAAACGAAAATGGTTTTATTAAAAGAAAATTAATTTGATTTGATTTTTTTCATTGTCATATGGGTTATATGACAACGGGAAAAAATTTCATTAAGCACCCTAGCAAGAGGTGCTATGGGGGCTTAATATATAAATACATACACAAAAATAATAATAATAATATATAAATGTATTGATCACCAGAACATAACAGAGTTAGAAAACTTTAGTAAGTTCGTCTCTAATAGGAAGGTATAACTTTTAACGATGTCACACTTAATAGTTTAGAAGCTTTTTTCTCCTTAATGCTTTTTATAAAGGTACAATTTTATATATTGTATAAATTATTTATATAAATTAGTATAATTATTTTTTTGGTTGTAGTAAGTCAATGATCTTTATCATCATCAACCTTGGGTTAGAAAATTTCGAATTTGTCTCTTCCGCCTGTAATAATCAAAAACGCTTTAATAACTCAAAATCTAAAAGTCTAGCTTGCATATAGTTTTTTTTTATATTAGAGAGAGCTAAGGTATTTCGACTATCACAAACGATGCGAGCTCGGATTTACAATAAATTCACGTCATTATCTTTGCTAGTCACCAGCGATTGTTCTATCTATTTCGTAATAAGCATCAGTCGAGATTAATGGGACGGGATCTGCCTGTGTGGTCCTTTTTTGTAATTAAGCCTCACAAATCTTGGGTTTATTAGATCTAACGTGAACCGTACCCAAGCGACGTTTCGCCTTAAAATGTAATAATGTTAAACGGATTATCAAAATAAATGTTTCTTGCCGTTATTATAATGTTTAGTGATTTGGTATTTTTTTTAGTTTATTAGATGAGATAAATTTGATGGTCGAGCACGTTACAAATTTTTCAAGTGCTCAATTTGACTTTATATTTCATTCTTTAATTGGCAATGAAGGCAAACATAGGTCTGAAAATGTTGAATAAAATTCTGCCTGAGTATCCACTATACACTGCAGCCGCATACCAGCTCTGGAGAAACATGCTGGAATAAGTTGGGCGCCCTTTGCTTAGCGGTTGGTGCTGTATTATTGGAACAATAGCGAAATTTTAATAATTTAATCGATATAATTGTATCTGAAAGTGGTGTATTTTTATGTGAGGTTTTATATATAATATGGTTCCGTAACAAATAATAATAATAGTTGATGCATTTTTCAACAAATTTGAAATTCCAATATTCCTAAATTTTAAGGTCAAAGTTGCAGCCTGCTGTAGTAATTTTGTGGTGTACATTGTAATACTATGAGATAACATAGTTATGAGAATAGGCAAATGCCGTAAGTGTTCAAAGAATTAATTAAATCTAAATACTCTATTTTTAATTACATTTGAAATAGTGACTAAAATAATGAGTAAAAAGCTTGGAGATAAATTCGTTGATTTTCATGCAGGATATAAATTTTCTTTTTTATGAAGATAGATAGAGATTATTAAGGTAAAACTACATATATTCCGATTTTGTGGTACATACCATAACAAAAGAGCTGTCAAATAAATCGCTCATTTGTCAAAATATACTCACGTGAAACGGTTATGTATTAAAATATTCAAGAGAGGAAAATAATATCTAACTATTCAATTTTTTTTTTAGTACGATTGCTATGGCAACATTGTTGCTGTCATTGAGTCATTATGGTCCCTACAACGCTTCGTACTCTTTGTGTATCATGTGTACGTACGTATTGTTCCTAATTAGATACAGACACGCATGGTAGTAGGGAGTCGAAGGGATACAATCGTAGTTGTTTATTAATCATACAGGAAGTGAGAGAACAGTATAACAACGACTTCCCTTTTAAAGAATAAATGTGTTAACTATAGATGTGTCGTACGTTTTTCAGGCCATTTTTTGGATTTAAATTCAATAGCGATTTAAATACAATTTGTTACAGGTCCATTTAAGACAAGTATAATAAAATAGTTTTCAACCGCGTGTGAGGGTTGTATGTCTTAACATACCCCCCAACCCCCTCACACACTACACTTGCGTTAGGTACCCAATGTTCTTTTCTGTACCCGTGACAACGTGAACGAAAAATTTTACATTGATCACGTAACAAACAAACTCACTTTTGATTTAAAATGTACTAGTTGTCGTTCGCGGCTTTGCTTGCGTTTTAGGGGTTGGTAGTTGGGTTAGGTTTATATGGATATAGACATATACATAACAGTTATATGTACGGGCTCACAGTTGCTCGTGCTTTTCTTTACATTTTACTTTTATACATTTTGGCGGTTTATATTTTTAATAAACATCAGCAGATCTTCGCTGGACTTCAAGCTTATCGTCTTACATAACAGGATTAAGAAATTTAGCGCGGACTGTTTAGTGGGGCCAACTAGTATATGAATATATTCTTATTGTTCCTGGATTATGGCAGACGAGCGAGTGGATTCCATGGATAGTAAATGGTCACCTTTGTCCGTAGACATTGTCATTGTAAGAAATACAAAAAACTTCTTTGTCTTCCAACGACGTTCTGTCGTCCAACGACGGATTCAATCATGTTATGTTATATCATTTATGTCTGTAATTATACTGGTTCAATCTCCATATAAACCGGAAGACAGCAATACAATGTACTGTTTGGTAGTAGAATAACTGTTGTGTGGGTTGTACTCACCCAGACGACCCTGCACAAACACATACCACCGGTAAGTATATATAAATTGTAACTACATTACACGCGATCGACATTATTCATGATACATTGTCTACATAATATCTCATTAATGTTGTTGTGTAAAACATATAAATAACAATATATTGTAACCGAATAGTTAACATGTTGCAACTTTACTTTATTGTAACTCATTTAAAATTTATGTTTAGTGGTTATTTAAAAAGACAACCATTAACTAATTTAAGATAAAACCCTCTTTGGATGCGTAAACGTCGTCACGGTTGGTGACTAAATGGTATCTCGGAATATTTACTTGTAATCTGTTTTGAAGATTTTCACGGACAAACAGATAGACTTGCAATTGGACATATTACCTTAAAAGAGCCAGTAATTTAAAAAAAAAACACTGACAGACGTCTCATTTTAATTCTTTGTATATATTGAAACGTAGTTATAATCAGTAAGACCGTCACGATAAATTAACTCCGTATAACAATCGCACAATTGAAATTTACTTTTTAAATTGCATACATTTCATACAAACTCTGTCAAAAATTTTGTAACACATAGCCGTTGCGTAAATGAATTAATAAAAACAACGATTTCATACAAACTTAGCATTACCCAGATTGTGAATAAGATACTCGAATTAATTGCGATAGTGCCTTTGTTGTGTTAATATTTTATTCTTTGTAGTAGTTTTATCGCGAGTCTGTAAAACTTAGTAGTACTTTGCAACCTGGAAAACGTTTCAGATACATATTGAACTTTATGTTCAAGGCTATAAGTTTCCTTAGAAAGCCTCTTTCTGACCCTTTGTTTTGATAATAGTAGCTATAGTAACACGAATCGAATCTCAATTGCGATATAATACGGCCTTTAATTATTACTAAAGTGTTTGGCTTCTTGCCTTTTAGGTGGAGGTTTTAGGTGTATTTTTAGGATTGTATTTAATAGCCACGTGTAACACTTGGCTCGGGACATTAATGACACATATTTAAATTTAATGTTGAAATAGTTTTCATTGCTCAAGCAATGTACAATATATTTTTTATATCTCAAATTTAGTAATATGTAAATTGTTAACATAGTTTGTTTATGTAATTACATAATTATGTGCATTTACAATACTTTATGATAAAAGTTGTTTTAACATTTCATTGTATTTATATATTATAATCACGTTATTATGTGGATATGTGCAAACGTCACGGAGCCATAGAAATTAACAAACAATACAGGAAAAAGGGAACTCATAAAGACACGGACGAATATAGTTTACAGATATACTATATTCTAAATTACCTTATTATATTTAAAAAAAATACGTTATATTATATATATCTTAACTAGGTCTACAATATTGTAGTTTTCAGTTCTAAATTATTTTTATTTTATTGGATCGAAAACGATCGTATGGGCAGATAAAAAAAAAATTAATTTTCTTTGATTATTTATGTCTCTATAGACCGTCAAAACTTAGAACCCGTGGAAAAAAAATGTGGCCAACCCTTGGCCACTAAATAAACGCACACTAGTACGTAGTATGAAGTTTGGCGAGAGTCAAGAGTAGCTGTCACGCATTTTTAACATATCAGTTGACTTATATTTTAACCATGAAATATGTATTGCTATATTTTTATATATCTGTGAGATACTCTGTATTGAAGATATATATGTATCATTTATCATCAAAGGTACAGTACATAATATCAAGGATGGGTAATTTTAAGACATTAAGGGCATAAACTTACATCCCGTTGTAGCGTGAGTGCAGTTAATTAGAGTGACATGAATAAATCTCAATAACGTAGTGTGACTACACCGTCACAGATAAAAAATATCATTATGTTATTTAGTTTTCGAAGATTATTAATGATTAATGAGTTTAAATTTAAATGATAGAAAGTTTCCACTGTTTTAGGATGTATTCAGATTAATTTCTTACGGCTGTAGGTTACAAGTGAAAAGCCGCTATAGTTTAACACATGTATAATTCCACGGTACGTGTGTTTGTCACCGAATACCTCCTTAACTACTTGGCCGATTTTGAAGATTTATTTAATGTAGTTGAGTGGGACACTACTGCGATTGGGTTCTTAAACAAAAATAATAAAAAATATTGTTGTACCTGGGGCATCTGGTTGTTGTATAAAAGGCGACATTTCTTTTATCTCTAACAGAAAAAGTTCAAGGTAATCATATATTTTTGTAAAGATCATGGTATCATCTGCCGTATCCTATTTAAACAATATATTTCTTCTATTTCTTCAATCTATGTCTTTGACCTGAACAATGAAATAAAATCTTTTTTTTTTTTTTTAAATCTGTTTATTTTATTTAGAGGGTTTGTTCTATACAGTAGAATATGCCACCCCCATGAAATAAAATCTTATGATAAACATTTGTATTTATATATTTTATTATAAATTTAATTATTAATAAACTGACCTAGGCAAGAGCTGAAAATAGAATATGATTCCTGGTTTTTAGCTGAATTGAACAAATTATTCGACTATTTCTGTTATAACATGGTCACTCTACAACAGCGATCGCGGCGGGTGGCCCTCGCTCTCGCTGTCCTCGATGATACCTCTCTGCAGTACCAACCTTATAATTGGAATATAGATACTGGGTTTGATACTTGAAAATATTTCTTAGTTTTCTCATTACAAACAATACCACGAAACACTGATTTATTTTAAGCCTTAGATTTCTTACTATATGAGCCCTGATTAAAGTAAACCGTCCTATTCTGATTAAAAACACTTATTCGACTTATACGAGGCTTATTTGTTTGTATTTTTCGGCTTCACGCAAAAACGTCACGATCACGATAGATTTTAATTTAAAGTCAAACGTAGCAAACAATATGGATTCGGGCCAGTGAACATATTTATTTTTATCGGTCTTTAAGTACTAAATACTAATTTCAGTTAAAATTAATTAATTTTAATGTATTCAATATAAGAACTTATTTTAAACATTATTTGACTTTCGAAGTTTATCTCTCATTAATTATCCTTAAGAGCATTTAGAAAAGTTGTCAACTAATGAACTGATACTGCCTTGTTATATATGTATGTATGAATATCGGTTATTTTATAGTTTAACGACATATTACTTTGGGCGTTCTTTAGGATAACTCTTTAGATATTGTCAGAATAAAGGCTATGCGGTATGTTTATAAAAAAGAAGAAATACTGTTGCGTCATAACATACATATTTATAACAATAGTGAGTACATATATTCACAACTCTATATCTTATTTTGATAGACATTGTGTCAGTTTTGCAGCAAGACAAATGAAGGTTGACTAGCGATCTGAATTCTATAAAAAAAACAGTTATTAAACGAAATAAACCCAAGTGCGAAATAAACAAAAGTGGTAATAAATAATATTATTTGCTTGAGTATGAGGATTTAAATATTAGTAATTTCTGAGTAAAAAACAGTACATAATCAAATAATTCGTACAAAATAAAAATGATTAAAAATGTATATAAAAATTAAACATGTATGTTATTTGAAGAAATTATTTTTTTAATAATATAAACTTAATATTAATAAACACAAATACTACGATTAATTATTTTAATTGTCAATTACCATTTGTTTCAAATTTTTATACTGTGTTATAGTAGATTTTGCTGAACTAAATTAAAGAATTAACGAACGAACTTTCATAGGGCAAGATATTCTCTAATATTATCACTTTTGACATGAACTCCTTAATAAAATGACACTGCAACCGCTGTTGTCATGCAGGATATACCTACGAGATATCATTCTAAATAGTTTTTTGCCTCTAAGAGTAACAGAATACCTTGCCGGTACTTTCCAACGATCTGTATTATCAAGCAACATATTTTTTATCTGTTAATTTAATCTTCATTAAATAGTTACATAAGCTTACTTGAACGAAAGTAAATTTCGATTTTAATTTGTAATCTCGATTCGTTTGAAACATAGTGTAAATTTGTTTGTATACAATGAATTTTATTATATTTTTCACATCATAGACGATAATTTTAGATTATTCAAATTAGAATATTGTTTCTAGAATGATTTTTAATTGTTTCTAGAACAAATTTCGACCGTTTTCAAAGTTATGTTTAATCCATATCAATAACGTACCATAACTGTTACCAAACTTATAATTATCAATTTGATATTAAGTATAATTTATTATCATTAAGCACTGGTAATATTTCTCGATATCAAAAACTTTATCAATTAAAAGGGTTTTGGTGAACAAAATCCCATCTCTAATAATTATTACAACTATCAATCATTTAGTAAAAGGGTGTTCGGCGAGATGTATGTTATATAATAAATAGTCGCAGATTATATAGCTTTGGGATTATTCTATTTTCATTTAATTAAGCTATTCCCAGGTATTGGATTAGAGTTTGTGTTATGAGATGTAATGGTTTGGGATTTATATTTATAAAAATATGTTTATTAAAAATGTTAGCACCGGGTATCTTCAAAGCAAGAGATTATTCAAGTCATCTTCTAGATAAGCGCGTTCTGTCTTAGACTTTCATAGTATGTACTTACTTAAATATAGTCAAGCATAAGCCTATTGTAATTGAACAAATAAAAAAAAATCTGTGATAAAACAAAAATAAATCTCTTAAATATTATTTGCTTAAATAAAAATAAAAAAAATATTCTAATTCGTGAGGATAAAATAAATATTTTAGTTAAAAAACCTATAAAATGTACACAATGGTAATAGTTTAATTAAACAATAACATAGTTTACTTTTACCGTGCGCTTTGTTTTTGCGCGTCTGGTTTGTCACCACCCACTCGTTAGATATACAACACCCAAACAGAACTACTTATTGGGTGTGTTTCATTTAGAAGACTGCGTGAGCTAGTGTAATAACAGGCACAAAAGACAACATCTTAGTTCCTAAGGTTGGCGGCCCATTGTCTTGTCTTGAATGGTTAATATTTCCTAGAGCGCCAATATCTGTGGGCGATGGTGACCACTTACCGTCAGGTAGCGCAATCTGTCTGCCCATTAACTAATGTTATATAAAGTAATTATTATATCAAGTTTAATACAATTTTTCTTCACAAATCTCATTGGTCTGTACAAGATTTTAATAATAATAAAGAGTTTTCTCTTTATAAATTTTATGTACTCTTAATGGCGTTCTTTTTTTAATAAAATAATTATTAAAAAAGAACGCCAACACCAAAATGACAACGCCTATTAAAGCAAGTACAATTTGTATTCGGATTATATTTGTCTCTATGATTCTAATAATATATCCGTTCAGTAACGTTAAGCCAGACAAGGTCACAGACAGTCAATACCCTCTAATGTAATAAATAAACTATTTAAAAATGGTTCAATGAACAAATGAATTAGAAGTTTTTAAGTAACACATACTCAATACATTTTCTCATTTAAAGCACTTAAGTAATGTCTATAGTAAATCACATCAACAAGAGTTCGTCGCTTTCGTTTGCAGAAAAAAAAACAAAATTTATAATAATAAGGCACACGTATTCGATTTATCACGTGATCAACAATTGGCGTACTGTTTTAATTAATAATTTACCCTAATGCATATTATGCCCTTATTTCTTCTAATTGAGGAGGGAAGGGATTGCTCCAAAGTTGTTTCAGGACTTTATTACCTAACATGGCTTCCTTAACAATGTTGAACTTAGGATTTTAGCATAAAACGTTATCGCTCCACTTAATGTAGGTCACATTTGGTATTCAAATCCATGGTAACGCGATGTGCGGCAACAAACTAATTATATACATAAGAACAATAATATTTCATAGCTTATAATGTCTCATTATGGAAGATATTGTCTTAAAAATATTATTTTCAAAACCATTTCATATAAAAATCTAATTTAATTATATGCTTAGTCAATCATCATCTTAATTATTCAATGGACGAATTATGTAATTACGATTTGGTGTTTGGGTGGAAATAAACTAAGTTACTAAAGGACTTTAACTTGTGTGAAAGACGATATGGTTAGAAAGAATGTTACTTGTGAGATGACGTCCGACAGAGAAGTATGGAAGAAGAAGACATGCTGCACCGACCCCAAGTAAAATTGGGATAAGGGCAGGAGGATGACTAAAGGACTTTAACTTCATAGGCATAAAAAAATGAAGTTATAAGTACGATTATATTGTATAAGAGCCTTATTAGTGGTTAGAACGCGTTCATCTCAACCGATGATAGTGGGTTCAAACCTAGGCAAGCACCATAGGACTTTCATATGCTTAATTTAAGTTTATAATTCACATCGTGCTTGGCGGTGAAGGAAAACTTGAGGAAACCTGCATGTGTCTAATTTCGACGATATTCTGCCTTGTGAATCCACCAACCCGCATTGGAGCAGCGTGGTGGAATATGCTTCTAACCTTCTCCTTAAATAGAGTGGAGGCTAGGCTTATAAAATAAATCGATAATTAAACGTAGATAATATAATAGGAATTGAAATAGTTTGTTCCAATTAGGAGATAACATACAGCTGGAAAATTCCTGTCTAACGAATCTTGTCTCCGTAAGTGGATAATATGTAAACTATATAAGTGGAAATTATTCCATTACGAGAATAACATGCAATTATTTTAATTATCATACAGACTACGATGTAAAATTTCTGTTTATCATTTTAAGTATTATATGGTTAATTTAATATGTTAAATTTATAAACTAAGTAAACATTGTCAAATATTTGTAAAATAATAATCATCGTAAAGTATTTTATCGTGTATAAATGTACGAAAATACTAGATTCTTTAATTTCAATTAAAATAGTTAATTCTTTAAAACTATATCGATGGTACTCTTTTTTAATTTAGGGAATATTTACATTTCATCTACTTTTCTTAGTTCCTCTATTTAGTTCAATTTACTTTTCACGATGTGGTTTTTTGGTTAGATATTGAAAGAAAATCGTAATCCGCTATGATGGAATGACAGATTAAGGGCAAAAGATCGAGGGACAAAGTATTTTAAATAAATAAACAAATGTGACAGAGGTCTATTTCGGATCAATAAGCTATAGTTTTAAGATTTAGATCTTTGCGTCCATCTGTAAAAAAAAAAGGTTTGCATTCAATATTATAATGGTTCATCATATTCGTTACAAAAAGTAGCTGATTAACCACATGTACATAGCATAGGATATCAAAAAGTATTGAAGTCCATAAACACGTAGTAGGCGTTTCACAAGAAATCAAAACAAGAAAAGCAATTAATCACTTTTGGTGAAGTTTTACATACTTGATTTTCCAAACTCGGTACTCGAAAGCTGTTCTGTCGACTCGTTTAACTTGCCTTTACCGAAAACCATATATGAATTCTTAGAACAGTGAACGTAAAAATGATACATGGGAGAATTACTCAATGGTATAGTTTGTGGGAGCATTTTGTGCGAGACCATCTCTGTAGGTTCAATCCTCTCAAGATATATTCTATTGTAAAACAGCAATTTTTATACTGCGGTGTTACAATTTAAAGATTATGTGAGCTAGTGTAATTTCGTGCAATAGGGATATGATGATAACTGAGACGTAGATAAGAAGGTGGCGTCGCATTGGTAGTAAGAAGTTATTAATATTTTGTATTTATTATGCATGATAAATATGTAAATGTCGTGATAATAAACTGTTTTTAAATGATTGCAATCATAACCATTATTTTGGGTGCTGCCCTTTAGTCAGACTTGCTAGTGAACTGGATTAATTTCTATTACATATGTCCAATATTATCAAATGCAAAAGAAATAGATTAATATATGTCGGAGGAGCAGGATGCCGAACAGTAGGGTTCGGGGATTGATCCGACATTTGTAAGACTATGTGGGAGTGCAATGGAGATATTCACAAAATAAAACGTATCACACGTAACGTTAATATCGTCTAATCACTGTATTAATTGATTCAATAATCGTACACCACAATAATATCAAAGGATTACAATAATTCATCTCGATTAAGAAAATGGGTTTGCAAGCAACCATCGCATTCGAATTGCCTGTCAAAACATAACAATTCGCGTTGCCATGACACTTACAACTCCATTCGGGGTGACCTGCTCTAAAAAGAAAATCAGCCATCAAACACTATTGCCAACTACGCGATTCATTAATTATCCAAATCAACAACCAAAGTAACCACGCTCCGATATTTATAAATCGAATGTAAATAATCTTATGCCACTTCTAACATAACGTTTGTTCAATGTTTGAGTTAAGCTATACTTGGCACTAAATTTTTTTTTAATTCGCCGACTCATAAATAGAGCACTTGCCATATTGAGCAAAACGTAACGATAAACGACACCTACATACAAGCATATGTTATGACGAATAACTATTGTTTAGACGATTTATTATATATATTAAATAAGATTATTATTATCATTAGCAGCACTACTACTTGAGTGGTGGGGCTTAGTGCAAGCCCGTTTGGATAGGTAGCCAATCATCTCATCATATATTTTAGCGTCAAGCAGCAATATTTAGTATTCTTGTGTACCGGTTTGAAGGGTGAGTGAGCCAGTTTACTACAGGCATGATATCTCAATCCCTAGCGTTTGTGACCCATTGGTTATGTAAGAAATGGTTAAAATTACATACCGAGAGTGGTGACCTCGTACCATCAGTTAGCCCGTTGGTCCGCTCGTTTGCGTAGCCCATATATTGAGAAAGGTTGTATAGAGTATGAAAACTCACACTGCGATCCACGAGTGCGGACCCTAGTCCCCTTATTAACGAAAAAAAATTATCGTCTCAATGTTTTTGTTATAATAATCCGATGTAAACGTATAAATTCAGAAAATAAAAAGTTTTCAGGTTTAATAAACTGTATCTCCATATTAAAAAAAGAACGAAGTGGCGGGTAGTATAGTTACAGCCAGCTCGTACAAAATAAAAAAAGAATAATTAACAATTAATGCCAGCTACTACCATAAGTTGTAGCCCGTATGCGTATTTTCCAAGAGCTTGTATAAAATCTTTTTGTTGCAGTTTTTTTTTGAAGTCTTATTAATTAGTTTTGTACATCGTACATGTCGGCTTTACATTTATTTTCGATTTTTAAATTTTGGTATAAAATTTGATCCAATATCAAACAAAAATTATTAACAGAATATACAATATTATCACAGAAAGTCCGCTTAATTAATGAATATTGATGTTTTGTGAATATTTAATAAATAAATGAACATTTTATTTCATGCAAAATAATTTTACAACAATTTATTATCTGTGTTAATTACCTTCATATTTTTATTTATAGTTTAAAAAACGTGTATTACTTGTGATCAAGGAGAAAACTTACTTATCCTTCGAAACAGGAATGTATTTATTATTACGCGTTACTTTGCGTGAATTCCAAAAAGCATTTACGCCAAAGAATTAAGCAAAAGTAATTACAAATAATCTATTATCTTCATAAAAGTATTGTGTTGTTTTATCTAGAGAATATGCGCATTAACGTGATTAGAAAGCAATAAATGAGAAGTGTATCGTTAAAAGTCAATCGTCGTTTAACAGATAAAGCTGTAATTAGTTCTTGTAATTGTTCCTCTCAGATAGAGTTCAATGTGATCGTTTCGAATTTGTCTCGCTTTAGCATCGATTGCACTTGCATCGTGGTCAGTATTGTTTTGTTTTTATTTATTTCTCGTTATTACGATTTAATTGAACAAATAAAGGTTGTGAAAAATATTCAATAATTAACAATAATAATATTGATATCAAAATACTAATTAAATTAATGTGTTTTATAATGTTTTGTAGACGTTTATGATCTTGTTTATATATACATATGTTACTGTAAAAGCTCGAATTAGGTAAATCTTAAGATTTTCCAGTAAAACCTAAGATTTACCGACATGAGCAGGTAAATGTAAGTATTTATTATAAAGGGACGACTTTTTCGGACTTTTACCATTCCAACCTAACCTAACCTAACATGTAAATCCTAAGATTTACTAAGCGAATGATGGTAAAAGTTCGAATCCCAAAGTTTTATGCATATTTACCATTCATAATCGGTAAATCTTATGTTTTACTGGAAAATCTTAAGATTTACCGTAGCTCGAGCTAATTCAGTAACATATATATGCATTTATATAATACTGTCGCCTGCGTCTTCGCTCCCGTTTAAAGGGTTGGTCGTCAGATGTAAGATATAAAAGTTAGCATATGTCCTTCCTTGAAGGTCAAGCTTGGTTCATAGCCAAGTTCATCAAATTAGAATAGGTGGATTCGATATTCGAAAGAGCAACAGACATACAGATAGACATATAATTGTTGCATTAATAATGTTAGTATAGACGTTATTTATGAAAGCATTCTTCAATTTGTATTTGCATTATAACTGATAAATTTCGAGTATATTTTTATTGATTATCATTACAGATTTATATTGAAACTGAAATACCCTTTATTATTTATATTTTAATAAAATATAAGAGTTACAAATACAAAGTATTATGTTTTGCTCATAACAGCGTAGAAATATTTTTTATTTAATTGCGTGAAAAATTATTAGTAAAAATAATTTAAAATTTTATATTGCTCTACTAGAACTCTACTTTTATTGTCAGATAAAAAAAAAAATAACTCAGTATTAACATAATTATATAATAAAATTCGTCATCGTGCGTTATAATTATATTTATAAATAATTTAATATTAATACAGCGAATGCTCGTTAACGAAGCAGAAGATTTAAAAAAAAAAAAAACTAAAAAATATTTCAATAATCTATTTTATATATTTTTTTAATAGAAGTACGATACGATACCTACAGTCAAAATTTTAATAAAGTGTTAATTATTTAAATTGAAATAACCATCGGTGGTGTTTGTAGTAATTATACATTGCATGTTTACATTGTAAGCATTTGAGATACTTGACTAAAAGTAGGGTAAATTAATAATCCAGACGGCCAGCGCCGCTTCAAGTTGTTTGAACTTCATTCGTTAAATCAAATTTGATGACGAGAAACTTAATGAAATTCTGGAATTAACAAATAAATGCGTTGTCTGTATAAAACTTGAGTTATTGGGGAACAATTCTAAAAACAAATCGTAATTCGTAACCATTATAAAATAGTAGCATTGTCCATTAGATTTAGATGAGGCTTATTTCTATGAGGTGTAGTCGAAGTTGGATTAGAATAAAATCGGGAGTATATAGTTATCATTATTAGTAGAATTTACCCCCTGTTTTGTCTTCATTTTGATTATACTAGTGGAATTCCAAGACGACATTTAATAATAAATAATAAATATTGGACAACATCACATACATTACTCTGATCCCAATGTAAGTAGCTAAAGCACTTGTGTTATGGAAATCAGAAGTAACGACGGTACCACAGACACCCAGACCCAAGACAATATAGAAAACTAATGAACTTTTTCTACATCGACTCGGCCGGGAATCGAACCCGGGACCTCAGAGTGGCGTACCCATGAAAACCGGTGTACACACTACTCGACCACGGAGGTCGTCATTTTTTAATTGTTTCTTTACTTTTAATTTTCTTTTTGATATATTTTTTCCAATACAATTAAGAACATATCAATGATACAGAACGGCCATATTTTGCTTGGCTTAGGGAGAAATTTAAGTTCCATATTCATGTACAGCCTATCTCTATCGAAGAAATCAGTAGCAATAAACAAACAATTGATTTACATATTCCATCTGATTTGCTATAGGCACTTCATGTTGTAGACTCCAAATAGTACTTGATGAATACAAATGTCTTTATTTGTACATTACCTATATTTAATGCGACATTATTACACTTCTTATTACAATTATTAATTATGCTTTCAAAGTTCCGATTACAATTTCGCTGACATATAAAACGCCATTTTTTCACTAATTCATAATCGAAGTGATTTAGGTTTTTTTACTCCTCTTGTGATTGGACTAGGGTTTAATTTTATTATAACGCGACGACTATGTATACTATGTACAATGTACATATACTACAAAAATGATTTCATATCGAATGAAACATATGAAATGTATTGGACATGAAATCATTTTTCTAGTCGCGTGGACTTCTGCCTTTTAATTTTACGAGAATTTATCATTCTATGGGAATAGCAGTCAATAATAAACAAAATTGCATGTTACATCCTGACTCATTCAACTATTGAAGTCCATTCGCATAGTTGGACAGGAAACAGGAATGAATATCTCAACGGTAGGCTTTATAAAAATATTCAAAAATATTAAATATCGCTTCAGCTAAAAGTGCAAACCTCGAACGTTCATATAATATTTTGATAAATCAATTTACTTTTTAAATTATCCGAACCGAAAATTTACTATAAAGGTGTTTCATTATGGCTAATTTGCTTTATTGATAACATCAATTTTTCAATTCATCTCAGTTCATCACCTTGAAAATCTGCGTCTAATATTAAACACGGAGAACTTAATTATTATTATAATTATTCGTATTTAACGAATCGTTTTTTGAATTTAGTTACCAAGAATAAATTAAGTTTATAATCAGCACCATAACCATAACGTAATTATTTTTACCCCAGGAGTTATTAAGACAAATTAAATACTTTAGCATTGAAATGACATGATAACCAGATTTGCAAATAAATCGCGATGAATATCGGCGAAGTTATTCTAGAAATATCGGAAGTCAAAAAAAGGCATATGAGTAATTAAGGTAAATGATGTTGTACATATGAAGATATATTAATCAAGAACTGTTTGTAGTGAGTAATATACGAGTGGATGTGAAGGGCCGAAGATCGGGCTCAGTGGCGCGCCTTGGCTTATGTCCAGCAGTGGACTAATACAGGCTGATTATGAGGATGATGCATTAGCATTTTTAGCATTAGCAGCCCGTAAATGTCCCACTGCTGGGATAAAGGCCTCCTCTCCCTTTGAGGAGAAGGTTTGGAGCATATTCCACCACGCTGCTCCAATGCGGGTTGGCGGAATACACATGTGGCAGAATTTCGTTGAAATTAGACACATGCAGGTTTCCTCACGATGTTTTCCTTCACCGCCGAGCACGAGATGAATTATAAACACAAATTAAGCACATGAAAATTCAGTGGTGCCTGCCTGGGTTTGAACCCGAAATCATCGGTTAAGATGCACGCGTTCTAACCACTGGGCCATCTCGGCTCACTATGATGATGATGATGAATATACGACTATCAGAGTTATTAACAAATCGCATGTAAAATTTAAATGTAAATCTTTACTCTTTCTTCGATTGGAATAGGCTAGTAAAATAGATAGTATGATTAACTTTTCTGGTTATATCGATGTCATAAAATGGTTAATGTATATTACATTGGTGCTCTTACGTGATATACGTTATATTCACCCGACTATGCGCAATAAAAATGCCATAGATATTTCAAAGCGAGGCACGCCTGTGTTTTATTGTGTGTACCTTCATATTGGTACGAGTTATTGCCTATAGCAGGCATAAAGTATTTCAATTATTTCGATCTAAGGACGATTGAATATTAAGTTAATGTATTTGTACATTTGTAGTAAAAAAATAGACACGACGTTGGTCGAATGCGCTCTTTTGTAAATAGCTATTACTATTCAAATGACGTTAAAATATTTTCTAATTTAATATGTTTTATATCACTTGTCGACCTCCGTGGTCGAGTAGTGTGTACACCGGTTTTCATGGGTACGCCTACTCCGAGGTCCCGGGTTCGATTCCCGGCCGAGTCGATGTAGAAAAATTTCATTAGCTTTCTATGTTGTCTTGGGTCTGGATGTTTGTGGTACCGTCGTTACTTCTGATATCCATAACACAAGTGCTTTAGCTACTTACATTGGGATCAGAGTAATGTATGTGATGTTGTCCAATATTTATTTATTTATTTATTTATTTATACTCAATAATTGATTTTATTTTTCACACTGTTTATCACAAATAAACGGCAAAAAAGACAATTTTGACTTTGAAAGTACTTTTGATGCCCTATCGTTGATATACTAATAAATTAGTATTGATGGTAAATAATAATAACAATAAACATCATTTTTTATTGTTTACGAATATTAAAAAATAAAATGAATTCCGATTGTATGTTTCACATCAATAATAAAACGTTTATATTATACCAATTATATTATATTATACATTTTTTATATGATGCTATAAGAGCTATTATTATAATACTGTGTGTAGTTTAATCCAATTTCTCAGCATTGGAGACTCCGATATGTCTACGAATATCAAGATAATTTCTGTCGGTATGTATATTTTATGAACATACTCTGGTTCGATTTGTCAGATGAGCCTTGCTTTCAACTATCCTGCGTGTATGAGGTTCATATTTGATTAAATTTTGATACGCTTCCGTAAAGCTTAGAATTCCGTGATTAAAGGTACGAAACTACGAATGATGGAGAACATTTGAATGACTTTTAAACGGCTACCAATACGTTTGCCTAAAAGTGTATTTTTAATTTGTAAAAAGCTTGTGTTTGAATATTTCAATCATTAAGTTTTTCTGTAAATAAATAAAATTAAGAATATAGTTCTAAGGGTTATGCTAGATACTATACATAAATGCACTTTTGAATCAACCGGAGTTTAGATCACTTGTCAGTAGTCATGTAGAGATTCACTCGATCCAATATAAACTTTATGAGAATTGAGTTGCTTCTGAGAATGAACAATTGATCACGCTTGATTATTATGAACGCTTTAATATATGGAGTCAATAAGAGAAAATAAAAATTAGCTCTAATGTTTGTAAAGACGAAGCATAAAAAAACGTAAATTCAATTATATGCATATATTTTTTAGAGATGTATTAATAATTTTTTTTTATTAAATTTTATACAACGTTCGAAGATGGACTTTCATCAGGTTTCATTGTTGTGATCACATATAAGTCTAACTTATATTATAGCTTAAAGATAAAAGTGTATAGGCATAGACAAAACAAGCGCACTATTCTGAAAAGGCTTTCGTCTTTATAGAATAAAAAAGAAAAGAAGCTTAAAGCAACAATTATGTTTCACTAAAACCGTCTTTTTGATCGATTAATTTATTTTGTGTCTCTTATGACAAAACTATTCTATTATTATATAGGTGATTGTTCAGTGGTTACAATACGTGAATCTTTACCGATGAATGCGGTTTACAGTTTGGGCAAGTACTACTGAATTTTCATGTGTTTAATTTGTGTTTATAATCCATCTCGTGCTCGGCTGTGAAGGAAAACACCGTGAAGAAATCATCCGTATCCAAAGTATAGTCACCAATTCGCATTGAAGTAGCGACGCAAAGCAAAGAAAGACTATTATCATCATCATTACATAGTATAAAACAAAGTCGCTTACCGCTGTCTGTCCTTATAATTGCTTAGATCTTATACAAAGGATTTTTATGTGTTTTTTTTTTTAAATATATAGATTGACTCAAGAGAAAGGTTTATATGTTTAACAAATGCTAATATAATAATGCTAATACAATATAGTAGAGAAACACTGATAATTTTAGAGATTTCTGAAGTGATGACGTAAATAAACACATTTTTGGCGCTTACATTGCAAACGCTGGCTAAACCCAACGAGATAGATCAAAATAATGTACTACAGTATTGTACACCTTTAAAAGTTCTTCAAATAAGGTCGATGATGGTATATGCCTATCTCTTAGGGATAGCCCATAAAAACCATTTTTTATCCTTTACTTTATTTTACGAGAAATAATGGCTTAATTTCGAAGCGATTTTAAGCAATACAGCATTAATCCTTATCCAATTAAGTACCTTAAATACTTTATGCATTTAATATAAATAAATATGACTTTACAGCATGTAATTTAAATGAATATTTTCGAAAATATTACAGATTTAAAGCGCAGAAACATAGCGGTTTGTATTGTCTAATGACTGAAAAACTGTGAACGTTGTAAGACATTCTGTAGTATATTTAGTAACAGCATTGCACCCGTGCGAAGACGGGGCGGGTCGCTAGTTATTTATAAACGTCCTAAAGTCAAAAATTGTAATTGAAACGTTAACTAACAATTACTATTATGTTAATAGTTTTCTACAACTATAAACGAGTTTTCTACAACACCAACATATATATATGTTGGTGGTTGGGCCGGCCAATGCTTAATGGTCACCACCACCCTACATCTCGGTTGTGCCTGCAGTTACACTGGTTCCCTCACCCTTCAAACGGGAGCACAACAATACTGAGTGTTGCTCTTTGGCGAAAGAATATCTGATAAGTGGGTGGTACCTACGGAAGGACAGCGAGATAGCAAAATTGGTAAGTATTTGGATTATGTTGCTGATTTACGATTGGATTTTGGTAACGTATGCTAATTAAACAGACACCTTAGTATTTTCTCTAGTTAGCTACATTTACAAACAATTTAACAACACGAGTTAATCTAGCGTATAGTTTACGGTGAACACACACGGTGCCTTCAAAGTATTTAAGTCTAAAAATACTTGGGCAATTGTTATCCTGTGGCTTTGAACTTATTTAAGTGGCAACGACGTCGCATTACTGGTCCGTCTAGACATATTGTGATTTAAATTAATATCTCCTCCGAGGTACAACTTTGTTGTGAAAATTGTAATCATTAACTTGAGAATCATAAAAGAATTTCGTAATACAGTTAGTAAGACTACTTAGATTTTGTTATTTACATTACATCACAAACATTTATTTTTGTAATATTTTCTGTTGCAAATTGTAATAATTACTCTTTTTTGTGCTAAAGCCAGAGAGATTCCCTTTCTAAAACAGCTTAAGTGATATAGTTTATGTAGATATTTCCACCATTTGTTCTTCGATTTTCTTATGGTATGCTATCCTTGTATATATTTCTTGCTGCGAGTTTGATTCTTATGACCCTTAGTCACTTGTAAGCGTGCCTTGCATACTCAAATGCAATCTAGATCGACGAAAATGTGTCTTAATGCAAAGACGATAAAGACCATTTTCCCTATAAAAAACGTTATACAAAGTGTTTTATGTAAAACAGGTGAAAAGGAGGATCCCATGTAAACGTTGCGTTGAAAATCACCTCGCTTGTGTTTGAGCTTTATTACAGACCGTATCAAGGACCACGCTGAAAGCATTCATACTTTTAAAAATTGTATGGCGGTACACATCAACGTTCGTTGTTTGTTATGTAAGAGTTCAAATAGTGAACTGTATTCGAATTTACAACCTAAAGTCTTATAATGCATTTTAGTATTATTGGAATTAGTACGTCTCAAATTGGGCTCTGTAAATATGGACTGTTTCAATTATTATATTCGGTCCCTAAGTGGACTCAATATAGAGGTAAACATCGAATGTAATATTTATCTAGATAAATAATAAAAACAGTTGTATTTGTATGTTTATCATATATATAGACATTTAAGACGAATGTTTTATTCTGTTTATAACTTTGGAAATTAAATCAAAAGGCTAAGTATATGAATATTATTTAAGAATTGGATTTTTAAGGGAATCCATAAGCGTAAATAATGTATTTCAATTTCTTTCCTTGCCTTTGGGTACTATCGTTACAACTTCACTTTGATAATAAAAAGAAACGGTCAATTGAGTTGGACTCGTTTTGATTATAATATTACGAATTAAAAAACGTATAGAATGTAATGAAAACGTTATAATACAACGTTGTATCGTTTTTTGTTGCCTAACTTATTATAAGTAAGAAAAAAGTCATATGTTTTCGTAAAGTAGGTCCAGAGAAAAGGGCCTGACACAAGCAGACGTGAGAGTGATCGGATAAGGGTATCGTTTTTTTTACTTTTGTAAATACATTTCTGTGTTTGACATTAAAGGTCATTGTTCTGACATTTAGCAGAGATGGGCCAGTGGTTAGAACGCGTACATCTTAACCTATGATTGCGGGTTCAAACCCAAGCAAGCACCACTGAATTTTCATGTGCTTAATTTGTGCTTATAATTCATCTCGATCTCGGAGGTGAAGGAAAACATTGTGAGGAAACCTGCATGTGTCTAATTTCAACGAAATTCTGCCACATGTGTATCCACCAACACGCATTGGAGCAGCTTGTTGGAAAATGCTCCAAAAATGATCTCCTTAAGTGAGTGGAGGTCTTAGCCCAGCAGTGGGAAATTTACAAGCTGTTAATGTGTAATGTGTGTTCTGACATTGACGTAGTTTTCTGTTAGAGATTTCTAAATTAGTTGACTGCGTAGTAGTAAAGCACTGTTACGTATACAATTTGAACACAATTACTGTATTATCGAAGTATTGCGCAGTGTTGTCTATTGTCATCTAAGCGGTGCCATCTCGTTGTAGTGGTCGTCTGTCTGGTTTCTATGGGAACGAGTACATTTTCTATGAATAGCTTGTGCGAAAGTAAACCAAACCGAAGTTGGCCAAGGGCAGATTATGTAAGACACAAGGTTTGATGTTTATATATATATATATTATTTGTATAAATGGGTGTGTCTTTATTTAATAACTTATGTTATTGTTTACAAATGATATTTTTTTTCTTAATGAATAATATTATCTTATTAAACCTTAGTAGGGCCAGTTATTTAAATTTTTTACCATAATATAAATACTTATTTTTATTCAAAAACGTTCATAATCACATCGAATAAAAATATGAATCTTGTAATATACTTTGCCAATAGTGTTTATAATTTTGAGTCTAGCGCCATCTTTGAATAAGTTACCAATTACTCGTGGCCCTTGACAAGATATCTACCGTTACTAAGTTCTGAGAGATACGATAAGATGGTGTAATTGAATGTGCAACAAACGAAAATATATCAGGAAAAATGAAGCGATTGCAAATGCAGTTCAGCGCCACCTAGTGTCTGATATATGAACTACTAACAACTGACGTTTTGTCACAAGAGTTAAGTGGCTTTCCGCCTAAGTTACATTTTATTTATGAGAATTCTAATACAGATGTCACTTGTAATGATTTATAAATTCTTAAATAGTTATGCAGCTATATAATGTTACATGCTTTAAACAAAAGTAAAGTGCTAAATACTTTTTTTAATTTTTATTTATATTTATTTAAAAATAACTCAAAACTACTTCATGCTTAAGTCGCTGATTTGATTTAAATGAAATTTGGTATGGACTATGGAGATAGTTTGAGTCTAGGGATAGACATACGCTGCTTTTTTTAATTCACCCCTCGAGGGTCAAATTGGGAGTGATGGTTGGTGTGCTATAGGTAAAGTTTTATAAATGGCGCGTGGGTAAAGCTGCAGTTTTAGTAAGTATTAAATAAAGTAAAATCCAGTGTCTTTTTATATCTTACTTTAAACTCCTTTCTGTTCCATTAATAGAACATTTTTGAACTCTTAATCATTCCTACATTATTTAGTACAGTTTCTATATGAATTTTTAACATCGAGAGCGATTGAATTTTATAATTTCAGCTAGAGGTAGCTTCAACTTCAGAGTATGTTGATGTATAGACCAATGAAAGTGATTGATCGTGGGACGGCATATGCTTTACTAATCTCTTTATTTTAAATATCTTGTTACCATTTTGTTACATATTTATATTAACGTATTTGCTTGCCAGCAAAAATCAATGATGAGTAGTTTGATCGTAAGTCGACGTTCTACGAATTATTATGCATATGTATATAGGCGGCTGATGAACGGGGCGCCTGGCTGTTATTGCCACCACTGCCTATATACATTGGTTCTTAAAAAGGATTAATCATTCTTTGTGTCGCCCATGCTTCACAAAACTTGGGAGCTAATATGATATGTCCCTTGTGCCTAAAGTTATACTTGTTCAGTCACCTTTAAAACCAGAACTCAACAATACTAAATATTACTGTTTGGCTCGAGATTAGATGATGAGTAGGGGGACACAGGCTTGCACAAAGTAACAAAATAGAAACTGATAAATTTTAAATCTCCAAGTGACAGACCTCCATAAAAATCATTCTCATTGTATCGTTATGTATCTATTTGGGTCGTACTAAAAATTGTGTTTGTGTATAAAATTATTTGCTTTTTGTAAAGTGTCATTCGTCGAAAACGGACCACTATCATTAATTATCCGTACTCATTAATCGTATTCGCTATAATCGCTTAGTAAATGAAAGGAAAATATGGCTTGTGCCGTTTAATTCCATGTAATGGCATTTTAAATTGCTAATTAAAATAAAGCTAAGAAAAAACTTCAAGGTAGCGAAAAACTGGCGTACGGAAAAAGACTTACCTACTTAGATAAAATATATATATAACGAAGATAGATAAAAATGAAGGTGTATTTTTTTCGTAGTTATAGAGATGATTCTTTTTATGTGAAGTACAAAACATTTCTTTATTTATACGAAAAACTATCGTGATTATAATGTAATAAAATTCCAGAGTTATTATTTTATGTAACAATTTTTAATAAAATATGTTCAGAGCAAAATGGTCGTATAAATTTGCACAGCTTTTAAAGTGTTGACTAAGTCTGTAACAATATTATTACGTCATCGCCGTTCAGTATTTTGTTATTTGAACTGCGGAAAAGGTTAGGTATATTATAATGTAATATTATAAAGGTAACATCTGGAGTTGAAATGGCTAGATGAGAGAAAGGGTGAACTATAACTGAAGATCGCTGGCTTAAATCTCGACATTCGGAGGAAATAAGTGTTCTCAATTCTGTATCACGTATTCGACGTTGAAGAAAAACATCGTGAGGAAAAGTGCATGAATCGAATGAAATTCTGCTACGTCATCTCAACCCGCCCTGGAGCAACGTAGCTACAATCGTCACCCATCCACCGTCACTCGTCCATCCATTATTTGCCCAGCTGTGGATTACAGTGGGGCGTTACTTTATTTTTAACGTAAGAGATTGCGATGTTTATTCTATTAATATAAATTATAACCACGAAAATAATGAGAGTAACAGGTTTGTGTGTGTGGATTGATGTTTATAACAATAATATTGGGATTTAACTAAAAAAAAAATCTTATCTTTTATGATTTAACAAAAACATCTTAAACAACTAAGGCAACATTTTTGCTCTGAATATTAATATTATAAGAAATATAGCCATATGTTTTAAGCCGATATTATAAATATCCTGACAGATATGTGCTACAAATACAATTTCAAAGATTCCAGCAAGCTGTCTGCAATTTTCCAGCGCATGGGCTGAGATAAAAGCTTTCCCGTGTCATAACTCCTGCGTAGTGCAAACGTATATTATGAAATATTGAATTGAAAATAAGTTTTCTTCTCGGTTATGAGGCCGCTATCGTATGTTACACGACTCTAAGTGGGACACATTGATGTTTTTTTCAAACTTTTTATACAATGTGAACATACTTTAAATTTAGTATAAAACGATGACAAAATAATCAAATATTGCATAGCGTTTTTTATTTAATTAAAAAGCAGATTAGATATTCGGTAAGTGGTCACCAGCTCTTAAATACAGTAGCAATGTAAAAGAAAGAGATAACAATACTCTTAATCTTCTATAATCTTAAAGATTGTCTACAACAGAATTATTCATTATCTGCTGCTGGTAGAATGTGCTTAATAATTTTGAACGAATCATCTAATTATTCATTCATTCATTAGTAGAAGATATTTTCTTCGTTTTAAATGTCCTGAACTAGTTACCTCAATTTAAAAAGTCGAACGGTAGATAGCGGCAAAAAAAACGCAAATCCTCACTGTGTCACTGCTAACCGTAACGAAGGTAATCTATTTTACGTTTTAACGAGCACGTTTATTTAGAATTTCCAATGATTTTTTTTAAGAATTGCAAATCTCTCATTAAGTCAGTTTACAAAGCATTTTAGATTTTTATTTTGGATTCGATAGAGAAAAATCGTCTCTTTTATACAGAACTATAAAAATCTATAATTCCATTTTTAAACAAGCTGATATTGATCTATTTGGTAACCCTGAATTGAATTATAAAAATAAATTAAGGTAATATTTTTTAACGTAACACTGTTTTCATGCCACATTATTGTTTGCTATAAGAGCTATTTATAATTTTAGTTCTTAGTATATTTTTTTTGTATAATGTTCCTTTTTATATTATATATTTGTTATTTTTTCATATATGTTTATTTTATAACTTGAATTAGTTTTTTTTTTGTAATTTATTTCTTCTTTAATAGGCGGTTCATTTGCCTGTCCACGAACCTATTCTAATTTAAATCCAAACTCCTCGGAAATTCCTCGGAACATGCCTATTGAAAAAAGATGCAGAATGGTCCAACATCTCTACTCAGTCTAAGGATCGATCCGGTCGGAAATAAGAGATAGATCTTTTGAATTTTAGCGGTAAATGCGCGGACTGGGTAATAATAACGTAACATTGATTAAGAAAAACTCGATTCCAGATACAAGTTTGTTCCGATTTACATCAATGTGTGTTGAGTAATATTAGCGAAGGCGTCTGCATACCGGTAAATGTTGCTGATTTACAACATGTCATTGAAATGCAGGAAGAACATAGTAGGAATACCAGAATTGACGATTTCTTATGTCAGTGCACGTACCATCGACGACGACCTTGATACTCCGATCTACCAAAAAGCGTGTGGTACAGTCGCATAATTTCCTATCGAAAGAAGCCCTTTGTTCTATACATGATCAAAGGCCTTTGCTAGAGCCCGTTTATATATGTATATATTACATGAGTTAGGTTAACTAGAGGATCACCAACTGAGCGACTCACATGGAAAGATGTTTCGTATCTAGGTATTTCTGGAGCTGGCGGCTTATGATAGAATCCAATATCTTTAAACAAGGAGCCTACAGGCTCAAAGTTAGCTGAGTCTCTGAAGCTGTTTTGTAAAAGCGGCCAAACCGTCATCAATATTTGCACTACAGAATATACTAGATTGAACTGTAAATTCTATTGCCTGAAATAATTATTAAAGCAAACTAATGTTTAGCAAATTAAATTATTTGGTTGTAACTGTAGAAGCGTACATTAACTTTCTGTTTTCCGCGCGTAATCGTATGAATATGCCATTAATCTGCTTTTGGGTTGATGATGTGGATAGTAATCCATTTTAAATCGCATTTCATCGAGTGGGAAGCCGGCGGGTTTAATACGAATGATCGAGCTTTTTGTGTACACGCATTTGATGTACTTCATTATATAAGCCGATTGTGTTGTAAATTATATCTAAAGCCAGACAAAGTTTTTCAGTATAAAAAAAAAGATTATGAAAATGGCTTAACGAATTTTAATTTTTAAATAAATGTATGAATTTACTCCAAATATAGATATGTAAAACTATATACTTTTGTTCTATTATAAAATTGATTAATGTATAAGGCTAGGTGTACATTAATATAAGTAAATGCTTGTGTATATTTTCTATAGCTTTTTAAAAAATATTTCCACCACTGGAAAAATGTTATTCTTCTTTTTACGAGAACGCAGGGAGCATATTCATGTACACTGCTCCAATGCCGGCCGCTGGATACACATGTGAAAGGGTCTCATACGACATGTGAAAGTTATCTCACTATATTTTCCTTCACCAGCACGAGATTAATAAAAATTAACATCCATTGGTGCCACAGTTACAATCCAAAATCTTTGCCATTAGGAAACATGTGTTTACTACAAATGTACATGCGTGACATTAAAAATTTGATTCGACTGTTCGACATAACACGGAACAAGAACACGCAGGCTATACATACAATTATATAATTTAGTTTTATAATTAATTATATTTAAAATTGATATCATAAAGCTGAATCGAGGAGTGAGTTTGCATGGTACATTGTTCTATCACATAAAAGTAAGCTTAACTTGACAGAGTTCTAAAATAATTAAAACAATATTAAGTTAATTAAACAACGCCAGCTTGATTCTAGACTTTCTTTCACGAATAGATTAGTTATGAATTATGAAATCGGGATCTTAATATGTAATAAAATGATTATTATTAGTCTTCAGAATACTGTATACCTGAAGAACACTTAGCTAAATGTACATACTTCAATACAGTTAATTATAATAATTAAATCGAATTAACTCTTACCAATTTTTAATTTTTAATATAATTCCATAATTTTATTTGACTTGCGTTAGGCAATGAATATGCCCTTACAAATTTAAAAGTCATTAATTAGAAAATTTCAGAAATTTTCAGTACTTTTTTAATAAAGATGAAGTAAAAAGTAATTAAAGTTTTGGAACAAAAAAATGGGTCAGTACAATTCGTTACTTGGTATTCGGACATAAATCTTCGGACAACGCTAACAGTTAACGTCAATTATTCAACGAGCATAGTGTTGTTTTTTGAATTTACGAGATGTTATTCTCTCGCTTCGGGCAAAGAGTATGTAAATGTATCGAACAAAATGTAAATGACCTGCGGGCTGCGGCCGTCCGACGGAGTCTGAAACTGGAACGCCACCGCTGTGAAATTATTGTATTCTTTCTTCCCTCGTGTGACCGCTTCAGGGTTAGAATATGATCGAGGTCACGCTAGTAGATATTACTTTGATCGTATGATATTTTAGGAAATTCTTTTAAGTTCCTTTAAATTGATGTGTATTGCTTGGTAGAGAATATAAAAATAAATTATGAGACACGTTTCCAAAGAAAATTGTAATATTTCGTAATTGAGAATTAGAAACTACAAGTTACCTACTGAGATTGTTCGGACATCTGAATATAGCTTAAGCTGTGTTCATATGTTAAGCTGGATATTCTTAAAGGATGTATTTTATATTTAAAGTGTTAAAAGTTATGTGCCTTTTCAGTTAATATCACTTAATTGTAAACTACAGTCAACTATCAAAATACAATTATAATACACATACAAAATGGACAGAAGGATTAAGAATTTAAACCAGCTAACTGGAATACAAACAGTCCAAAGTAGAGTAGATTTAATACGTTTAAAGTCATTGTACGTACCCATAAGAATAATTCATAAGAGAGATAAGACTAAAGAATTATTGTACACACATGGAGATACATAATAAATTTCGTAAGAGATTAGAACGAATTATGTTAAGATAATAACGAAATGAATATGATAATTATACAATCACTTGGTAGGAGGGCTTCGTGCATGCAAAGCTGGGTGGGCATCACCCTCTCAACACATATTCCACCGCCGTATAGCAATACATAACCGATTTTTTTTATGTCAAACATTAAAATTCACCAGCTCTATTTAATAATGATATTTCACTTTTTCCATGTGCTTAAAATTTACATTCAATAAGCCTACACCATACATTAATAAAAGAAATAGAGTCAACTGTTTATTGAGTGATTAACATCATAAACATGTTCATAAATGTGCCAATGTGGTCGTGTATTTGTGTCGCACTGCTTTTTGGAACCTTGTTTGATTCCGTCATGTTCATTAGTCCTAGCGGAATAGCCGAGGGGAGAAACATCCACATTAGGTACATAGTGTGGATGTTTCGCATTCTGAAAAAAATATCAATTATATTTTTGCTCGACAGACCATGATGTCTCATTCACATTTATATATTATATCAATGTTATAATAATTTAGCAGTAAAATCGAGTATTATTATTCTAAGGTTATTGTTCGTTTGCCAAATGCTTGTAACTCAATTCTGATATTGTATATGTACATATATGTATCGTGTAGTTCCTTGAGACACAATGAATACATGATACAATGGTCCACGTCTATTTGCTGTAATGTTTCATTGTGTGTAATTAATATAATGCAAATATAATCAATTAAAGTTCCATTTGAACAAAAAATAATAAAAGAGATAATATGAGAATAAGGGTTTTAAAAGAAATGAATTAAAGTCTGCTTAGAATATATTTTGTTTACAAAATTTAACACATGATGAATAGCAATGATAGTTGTTCAATTAAGATATGTATGTTGTGAGTAAATATGTTTCATGTTTCAATATTAGGAAATGCCTTTATACAACATATTACAAATACGTACTTCTATTTTAAGAACATGTATAATTTCGAATCGCTAAACGACCTGAATACTATCTCGATAATATTATATAAAAATAGTATCAAAGTTAAAACCAAAAATCTTTATTCAATATAGAAGTGTTTACACTTGCTTATTGATTGTCAAAAATCTACCACCGGTTCGGAATTTAACACCTCGGACCTGAGAAGAAAATTCAGCGGGATATTTTTTTTTTTTCCATTTTGCATGTATCTACAATAATAATTACATTTTAGTTATCATATATCAATTTCCTACATTGCACTTTTAATCTCTATGTAGGATTTTTTTTGTTTAATTAATTTTAAACATAGCAAATTTTATTTTTTTCAGTACTAAACCCTTTGATATGTACCCCAAATACTTTTGCTTAAACTATTTTCCACTTCAATATCGATATTGAATCCTATTTTAAATAGAGATATATTTACAGTTCTGCTATATCTATTCACCCAAAGTAATTCAGCAAATGCGGATACGTTTAATCGGACTCCTTCCACAGGCATCCCGAGCATTTAATCTCCGTCTCCCTATCGACTTCACAGCCTCAGTCTGCATTGAAACTTCATGCGGCCGACTGCGGCAAAATCGAAATAAAACTACGAAGCAAACCAACCGTTAGAAAATCCCGCGTAGAACTTTTCACTAACTGCTGTTAGGGAATTTTTATTCTGACCCGAATACTCGTACGAATCGGTACATGTTCCCTTTATTAGTAAAATGTAAAATTTAATAACTCGACGAACGATTTTTGTAACGCCATGATGTTGAATGAGCTTTCGAAAAAAAGTTCTTTTATGAAAAATAAATTCACCGAATCGTTAGACAATTTATTTCTATATAAATATTTTTATACAATAATACCCAGGTATTATTCTTCGTTATTGCATTTTCAATCAGCCAACCTTAAGAAGGAGATAATTGTAGTAGGAGGTAAGTAAAATGAAAGTAAATAATAAATAAAAAGGTAATTCATATTAAAAACAGTTAAATATATATATAAGTTTTATAAATATATACATATTACGGGAATTTGATAAAGTATAGGAAATAAATTAACCATATACGCGATTATAATTATATAATATAAGTCGTATATCAAACATAATCAACCGCATTCGTATATTTGTGTGTAGTTGTAAAATGTATATAGAGCCGAGATGTTTCAGTGGTTAGAACGTGTGCATCTTAACCGATGATATCGGGTTCAAGCCCAGGCAAGCACCACTGAATTTTCATGTTTATAATTGCTGAAAGTGAAGGAAAACATCGTGTAATCTGCATGTGTCTAATTTTACCGAAATTCTGCCACATGTGTATTCCATCAACCGGCATTAGAGCAGCGTGGTGGAATATGCTCCAAACCTCCTCCTCAAAGGGAGGCCTTAGCCCAGCAGTGGGAAATTTACAGGCTGCTAATGTAATGTAATAATGTAGAATGTAAAAATGAAAAAAGAATGTTACATGTTAAGATAAATTATTTATCGTCTTAGTCTTATAGTAGTTATCCGAAACAGATTAATTTAATAGGCTTAAGGGAAGAAGTTTTAGAGCTCTAATAAGTGAATATGAATTAATAGTGTTAATAATACATAGGGTTTAAGTTTTCTATAAAGTCTGTTCCAATGAATCCGTTTGACCTTTTAAAAAACGATTATAAAGAGTTTATAATCGTTTTTTATATAAGCTTACCTTGTTTTATCTATGAAACAGTACAAAAACTAATGTATGTCGGTATACCGTACCAGGAACCCTCTTGGTCGACAAAAACTGTACTGTATTTGAAAGTGAGAATTAAGGCGTAAAATACTGTTTGCCTAAAGATACCCAAAATGCATTTAAGTCTAAAGCTTTATACACATACGTTTTACTTTAAGGGATTATAAATTTAATAGACGTACTTCTATATTTATGTCAATGGCAAATCACTCAAAAGGTAAATTATTTAAATCTCTATATTGGATCGATAAAGATCCTAATATGTCTAGTATTTTATGGAATACATCATAAAATGCGGAGAGTCTGTAAAATACGTTTTATGTTATCATTTGTGATTAAATGGTTCGAAGGAATGTTAGCACAAACAAATTATGTATTAATGAATTGTAATGTTATATATCGAGTTTAAGCATATACTAATATTATAAATGCGAAAGTAACTTTGTCTGCCTTTCTGTTGCTATTTCACGGTCTCAAGGAATTTGATGTAATTGGGTAGTCTGGCTACTTTATCTGTCTAATAACCTGGCAAATAACGCCTAAACACGAGGAAATTCGCGGACGACATGTATCAAAGTAAATAATAATGTATATTTAATTTAAAATAAATAATATGAAAAGAAAACATTCCATGTATTTGTTGATTCATTATTTTTTGTTGAAGTAGATAATTTAGGCTCAGGAAATTATTTATAAACAAATAATTACAGCAGTGAATTGTATGTAGGTGAAGTTCGTTTACTGTTAAACAATTATACTTCAATTTGCTGTATTCTGGTTTAACTGGTGAGTATGCCAGTGAAATTATAGGCACTAGGAAAATAATATCTTAAATAGCATGATTGAGCGGTGTCAGAAATAGCCTGCCATCTTGAAAAAAATAATATTAAATTATTTAATATTTATAAAGCATTATAATTTCAATTATAAAAAGTTTAGTTCAATGGAACTATACTTATTTAATGAAATAAAGGTAAATTTAGATAAAAATAACCTAAAGTAAAGTTACTGCACAAACTATTTTGGTGTGTGGTTTCGGTAGGATAATAAATTCAACTCGAACGGACTAGCTTTTACAATTTGTTATGGCAAAAAACGGTTAAAAATAACAAAGGAAATTAGCTTGTAATGTATCGCTACAACTATAAAATAATATTTTAACGCTTTTCCTAATTAGAATAAACGAAAATAACAACAGGTAACAAAGGCCGCTTGATTGCACGTCTCATTTGCATATTTCATTGAACGAAAATTGAATTTTCATCGCATTTCATCACCCCGTCGCGGAGATTATTTTATAGTTATTTCGATTATTTTGAGAATTTTTCAATAATGAAAAAGTCAAAATTGAATGTTTGTGAACAACGCCAATAAAAAACATGTTTAGTACTTTGATGTGCTGCATGTACCATAAGTGGTTAAAAGAATATATACATAAGTGATAGTAATAAAAAGTTAAAAAACTGATATTATTATTTTTTGTTTTATTTTCCTAGTTTTCATTCGGCATAGTTTTGTGACATAAATTGAAACTTTCATTCGACAAAAAGTATCTGTTTATGAGTTTTAACGTTAATATATACATACATTAAGCGGTTATGATTATATCCTATACTTTCACAATTGTGTATTGTAATGTATAATATTAATTATACATTACAATACAATTTTATGAATACAATAAAAAAATCATTTAACTAGTAGTAGATATAGGAATAACTACAGAATTCATTCCCGGTTCTTCTCGGTAGAATTTTACATTTAAATATATAAATAGCTTTACATTTAATTTAATCTTGTTAATGTTCACATACGAATTCAATTCAAAATTGATTCTAATCGCTTCCATGAATAAAGTTTATTTTCATTTAACCTCATCAGATTCTTTATGTTATTTTTTTATCAAATCGATCGGTTGTGTCGAACTGACTCGAAGTCAATATTTTCAATATATGAGGTGGACTGGAACACACACAATTTTAAATTATATATTTTATGCATAGATTTTGTAATATATGTTCGATTTTGTATTTGATTTTTACATATTTATTAATAGAAGCATTGTTAAGATATAAATAGGAATTAATATTGTCGTAGTATGATTGTGACGCGAAACAAAAGTTAAACTCGGCTAATATCATAATCAATGATATTAAATAGTTTCCAACGTTATGTTTTGTTTTCAAATTAACAAAAAAAGATACAATTAAACCGAAAACGTGTTGATTATATACTGAAACTATAAAACGTTAGAATAACACTGTAATCTCCAATATTTTCTTACATTTGTTTTCTTAAGACAAAGGCTTACTAAGGTTACGTAATTAATGTATTTCTTATTAATACCGTGACCGTAAAGGTGCTAAAATAATTTAAAAGTACCTACCTATTGTTATTATAAGTTTTTATCCTAAATATATTTATAGTTTCTATTGTAGTATTATACCAAATGTTATCAAATTAATTTGTATTCATTCGATTTTATGTGCGATTAGATAAATCTCTTCCTCTTTACTTTACTCGTTGGTAGGGTAGGTTAGGTTAAGCAAGCCTGTCAGTGTAGCTACCACTCTCTCTACACATATTCTAACGCCAATCACTGTTGTTGTCTGATGAGCCAAATAAACAAGACACAATGTACATAGCATGTCAGCGTGAAGTAAGGAATGGTTTTAATAACCCAGCTTTATATGTAATATCGAGAGTGTACCTTATCTGCTGTAACAAATTAAGATATTACTATGTATATATGAGCTCTATAATATATACATATGACGGCGTTTATTCATACTGGTTGGAAAAGAGTGTCAATGGGAGTTGAACGGCGCTTTAGTGAAGCGTCGCGTCGATGGTAGCGTGGCAGCCATCTTGGATCGACAGTTACATTCAAGATTTCCCGCGCACCACGTTTGCGAAGAATCGCTAATTTCCAACATTATTTTCATTCTTTTGTAATAGATTCAGTGATTTATGTGTGTTTTTGTAAATTATTTATTAACGAATCAATATTGATGACAATTGTGAATATATCTGTGTAATTGATTTGTTTAATTGAAAACTAACTATATTTGTGGATCATTCATATAAAATCGTTTGAATATACGCCCACTTATCTCGAATAATTCTGATATTGCCAATAAAATGTCTATACGTATATTATTATAGTTAACATTTATGAAAGCAAGTCAGGTATGCTTTTTTTGCAGTTAATATAAAATTGATGTTATTATCTATCGCTAATAATTATGGGTCGTTGCTCTCATTGTATTTATCGCGTGGTACGATCACTGGGAAATGCAACTGGAATCAACAGATAACGAGTGAAATATATTTATCACAGAAAATTAATTTTATTTTTAATATTATTTTATTTTTTTCTTTTCCGAATTGTATTCATGATTAATAAACAACACTTAATATTATAAACCTAAATGCAAAACACGGTTGTACGGTTTTGTTCAAACCATTTTTAGACAAACACTTGTAAAATATGATATCATAATTAAAATTACTTTATTGGCGGAGAGGTTGACTGGTACGATATCGATTTAACTAAATTATTGGATTATATCACAATATAAAAAACATACGGAGTGGATGCGAAGCCGGTGCGGAAAGCTAGTGCTATTTGAAAAACGACTTAACGGGTTTTCATTTATATCATGACTTCGATAACAAAATGAAATATTTAACACAGCTTATGATATATTGAATTGTTTCAAAAATAATTTAATGAACAAAATTCCTCAAAGCACCGTATAACTTTCCCAATAAATACTTCAGAAAACTTTTTCAATTTAGTTATGATCAATATTACTTTGTTCTGATATTATTTGTGAAAAAAATACAGAATTGTACGATAAAATATCTTCAGCTGTAAGATAAAATAATAATCATTTTGTAAAGATATTTATATTATATGTATAGAATTACAACAATGATATAATACAGCAGCTCACCTTTCTTCTCCATTTAAGGGAGAGCTCCACGACCGGGTTGGTTTTTGTGGCAGATTATTCCATCCATCCAGGCGCCTCTCGGCTCATAATCTCATAAAACTGGATTCTAAGCATGGCAAAATCTTTGTGCTGGTCTGACTACAGGTAGAAGAGACATATTGCTGGTAGCAGAATGAATTTTGTTTTCAGTAATGTACGAGAAATAGTTTCCATGTATACAGTTTTTATATTAAAAAAAGATTCAGAAATACATTATATAAAAACAATTTATCTGTAACAACATTTAAAGAATCCTATTCGGGCATACTTTTATTTAATTTGCCATCCCAGTACTACACAAATTCCATAAAGTTATAGTGCCTCAACACAACTTTCGTGTTAGTGAACATTCGCAGAACAGAACGTTCACAGGATTTCAGACATGACATTAATAAAGACAATAAAAGTGTGATGGAGGTAAAATTAAGATAAATCGTGCAGTCGATTTCTGAGGACGCGGGAGTTAGCTCGTGACTACGTTAAGTGAACATTTATAATCAAGTATTATAATGAGAGTGTAGGACGAACTAATAAAACATGTATCTACTGATGTCAAAAGTCGATTTTACCACAAAACGTCCCTGTTTCAACTTGTCTTTTGTTGTGTGACAAATGGTCAAATAAGTTTCTATCATACGGGTTTCATTTGTACGAACAGAGTTTGATATAACGAGTTTCATATTAGATTTTATGTTTTATTTATTGAAAATGTCATCTGCATGTGATTATCATCCAACCCACGGCACAGTACTATTTGATAATATATAAGTACTCTTAGCTTGAAATAAAATAGTATGAAATTTAATTAAGTTCAATTATACTGATTTTTCAGTACAAGCAATAATAAATGCACCTCCAAGTCCGATTGGCTCGAAAGCCTTCAAACTTTCTAAAGATGTTTCTTTATAAATTTAGTTGGAGCTTATCAGCGACGCTGAAATTTTCGTTAAAATTCTCTTCGGAAATCCGACTCGATACCAACCTTCGCTCCGAATCGAGTTAATGGTTTTGAGTTGAAGGTATTATGTGGCTTTATAGAGATAAAAACATTAATTTACTTTAGCTGCAGATTCTTGTTTTATTTTCTATTAATTATTTACCGAATAATAAAAGTATCGTATTGCTACTTGTAATGAGATTTTACAGAAAACTATTTGCAGACAAATTTGTATGTTTGTACGTCTATAATATTCTATATATCTTAGTCTTTCATTTATCATTATATATTGTGTGACATTTTGGATATTTATATATATTGCAAGTACATATATATGTAAGTAATAATATATATCATCTCCATACTTTTCGTCTCTGCGTTTTTTTATTTCGTCGATATTTCCTGCCCCGATACTTACAAAATCGTCTATTGTACTATTTTGTTTTAATAAGAATATGTTGATATTTCATTGATTATTTTACATTTGATTATTATTTATTTTTTGTAAATATCATATGTTGTTTTAAAACGTTATTCACGTTCTAAAATTGTTATTAAGTAGTATCCAATAATATGATATTACAAATAAATATATAATAATTTCAAATTTAACAGACGCTTTAGTAAATGAAAACAATTTAGCACAAGGACGTCTAAAAATAGTAAAAAATACTCAGAGACGTGTACAGGTTCCGGTTTCTAAGACGATTAAGTCTGTATCGCGTTAACTATCACTAAGTAAACGTTATCTCTCTGTCTTATACGAGATGCAGCATTAATTAATTCAGTAAGCTTTTCGTGGCCCCTTTAAATAAAATTTGAGTAGCTATTTGCTTAAAGACACGGTCCAATCAATTAGTTTAATTTTGCCGTATTCGATTTTTGATTTATTTATTATTTTGAATTAAATGGTCGCATATATAAAATATTTTTACACCTTTTATATAAATATAATACTAAAAAAGGTACATCCACACATACATAGCTATAAAGTTGAAAAAATACGATAGAGTGTAGTATTTCTAATAAAAGTATTTTGAGTTTATTTGTAAAATGATCTTTGTGTAAATGGAAAATAATAAGTGAATTAAACACTAGCATTAAATTAATGCATAAATTAATATTTATAGTTATACTTGTTGACCGGTTCCTGCCGGTTTCTCTCGGTAGAATCTACATTCCGAGCCGGTGGTTACTTAATAAGTTTTGTAAAATGACAATTCAAAAACCTACTTGAATAAAGTAGATTTTGATTTGGATATTAAGTCATCAGTTACCGTAAGTTTTGGTTGTAATACGCTTTGATAATAAAAACACATCGGCACATAAAAATCAAATTCAATCGAAAGTCCAATCCATATAAAAGATAAAACCTATGTTTATTAAAGATAAAAACAAACAAAACTAAACTATTTTAATTACGATTCCTATTTGTATTTTTCACATCCAGCTTAGTTATTCGATTATATTCACAAACCGATATTATTATGAAATTGAAAATTTGATATTATGTGTACATTAGGTTAACGTATCCACATAATCACATCCATTGTGTAAGTATTTTTTTTTAACATTAACGAGCTGAATATCCGTTAGGTTATCACATTACACACATAATATTAGGATTTGGATTTTGGATTATTGATACACAGCTAATTTTATTAGAATCTCATTTTACTTCAGTCACCTCACGGTCACTATTTGTGTAACCCATTCCCCACTCTTAGGTGACTTTCAAAAGACTGTAAGTCTTGTTACAGTCTAGAGTCATACTCATAAACAGATGAATAAACATCAATTTCCATATTTGTAACTGACAAAAGTGACGAACATACATACAAATATTCATCCTGTTTTACCCTCTTAGAGAAAAGTTTTCAGAATAACTTTACCTTTACGTAGCTCGAGTCTTTTTCAAAGAGTGTGACGGGCGGACCTGATCCACTTCTCGCGCGTATCATCCAAGTCTCCTACCCAATGATGTAGGGGACGTAATAGAGCTGCAAGCCACAGTCAAGTCAATTCCCTACTCTGCCATGGACTGCAGTAGTAGGTCTGGTTCCCCGGCGCAGTGGTTTATATTCGTCTGGAGGAAGCTGAATTCTGCGATTATGTTGACATTGCAGCTTCCTCGTCCGCTTCGCGTCGTCCGACGTTGATGGTGGCCCGGGTACCTAAGACCACCTTACCTTTCGTGATTTTACAGTCCCTCGACAGAATCACGTGATTTTCTGTCAAAGTTGTGTGTCTTGTTGTGTACTTTTAATATTTTTTTAATAATAAAATATAATTATATTTCCAATATCCTATTTAATTGCACAAGTAAAAATAAGTACACGAGAGCTACATAAGTACCAGTAGCTACCAGTAAAACAATATGTTACAGAATTTTTAAATTTTGCAGTTAGCTTTGGTAGTAGTTTATTTTTTTGATAGCGATCTCTTTTATCTCGTTATTTACATAAACGCTTAAACACCGCTTCGCTCGTTAGGAACTAGTTGCTGTGGGAATTATTCTTTATTTACATGACATATATTTATTGATAAATGCAAAAAAACACCCTCATTCAATTAATAAAATTCGAATGTATTTACAATCGTTGTCCTTACAATGGTGGGCAGAATAAAAATGCAAATAAGAAATATTCTTAAGAATAAAAATAAATGTCATGACGTCACCTCATCATTTTATAAACCAATCAATCATTACAGAGAAAAGATGGCGCAAGTGGATTTGCAAGTATTAAATTTTGACATATTGCCTACAATTTATCTCGCTTCGAATCGAAAAATATCGCGTTAAAAATCTGTATGCGTCTCAAGTAAAGACTATATGTCTTATATCTGTCAGTCCTCAGTAAAGCACTGTGGATTAACCTAAAGCTTTCAGTTTAATAGGGAGCTAAGTCTACCATAGCTTAGATATTTATGAGCAGGAGTAAATTACTAGCGAAATAAAAAAAAATAGAAACTAAACGACGCTTCACTTGTTCTTAGGACTTTATACAAGCCACTCGTACGAGGGTACAATCCACAGATAACATGATGATGATAATCTCGCCCTGAACAATTTTGGCTATGGTAGCCAATTTCAAGGGACAAGCCAACTACGCAGAATATATTATAGTGCACAAGTATGTGCGCAAACACAGGTGTACTTACTATTCCCTGATGACCTTAAAGACTTAAGGCGCAGGACCAACAGCTTCACGTGCTTCCCGACGCACGGGAATATACACAAATTCAACAGACAGACTTGACAATTTGTCACAGGAATGGTTTACATTTCTTACAAAATCAATGTGCATGGGTGGCAGTGACCACTGTGACCACCAGTGACCACCATCAGGTGGTCGATCGCAATACGACTGATAAGTACGTAAGACGAAGACCAATTTTCCGAAATTTTTATTTACCATTATTAAATTAACCATCAAGTTGACAGCTTATACATATAATTTAATTCAATACATATGTGCAAAACACCGCTGTACTTTAGTTTAGAAGGTATGCAGGAACAGATGAACATATAATACATACAAAGCATTCTGAAATCATAATCACCGTAGTTCGGTGAAGGTAATCAACACACACACAATTTGTTTATATTTTTTTGCTTAATTAAAAGATCACTTTTGCTGATCAACATTAGAGCACTATAAAGAAAAATTATAATTCACACCACGATCAGCCCTCTTTATTAACTGTGTTGGGCAACTCAAACTCAATTTGGCGCTGAAGGGATTACGAGGGTGCTACGTGTTTCAGCTATTGTTGTAGCGAAGAAAATATCGTCGTATTAAGATTGCCGCTAAAATGGAGCACGTAACCGAGTGTATCTATTAATTCTGTGAGAAAATGAAGAGAGCTGTGAGAAATATGGAATGATCCGTGTGCAGAAAATATATTAGTGGTTTCGTCGTTGTACATTTTAGTCAAATGGGAGTGGTAATAGATTATTTAAAAGATTCTATAAATTTTATTTATAGAAAACTGTTTGAATTTTTGCTACAACCCAAAATGAGGCAAAGGACGTTGTAAATTTCCCACAGCTGGGCTAAGACATCCTCTTCCTTTTTGAGGAAAATGTTAGGAGCGTATTCCATCATGCTGCTCCAATGCTGGTTGGTGGATTCACATGTGGCAGAATTTCGTTGAAATTAGACACATGCAGGTTTCCCCACGATGTTTTCCTTTACCGCCAAGCACGAGATGAATTATAAGCCCAAAAGCATATGAAAATTCAGAGGTGCTTTCCTGAGTTCATCCCGCAATCATCGGTTAAGATGTACGCGTTCTGACAACTGGGTTCTAGAAATATGTGATGGGACGTTATTTACAACTGTGTGCTTTAATGTTGTGTCTAACAATGTCTACTACAGTTGTGGTTCGTTTGCTGAAGGCTATGTTTCGTAATATCGATACTCTTTTTGAATAGTCATACCTAGTGTCGTTACCAAACAGGCTCGTTAACAACATCCGGTGACTAGTGTGTAGTAGATTTTTTACATCACTTTTAAATTATTAACCCAAATCATAGACGGGGACAGCCTGAAAGTTTGACACGAAATCTATTTGTAACTATAATCCACTAGTTTACTATCTAAAAATACATATTCTATTTACTTTCAATAATAATACACATTATATTTATATATTTGTTAGTATAGTGATTAAACTTGCTCCGCCGCAACTCCACGGCGTAGCCCGCTGCATGCTCCACCACCAGAGGGGCGTCCTAAGCCTCGGGAACTCCTACTGTCGCCTGACATCTGCCCCATACCAGGCATCGATGACAGCGACGATTAGGACGACGACAACCACCGGACATGACGACCTGAAACACAAATTGACTAACCACTGGGCCAAATTGGCTTTGACCCGACGGATCAAAATAGGACGACACGGTAGCTGAGGCTTCCGAGGAGTTCGGGTAAGGAGGGCAACCCGGCTTGACCAATGGCCAAGCATGAAGACCACAGGCACACACACTTACATTGATAATAATATTACTTATTATTTTATTCAACATTTCTAAAATAAAAATAATTTCTGATTCAATGTTACGAGTATTTAATATTGTTTGAATTTTATCGCGTTAATATCGTAAATCATTTTATTTTACATTCGATAAATATTATTGTAACAATTCGATAAGTCTTTTTGATTTTCGACTATAAAATGATTCACAAAAGTATTCGCTTGGTAATTTTTTATTTGAGGAAAATTCTTTCAATAATTTCAATAAATAGAATAGCGAAAATTAAATAATTCGATAGTATTGAATGGAATGGAATGAATGTATTGTTATCATTTTAAGTTTCACGATTAAATTTACTAACTAAATAAATAATAACAACTAAAATAAACTTGACACTACAACCGAGAAAGCCAAGCGGACAAAACACTAATTTCATTACCTGATATGAACTATTGAATACTTACCCTTTGCCAGCTGTTGAATGTAAAATTTTCTACCAATATTATCTGTGATTATGTGACTTATGCGTTACCTTGAAAATATGGGGCCAAATTGTTTATTTTTTTTTTGGGAACTATAGTCGGCTGTCCTTTTTGATACGAAAATTATGATTATACAAAATTTGTTGCTCGTATTACGTTCTACAATTTAGATACAATAAAATTATCACTTACCGTAATTTTAATTCTATAAATTAAAGAATATTCTCTTAGTTATTGTTTCTGATAAAATGGCTGTTTGCAATGAATTGATAATAACATAATATTTTATTTATTAATTTTAACAAATGAATTAATCCGTTAAATTCCGTTCGAACTCTGTGATTGTAGTAAATTAATATTTTTATTTTTTTGGAAGCGTGCCGATGTTGTCTTAATTTAATATTTATATTTTAATTTGGTTACTGGTATTATTTTGTGACGTTAGTTTTTGAAAGAGGAAATGAATTGAATAAATGAAAAATAATAATCGAAGATTTTTTACAATTTTGAAACAATATAGAACATATTAGACAGTCAACGACAATAATTAAATAAGTACGAGGAGTAAAGGTAAACTTATAACACCGAGTTTCCGACTTTGTAAAGTTATTTCATCCCTCTTGCAAAGTATTCGTTTCTTATAAAAATATTTCGTAAATAACTTACATAAATTAAACATTAAAAAAATTACATTAATTGATAGGTCTTATTACAAAATACAAGAACACATACACACATACATATAAACACATACTAATATTCTGACATAAATTTTAGACAAAGTAATGTAATTTTTTTTTTATGTAATAGGTAGTTGGATGGGAAAATGGATCATCTAATGGTAAAGTGGTCACCACCCGACATAGACATTGGCACTGTAAGAAATTCCATACCTTACATCACACCAATGCGTCACCAACCTTGGGAGATATGATTTTACGTCCCTTGTGCTTAAATTACACTGGCTAACTCACAACAATACTAAGTCTTACTGTTTGGCGGAGAAGTGGATATCTGATGAGAGAGTGGTACCTATCCAGTCGGGCTTGTACAAACCCCCCCACCACCAAGTGTTAAGGCTTATTACAAAACTTATTAAGCTTATTACCGGTTCTTCTCAATAATTTACCCGATTATAGAGGACTTTTTTATTAATTTTATTGAATTGAAGCCTACAGGCTTATATGAAGAATCAAAAAAACTAGAACAAGAATAAAATTAGAAGGGCCTAAATGTCTGTCTGTCTGTCTGTCCGTATGTCACAGCCACTTTTTCCGAAACTATAAGAACTATACTGTTAAAACTTGGTAAGCAGATGTATTCTGTGAACCGCATTAAGATTTACACACAAAAATAGAAAAAAAAAACAATAAATTTTAGGGGTTCCCCTATACTTAGAACTGAAACTCATAATTTTTTTTTCATCAAACCCATACGTGTGGGGTATCTATGGATAGGTCTTCGAAAATTGTATAGAGGTGGTAAGAGGATGATAAAACTAAAAAAAATATATGATGATTACCATGCAAACTTCCACCGAAAACGAACGAACGAACGGCTTGAACGAAATCTCGTAAGTAGATTTTTTAATATTTACCTTTCAATCAATCAACTCAAATATAAAAATATAAAATTGAATATCATAAACATAAACCTTATTACTTGCTGCTACGGAACCATTCATGGGCGAGTCCGACTCGAACTTGGCCGCTTTTTTATTTTAAAAATGTTACTATTTTTATAACAAAGTGAAACTTGAACAAAAATTGTAAATATACTAATGTTTGGAAGTACAATAGAAAAAACAGGGTGAATCGGGATTTTCATTTTGAGATGATATTAAGGCACTACTACGCCCCTATGCGTTCGAAGTGTAAAATATTATAACCAAAACGAATAGAAAGTTCAAAGTATGTTATCTATTATAGAGAACGACTGGAAAGTTGTGGTAGACGCAATAAGACCGGTTGAAAGTTGAATTGCTAACAACTAAAACTTTACGGAAAAACTTAACTGAAATGAAGTTTCTTTGCGAATTTCGCTACGTAAGACTTCATTAGGTTTATTATTCATTGGCTGTTGCTGCGGATTAACTTGAGTTACGTTTGGATTACGTATGCGTGTTTGCCATATTGATTTTCGTTGTTACGCTCTTCAGTATCTCTGCGTGAAGTTAAATAGACAAATTCCTCAATTAAAAGAATGATTCAAAGTGAACAAATAGAGTTATATTAGTGCATTTTATCAAACATACTTTCCAGTTCCATTGTATATGTTAACTGCATGGAATTTGCCGCACGTTAAATGTTACTACTGGCTCGGCTTGCGTGAATCGCATTGATGGTATATAGTTCATTTTTCTCAAGGAATGGGGTGTCTATCGCACAGATTTTTTCTAATCGGACTTGAAGTTCCTCATTTCATAAACTTATGTTATAATATCAATTATTATCTCATTTATTTTTTAAGCAGTGCAATCCCTTGGAAATATATCCGGCCCCTGGGGGAACCGGCTTATGAGGATTCGTTATTCGGATTCTAAATAAATTGATAGAGGTCTCGGCCACGGTTCGTTACGATATAACGTATCCTTGACCCCCTGCTGTGATCTACTTGTATCTCACCGGTACTCTACTTAAGGGTTGAAAAAGTTAACTTTACCTTCTCCACACCTCGTTAGTGGCAACAGGAAACTATCCTAGCTGCCGTTCTCCTCAGTTAATATAACCTGCATCAACGTTGCATCTTAAACATAATGGTAATGTTATTTATATCATACCTTATTAATTTTTTTAAGATTAATAACGATAATTTAGCTGACTTTGCTGCAAGATTGGTAAAGGCGTGGTTATTAAAACTATACGGTTAGGGCTTCTTGACAAAAAGAGATGTTTGTTCTTAGAAATAGAACATTTTTTGACGATGACATCTTTCTCTCTACAACCTTCAACGTCCATGTATTATTTTTCTGTTATGTTTTTTTTATACCTTCAAATTTAAAATGAATGTAATCATTATACATTATACAAATAATACAGATACATTTATCCTTCTATTATTTCATTATTTTTTATCAGGTCACGTAGTTTCCATGTCAGCGAGATTTACTCGTAGTAGTGAGATGGATACTTACGGGTTTTTACGTCACATTTTTCTATATCATATAAATTTAACAATTCTAAATTGCTCGCAATGTAATAACACCCGCAAGGGACATAATACCATAAATCCCTCTGTCGGCAGCGAATGGACGATGTATGAAGATGTATGTATGAAGTGGTTTTTATTTCTTACAGTACTTATAGTAGTGTATATGTATGTAGCTGGGGCGATATTTATTCGGCAGATTTTCTAAAATAAATTAAAAGAAAACAAGAATTAATCGTTACGTTATTTAAGTTACTTAGTAGTTTTTGTTTAAGGTAATAACATTGCAGTTGTTACGAGAAGATAGAACGTAGGATTCATATTCTAAGCCTAGTTTAGTTTTAACTTAGTAGGTAAATGTTTAACGTAACAAGGTAAGTTACTCGTTATGCACTGATTGTTTGTTAAGATTGTCGAGAGTTTTTATTTGTGGAATTCTCTTATAAAGTGGGTCATTTGCAAATAAATTATCGTTTAACCAACAGGAAATATTTCCAGTGATAAATAAATTAAAGTGAAGCAATAACTTGAAAATATCCCGTTCCTCTTCTTTTTGACCAAAGTTATGCCACCAGGCTGCTCTAATGTGGGATTTGAATACACATGTGTCAGATTTTCATCTTCTTAATTACAAACACAAATTAAGAATATGAAAATTATGTGATGTTTGCCCAGGTTTGAACTCGCAGTCTTCAGTTAATATTGTGAATTTAAGGGGTATAAAGGAAATTTGCTAATCATTTATTTAGATTTTTTATTTAAGAATAAAAGTAATATATTGTATGTGTTTGCCATTATAATATTTTCAAGGGTTGCGTTTGATCAAACAACGGTACAATTTTTTCGATTGGAAAACTCACAAAATGTCCTCTTTTCTTTAATTTTATTTAACGTTATACTCGTTTTGCTATTGGTTATTTAAACAAAAATTTGATAATTCATAATATTTACCAATAAAATTTAGATATATACCTTTTGGATTTTTTTATAAAAACCTTTTGTTTTAATTTTATAAAAATGAAAACCTTTCGGAGCTCCCGTCATATTTTAGCAAACAAATTGTGCGTAATATTGGTATATTTCACGCACAATTTGTTTCTTAAATTATTAACCATTTTAGTTATTGTTGTGGCACTAATGAGACGAGAGCTCTACGGAAAAAAAATTTAACACCTGTATTCAATATCATAATATATTTATAAGAGCTTTCACATATTCTTCAGAATGATATGTAAAAAATGTGAACATGACAAAAAATATAATAAGCTGTTTTTAACTAGAAAAAGCAAAGAAAATGTGAACGATCACTGAGAGGGACATGTTGTTGAAATCTGAAATTTTGCTGGTTGGCTCAATTCAACCACTTAAATAACGAGAGGAACCATCTGTCACAACTGTTTATCTCCACTTAATAGCAACATAATTATGCACAAACATTATATTATTAATGATAGAGCTGTCACTCCATTGTAGGTTGGGACTTATAGCTGGCTGCTTAATTTTTCGCGCTGACAATCTAATTTGCGATTCGATTCGATTCGATTTAAGAAAAATTGCTACTGGCATTTATGCTATTTTTTCGAGTTCTAATTTTAAATTAATATTAAATTTAAGAAGATTTAGTTGTTTTCGTATATAATTATATTAGTTTTCTTCATTTTTATAAATAAATATAACAAAACGTTATATTTCTGCTCGGTAATAGAATTACTGACAAGTGAGTGGCAGACGTCTTAAAACGAAAACGTTCTTTAAATTTTATAAAAGCATTATTTGTATTAAGTCCGTAGAAACAAGATAATGCGTTGTAGTATATACTCATATATTAAGTATATATATTTTCATTTAAGTTTATTTTTTATTTTGTATATTGATTATTATTTATATACAATATTTTCTAATGTTACTGTTACTGTATTCATTCTCTGTCAAGATCCCCCTTTTGAACCTTACGAAAGGTTCGTCTCGTTATTTTTAATTATTTTCTTGTATTAAAATAAGTTGAAATCTTCTCACGTAATTTTACCAATTTAATAAAACTGTGCTTTTTACCTTAAATCCATAAATACAATCTGAATGCGACATACGCTGGATCCGTGCCATGTTGATTTAAAAATTAGGTACCAGGGAAGCAGAACGCGACAGGCGTTTGGTCCAGCTCCAAGAGTTGCCTCGCTTTGTGACAGTTCGCTGATAAAGCCAGCCTAGCTGCCAATGACGTTTATGAAGCAAAACGGAAATAGTGTATATGTCAGTGACTGTTGTTAAAGTCGGAGTTATTAGTATGTTAGTTATATAATAATATTGTTACTGAATTTTGTTTATTCACCATTTGAGTTTAAGACTGTGAAGGTTATACTAAGTTATGGACTAGTAAATTATATAATACGAGACAGGGTATATTATGTTCTATTTCATAAACAGTACCCAGGAGATGCTTATGAAGTTAAGGCTAGTGTAGATAATAGCTCTCATGGCGCAGACCCGCAATGATTCACGAGGCCTTGCCGTTTATTAGAATTGCCGAAGGATTATATTAGGCATAATTCATGGTTTTGTCTGAGTTACATTTATTCGTAACAGAACTCTATAACTTTATGTAACGGAATTTCATAAGTTCGGGTCGAATAAAAATAAGGTCTCCGTTTAAAGTTCTGTTAAGGTTTATGTATTAGACGTTGTTTTGATATTTCACAATCTAAAAATAGACTTTCAAGTTAATGAAACAACAATAATTAATATTGTATTTAATGTAATACAGATGTATTAATACAAGGACATTTTCACACAATGGTACAATGGGTCAAATTAATCCAGCGTAGGAAAACAAGCAAGCCCGTTAATTACATGCTAACGAAGTTTATTCGGTGCCCAGTGCATAATTGGATTTATGCACTGAATAAATTAGTGGTCCACTGTCTACATGTGCGCGTTTTGTCAATAGCTTTGCAATTTTGTACTGATCTATCTGTCTGTTGAATGTTGATGTCGTTTGTATGATAAAGCTGTGACGTAGGTCCTTTTTAATTGTTTAATAAACAATACTTTGGTGACATCTTGATTGTACATTTAAAGTCGAATAAAATTACACGATGTGCGAATAAAAATATCAGATTTATTTTAGTACGGACAGCAAAACTAATTATTCAATTTATATTGAATGAGTAAGTTACATGAATTATCTAATGAGATTAATTTGTATTTCTGTTGAAGTTGTTCAATTTATGGGAGTGAATAAAATATTAATTAAAACACAATGTAATGTTTGTATCGAATAGATATTCGATCAATACTGATTTTTATTCGTAATTTTTTTTCTAACCATATAGAGTGGTACGCATTTTTGTTAACACGAGTTATAAAACTCATAGTGATCTTTTATTAATTATGTATATCCTAGCTATAATATTTAGCTCATTCAGAGGAAGATATAGTTATCATAAAATAAATAATTAAAACATTTAAAACATAGCTCTTATTTATAAACTCAGATTCAAATGTCATATTGATGATCCATTCTCACAGTTAAAAACTGTCACTGTGCTGAGCTTGGTGCAATGAGTGGTATATATGATAATAAATACGTATACATGTGGAGGTTTCCTAACGATGTTTTTCTTCATTGTCGAGCTTGAGATGATTTCTAGGCTCTAATTAATAATAATTAACATAGTAGAAGAAAGTTGTGTTAGGTTAAAAGATAAAACTGTCCTTTTCCATGCCGTGATAAGATTTGATTGAAACAGCACATAGCTAAAAATATAATTACCTTTATTTTTAACCTATAAATGGTGTATGTTTTGTAAGTTGCCCTTAATAATAAAATAGAAAAATAATTCTCTTCGTTACTTATTTTCTTTAAAAAGACTAAAGAGAATATCTTCGTTAACAATTGAGAAATAAATAATAATGTCCAAATACTGAAAAAATAGTACTCTAATTAAATTTGACTTTAACAATGATAGGAATTAATAATCGAATAGTAGAGATTCTGAATAAAAATCGTGTGATGCTATTACGTACGTAGCCATTATATTATCGGGTTACCGGGGAAGATCAGTACTCTGCCAGTCCATTGGATGAGCTGCCGTAATAACGTCATCCGCAATGAAACAGAAGCCGGTGTTAGTTGGTATTTGGAGGTGGTATCCGCGGTACAGTGTCGGTAAGGTCATGGTACGGTGTCATATATTATAGGAATATATCTGCGTGTAGCTCTAGTAAGCGAATATTACTTCAACAGGAATCAATTATGTTCTATTTGTTCATTGATTGTAAAATATAAAAAAAATATTTAATTATTTAGATTAAATTACTTTAGATGAAATAATAATAACATCTAAACGTTATACGCATCAAAATAGCGTGTCTTTTCAACATTTCACGAGTGAGATACGAAATGAGTTACTCACAGAATAATAGTACCGGCAACTAATAAATTGACACCTTATCGCAATCGAATCAAAGTGTAATCGTTGCCGTTTAGCCGTTTTCCTTTTCGGAATAACTGATTGGAATAGAATCATAGATCGTTACCGTTGTAAATTAGTAGATTTAACCCTCTTTCGACACGTCGAGACTCTGTTGCCGATACTGTTCTTTTTCGACGGATAAAACCAATAAACTTTATTTTTGAGGGCTTGAACCTTGGCCCTGCAGGTCAGCGGACTAATAAGGTATAGTTGTAATAATGGTAGTGTAATGAATATCGATCATTCTAACATGCATTTCAGTTGAACAATCAAAATCGGCACAGAACACATGCAATCGTAAATCGCGTTACTCACCGAACAGATAGGTCACAGTGATATAGGATCGTCCGTCAATAGTTAGCTGTTCCACATCGCGATCATCAATCAAACCGCCTTATCCCGTCCAGTTCGATTTCATACATTTATCTAGGAATGAGAGATATTGATGTGAAATCTGCATTTTGCTCTTACGTTGCATTTTATAGACTGAAATGAACTGTCATTCTGCAATTACAAATGATAATTTATATTCAAGTGCGCAACAATGTTTTAATATAAATTTTTGTATCTTTCTTGCTTTCATTTTAAGATTCACTAATGATATTTATTTATTTAATTAGTTTCATTAGGACAACCAACAGTAGATACACTATTACCTACATCAAAATAAAAAATATATGTTGGCGCAAATAATAAAAAGGTGCTGATTTGACTTCTCAGAGGTAAAGTGCGTAGTTGGCCGGCAGATGGCGTGGCAGTTCGTACTAACGGAACGTCGGGGCCAGCGCAGATTCGAGGGACAGTTCTCGGTCGACAAGCGTTGGGTGCACTCGCATTCCTCCGACTGGACGTTTGGCTCGGTTACTCTAAACACATATTATCTAATTAAAGACCCGTGATTAAATTATTGTGACTTATTATTTGTGCTAATTGTGAACCAAATTAAATTATAGACGATTATGTGTTTGTGTTACTACCTACCCTCATTACTAGAGATAATATTACCATGTCTGATGAGGAGGATAATTACAGTCGTGACGTAATTCCGACATATATATATTTCAAAATTATCTAGTTCTACTACTTACAGGTAGTCTCATACACTATCATATTACACAATATGTATTAAAAATATAAAATAAATACAAGCAATAATATAATTAATAAAACCAACAAAATATTCCATAAAATTAGATATGAACACAAATAAAAATTCTTTATTTTTCGCAATTGAATCAAAATGTAATCATGTTTTCGTTTTCGGAATTCCTGATTGGAATAGAATCATAGATCGTTATCGGTGTAAATTAGTAGAATTAATCCTCTTTTGACACGTCGAGGCTCTGGGCCGTTACTGTTCTTTTTCAAATTATTAGCATCTCATGGTGGATATTTGGGAACATAAAGATTAATGTCAATTAATGTAATAGGTTTATGCCAACTTGTTAAAAATAAATAAAATTAATTAAATCAGGCCTCAAGTTTCAATCCAAACTTAAGGGGTTTTCAATAACCGCTGACTAATCCTCAATAAATTTCTCGTAATTTTCATTGACCCATAATACTCGGGGCTTACAATATTAGTAGACCCGTGATTATGACAATTAATAAGTTTTCAAAAGGTAAGAAATATATTAATAAACGAATAAACTAGCTAGCTGTATGTAAAATATTAATGGCGTATAAAATTAAGTTCATTTTATGAAATTTACTCTTTGATCTTAAAGATTAAACCGTAAAATGAATTTTGCACAACTCATGATGCGAAACATCAGAGAGATTTTACGACCGAATTTTTTTGGCCACTATTTTTATTATAAATATTTTGTTAGTTCTCGGAATCCGGATAGCTTGAATATAGTTGTAAGGTAATTGAATAGAGACAATTCTGTACTAATATACGTTTCCTTTATCTTATCTTACTCAGTATCGTTTAATTATAATAAAACACGAACATTTATATATTTTTTCTATTCAATGAGTGTTATGGTTTGGGATTATTGAACACCAAATGTCCGTTTTAAACGTAAATTATCCTTGCCAACATTTTTTTTTTATTGACAGTTACATTTTATTACAATTAGCTTTCTTCTTTTTTCTTCTCGCATAAGCGGTTTATTTACAGCATTATCGTAATACATGCCTGCTCCCTAATATAAATCTGAACATACTGATGAAAATGACACATTTATTTATAGTATATACATATGTACCTATACATGACTGTGTATGTACTAAATCTGTATTGTTATACTATTCAATGTGTTATAGGTACATAAACTCACACACCTATTCGAACATTTATACAAAGAGCTACAGTTAAATTTTTGCTTTAAGTTTGAATTGCACTGGCCATTACGGGAATTAAAATTACTCTGTTTAGTAATTTTACTGTTAAAAATTTAAGATTTAAACTAAATACAATTTTTGTAATTGCTTGTATTATATTTTGTCATTATGATATAATTTATTTACGCTGTATATTTTAATTTAGATTTTGTATGATAGTACGTGTCTACCACTTAGGTAATATATATGTCCAAATTTGCGCTTTTCAGCTGAGCTGGACGAAAATTGGATAAGTTTGCCCTTTATTTATAGTTACATAAACTATACACAAAAGGCACGTGGAGTCGTAGGGACGAAGTAGCTGAGGTCAGTTAGCGTTAGAGGTTAACACTACGATTAAGAATACGATTTAATCTCATTGAAAGTAGTTTTATTTCAATGAATGTCTTTGTTAGTCTAGGTTGGCGGACTAGCATATGGCCAATGGTAAGTGGTCACCACCGCCCATAGAAAATGGCGCGGTAAGAAATATTAACCATTCCTTACATCGCCAATGCACCACCAACCTTGGAAATTAAGATGTTACGTATCTTGTGCCTGTAGTTACACTGGCTCACTCACCCTTCAAACCGTAATACTAGAATACAATGCATGTTGCTCTTAAAGCTATTACTAATATTCGTTCTTTACATTCATATTCAGTCAATGGTTCTCATACATTCGCATATCTTACTGTTAATGAAACAGTTAAATTGTTAGCTGAATTCAAAGTGCCAACAATCGAGAATTAGTTAACGAAATTAATTAACGTTTCACATCAAACGAGATATTACAGCTACTTTGTGGTTTAATAATTATAAAGTATCTTTGAACTTCTAAGTGATACAATTATTGTATCAATAAGTAAATATTGTGTGATATGATATTCTATCCCGTGTACAATACGTATTCGGATAGAATGATTAATTATTACTGTATTAAAATTATAGCGCTTTCCTACAAGTATTTTAGAAATTTAATTTATTATTGCTTTTGAAGCTAAATTAAAACTATTTTTTTTATTATATTATGTACAAGGCGAAAATACATTTAGTGTTTTACGTGAATCGATTCGTATTTTAGTTTGAAAAAAAAATGCCAACAGAATAGTGAGGGATGTACGCCAGGCGTTAACATTTTTAATGTGATTTATTTCAGGAGCGTCACGGAGCCGTACTCATTAAGCTTCGCATGTGCATTCCCGTGGAAAATAAAATATTAAACGGTCTTGTCATAGTTATTTTTATTCCAGAGTGAAATAAATTCCTAAACTGTGAAACATTAACATTTGAGGCGGCAACATTTATATTTTTAATGATTATATTTTATAAATACAGTATAAATACATAAGTTCAATTGTCTGCTTGTTTGTTACCTCAACAAAATTTTGAATAAAGATAGCGTAGAACTTAGAAAAGAGTAAGTAATATTATAAATACACGTTGTGAGGGGTACGGAAAATGATAGGTACCCACCTAACACCTCCCCACACGAGGAAGAAACTACGGGCGAAAACTTGGATTCATATTAATTGACAATAAATGGACTAGTGTATATAAGAACTTCAAAAATATTTCATTGAATAAAAGTCCAGCTGATAAAAATAAATTTCCTTAAAACTGTTCACACATGACACATTTAACCTTACTGTATTCATACGGAAAGCGGTTAATGCAGCTCTTTTTGAAAGGGTCGGACAAAAATGCTTGAATGTTTTTAACCTTCGCCCGCGATGCGTTAATGATGTTTACTCTCCCTAAAAGCCTCCCATATACTTTGAATGACGCTCCATCGAGCGTATATTGCGCAAGATGAAAAAAGGATTTTGTTATAAAAATCTGATAAGATCAAAAATCGGTAGATGAATAAGAATTGTGTAATACGTCACGAGTAGAAAGATGTTTATGAAATATTGGATGCCCTTAAAATTGTTTGCACTCTGAAATATTTGATTCCGGGGCTTATAATTTTTTATGTACAACTAGCGACCCGCCCGGGCTTCGCACGGCTGCAATGTGGGTAATCCCTAAGAGACATATACCATCGCGGACTTTTTTGAAGACCGTTTTAAGGTGTACAATACTGAAGTACATTATTTTGATCTATCTCGTAGGGTTCAGCCCGCGTTTACAATGTAAGCGCAAAAAATGTATAAATTTACGACATCACATTAGAAACTTTTAAAATTATCAGTGTTACTTAACTATATTGTCTATGTATTATATACAAAAACCTTCCTCTCGAATCACTCCATCTATTAAAAAAAACTGCATCAAAATTCGTTGCGTAGTTTTAATGATTTAAGCATACAAAGGGACATAGGGACAGAGAAAGCGACTTTGTTTATTTTTGAATATTATATGATGATTGATGATACAGTGATGAGCTTCCATATTTAATATATTATTTATCGCTGTGTTGTAGTTTGACTATAAGTCAACCGTATACGAGTATAAAATGAATAGTATTTAAAGTATTTAATCATTCTCTTTGCTGTTAAATTTAGACTTCGTGTGGAAAGTAGGTTATTTGTGCCGTCGTTTAAATTAAATATTTCTAGATTATATTTTGTTATATAAAATAAAAGCTATGTTTATTTCATAGTAAAATATTATTTTCTTAGCTGAACGCTTAACATAGATTGTATCTTTCTTTTCAATTCCAAATTCAATAGCTGTGAGCAAAATCTATATCATTTAATTGAAACCTATCATAGTCTTGTCATCTTCATTTGATGATCTATCAATGATACTGAATTACTTTATCGTATACATATCTTTTGTTTTAAAATCCTTTTATATCTTTGAATGGATTTAATTAACATAATTGAATAATAATCATTCATACATATACATATATTTAACAATAGTAAATATAAATTCGATGATTATAATAATTTTGCTGTATTTAATTATTTATACGAATATTGTGTGGTATAGATGAAGTTTTATAAATTAAGCGCGAAAAAGCCGCAGATTCAACAAGTTATTAATAATTTTGTATTAAATATCTTGTATACATAATATGATGTTGATAAAATTGCTTGAGATTTTTAAGGCAAAGGTTTTAAATATTAATACTCTTTACATTCTTGTGACTCTTCACTAGATGGCGCTGTAGTACATCAATTATAATACCGTTCAACGGATCGCAGTTGTACATATACATATATCGATTGGCCATAAGCCCATGACATGGTTACATATAATGGTTAAATAAATGAATTGTTTAATGAACCAAAATTAAGTTTCAATGGCCTTTTTGAATATTTAATTTTTGTTAATTTTTGTTAAAATTGAATATGCATTTCTGTTAATTTTGTTAAATTGAAAAATTTATAATAGTGTCAAATATTTAATTTATATATTCAACCATGCTTAATATAGCTATTATATAAGTCAAAGTCAAAGTCAAAGTCAAAAATCTTTATTCAATATAGAAGTGTTTGCACTTGCTTATTGATTGTCAAAAATCTACCACCGGTTCGGAATTTAGCACCTCGGACCTGAGAAGAACCGGCGAAAGAAACTCAGCGGGATATATTTTTTTTCTTTTTTTTTTTTTTTTCTCTTTTCATAGTTAAAGTATAGTTTAAGTATAGGCTTTGATCATATTTACGGTAAATAAATAAAACGTATTCTTATATTTATGCTTTTCTTCATAATTTTATTTTATTTCAACATTTAAAAACAATATATAATCACCATAATTTTTAGCAAATTACACCAGTAAATGCGACTACGAAGTAATATAATGTATTAAAACATTTTCTTTTGTAACGAATTCTTCCAGGATAGTTCAGATACGAGAGGTACCTACAATGTGAACAATAGCAGCAATAATGGCACTGCTCATTTTCCACTGCGCTGCCCCTGAATAGTGGCGACTTGCTAACTAGCAGTGATTACAACTGCCTTGTCGCTGTCTGAGAACAAGTTTCTACACTATGTAAATTAAAACATTGTAATTAACAAAATAGACAAAATTGTACATGGTTCCATCGTCTTTTTTAAATGTATAAATGTAATACTGTATCGTTATATTACAGAAAGAGTATGTTTATTAAATTATAGTATTTATATAATAAAATTATATTATATAGATCGACTACATAATTTTGTAATCATTTCTTTCTAAAATTAGTTTAAATTCTTCTGATAAAGTACCATTAAATTTTCAATATACGTTAATGAAATAATCTTGATCTTAGATAAGAGTAGTCTTATTTAATCAATAAACAAAGATAAATTTATTAAAATTAAACAATATTTTATATTAAATACTTTTTAATATGAAATTAAAAAAAAACAAACGTTTTAACTATTTAAATTATTTAGAGGAAATGCCACATGATATGTCATGTGAGGAGAATCGAGATCTGTTTTTGAGAAAAAAATCGTAACTCTAGTCGTATGAACGAACGAACGAACGAACCATGACACTGGGTTTTACAATACAAATAAGATTTTCTAAATTCCTATTTGATATTTAAGTTACGGAAACCTCACTATCTATAAAGTCAGTCTTAGTGGTTTCCGTAATAAGCATTACCGTCTTTACCTTAGGGCACATGGTGCAAGTGCCCAGGGCCCCATTTTGAGAGGGCCCCGAAGAACCAAACAATTTCTTACACACGTTTGTGCTCACGTTGACTGCTATGTATATTTTCGAAATTGCCATATTTTTTTAAGAAATAACTAATATATTTATCAAAAGGCTAGTCACGATAGTCGATATTAAAATTAGAAAGCTATAGCCGTGCTTTTCATGATAGAGAAATATATATACTATAGCCATGAGATTGTACAACCAATCAGACTCCTACAAATTTTATTCGAAACTATATTTAAGGCTTGGCAATGAGCAAATTATTTGTACATGGTAGCAATTATCTACTAAAACGGCCCCAAATTCATGGATGCCCAAGGGCCCAATAGCTTGAGACGGCTTTGGTTTGGTAATAAGTAGTGGAAAGTTAAACATATGCCCTGTGCTTCCGTTCCGTTATGGAGCAATACCGTGCCAGATATAGCTGTAATATTTCCGTAAAATATCATACAGAAATAACAGTTAGTTGTTGTAGTAATTATTTCATATACATACACAAAGGTAGGTAAACACGCCTTGGTTCAATTTTTTGAATTACTTTAATAAACGGAAATCGAAACACAAAAGGCACGATGTAATAGCGTGCATACAATTAAAAGGACTTTTCACTCCTATTTTTTTATTCTCTTCTCAATTGATACTTAATATATCGTATTTTATCTAGCGAGTTGCACCAATTATGTATCAATAAATATAAAACAATATGTCAAACTGAGGAATGGAAATCCCAAAACTTTGTTATTATAAATTGAAATGAGTTTTTATAACATATATACATAAATTTACAATTAACAATTATATATGTTTACACATTATTATTGATATAATATATAAATATATTAGAAGGAAATCGTTAAAACATGCGACCTTTCCTTTCCTTTTATCGTTTCTTTGATCATAAGGCAACGTTTGATTACACAGGCAAACATACAAAGTACACAATATAGAGGTAAACAGAATATATTAAATTCAACATTAGAATCGTGTCGTGTTTGTTTTAGGGACACATCAAATCTGCGCGACCTTTTATTATTAAGTTAGTTCGGTCATGCAACTCTGCTTTTGATCTGGACGGCTTTGGGAATTAACATAAGTTACGTTTTGATTTATTATTTATTTACTTTGTGTTATTTAAATTTTATGTAAGAGCCTGTTAAAATTGGAGTAATATTAAAAAGTTATTTTTTAATCAATTCTTTTCAGGACTTATATAAAAACTTTTTAATCCGATTTTTATTTATATAAAATAAAAAATAAAAAAACAGCAACTCGATCTTAATCTACCTTATTTCCTATTTTTCGGACGAACGTAATTGTATTAGTTTATACGCATACAAAATGATTAAAAGGTATTGTGTTAATAATATTAGTATTTATGAAGTTTAATATATAATATGTTTTAACTAAATACATACATGAATAAAAATAACGACGAAATAATCACTCACAGTTGCATAATAAATCATTGACCTATTTTAGCCAAATTTTTGGAGTGCTATCCAGCCAGCTAAATATAAAAGATTTTTGTTTAAATCAAACCATTTTCAGTTAACTTGCGAAACTAGCCTTCAAATTTAATCTTTCATTATTTATATATCTAGATAGACTGTCAATGCAGAAAAAGCCTCGAAAAAAATAGTGGATACTAGAACACGCACACTCGTAAAGTAGTACGACGTTTCGCATTAGTGTCAAGCGTAGGTGTCACGCACACCAAGATAATAAAGTTCACGGTTAATAATAATTTATATTCAAATAATTATTTATTGTTATGTTGTTTTAAATTGTGATTTAACAAATACTGCTATCACGGAACTCTATCGAGATGTATATTTAGATATTAGAGCATTTAGACTTATTTTTTATAAATATTTTTTACAAGTTTTTTGTTTATATTCATTTGATTTCAATCAACTTTTTCTAGTAGATTAAAGTTTTACTTATACTTCTAGGATTGTCCCTTCTCTTGAATGCGATACATACTATTTGACAAGTTATCCTTAATTATGTCAACGAAGCCATGGTGGAAATAATTCGCATTAACGTATAACGTATGAACACTATAATAAATTATAGCGTTTATACGCGAACGTATAACACTTTAACACTTCCATTGAATCAGAAAAAAAAAAACAATTAGATAAAATATTATCGGAATAAAAATTGTACGCATTTTTAAAATAAAAATAATTTGTGTTGAGTTAAAAATAGTTGTGTAGTCAATTAACGATGGCTGACTTTTATTTTTGAATCCTAATTTTTATTTATATTTTAGTAGATTTATTACACGTTACTATGATTAACCGTTTTTAAGGTCTAGTGGATTGGTTGTAAGTTGGCCAATTTTGAAGTCCTGGTTTTAAATTGACCACGTAAGTTGTATCGTTGGAAGGTTTTTATGTAAATTGGACAAGTCAAGGACAACAGGAAAATCCAGAAATTTCGTGGTGGTACTATCCCGCGCAACTCCACCTAACCTGCACAACTCGGCAGACGTTGTCCAGATTATTTAGTAGCAAAACTATATGGTCCAATCATATTATACATTTGGAAATACAAATGAAGATGATGATTACCAAGGGAGATTCTTGGATACGACCGACCCCGATTTCTTATGTGAGTTCGGCGCCATCTTGTATAAAGTGTTGAATTGTGCGTTTTTGTTGCTTCATTTAGGCTCTATAATTTAAGTCCTTTACATTTTTTACCTACCTTTGATGGTTATTGATGGGCAACGTCGGTGGTACGGTTTTGAAGTTGATGTATTGTAGCAGCATCTAGTCGTGATTTAATTAACCAAATGGTAAAAAAAACTTCTATAACAAAAATAACTCATGTGTACCAACTTTCATAGTAATCGGCTTAACAGAGTAATTTTATTTATCTCAATCAAAATATATAAAATGTAAAAATCTATAAATGCTCCACTGCTGGGCTTGGGTCTCCTCTTCCTTTGAGGACAAGGTTTTAAAGATTGGAGCTACGAGTATGGATAAATGAGGCCGCGGACCCCTAATAATTTGATGCAATATGTGGAGTTTTTTTTTCCAATTAAATCATTCAATCAAACAATTGTAAGGAAGGTTAAAATGAACATTACTAATCATTTTCACTTTGTAGTCCCTGTTACTACCAATACTACCAGTGTAGTATTAGAGTAATAGGTACTAGGCATGGATGTAAGTATTTATAATATATTCAAATAGTATTCCTGTTCATAATTATCATATTAGTACTTGTATAAAGTTGATAATTTTATTATAATTTAAGTCAGCAAAAGTAGGTATGTCAGATAAAATTCGTATCTGAATACGAAATGATATCATAATTTCGCATGTGAATTTATCGTGACGTTATTATGGTGCAGAAAAACGCCCTCATTTTATATCTGTAACGCGAAAACCGCATAATTTTATCTCGTTTATTTCGTTTAAAATGGAAATGTTCTTGTTTTGTTATTAATTAAGAGAATATTTTCCATATTTAATATTTTCAACCTATTTTTCGTTTAGTCTACTGACAAAGGTTTATCTGTATTCCATGTTATCCATTGTGTTAGATCTATGTCATTTGCATTTATAAAATGTTAGTGTAATTTTACAGGATGTAAGGAAGGGACAAGGGAGGAGAAAATTGTGTAAGAAGATTATATATGCAAAATATAAAGAGTGTTCAAAGTTTACGTCTTACAATAATTAGACGTAATATTCATGTAAAGTAAAGAACTGATCTGATTATGATGAAGCGTAAGTCAGACTCGTTTTGATATGAATAAAAAAATATTTATTGTAGTTCTCAATTACAAATAATACGAAATAATATATTAAAATATCTAGCCAAATGCACAAAACGTGCAATCAAGTTGCATAAAAAGCGTTCAATCAATCAGATTCGAGTTAAAATACAGTTTAATGTTTTGTACGAATTTTTACTTTCATATTTGATTATTTTTTGGAACATTTATGCAGAGTTTCATTACGTTCACCCCGCCTGTTTAAACTATTCCCCAATACTCAGCCCACAATCCAATAATAGTAATGCCACAATAAAATAAATTAATAATATTCCTTTTTACCCTTTCAATAAAGCTTAAATCTTGTGCTAGGACTAAGGATGACAGTAGTCCAAGGGGTCAAGATCGAAGTGTTACTTTAAATCGCGAGCAGTCCTTAAATCATTGCGCTATTGACGCAATGAAACTTATTCAATAAATTAGAAATTATCTAAATAGTAAATTGAGTGTCTGAAAGTGATTTTTGGGGTCATGCTAATATAGTCCAAATATTAACGTTTTGATTCCTTTCTTTGAGATAAGTATTGAGCCAGGTTTTTCTCGTATAAAGCGTTACAATTTTAGCAATATACAAACATACATTGTATCGAATGATGTCTTGAGGTCAAGCAATACCATGTCTTTTATTCCTTGATTAATGTTTGGACTTATTAGTACTTAAACCATATTGATTGCTAGCGATTAAGATCATCCACCGGACACCATTCACATTCTAAATCCTTACTTACTTTAATCTGTAAAAGTGCTACGGGTCAGTAATAAAAAACATACAGTTTGTTTCAACTCATAAAGATTGAAACGTATTGCTAGTTTGTTTAGTTGACCTTAATTTTTGTTTGGTCTGCGAGGCTTATCAGCAATTCCTCTAATGCGTGAATATAAAAGCTGTTCTTTAGATCAATCTATTTTAATTAAATATTGGTTGTAAATCAATTTAAGCAACCAATAAAGACACATTATTTTAAAATATCCTAGGTTACTTTTGTTTGTCGAAACAAAGTCTTTGTTCTCCAAGTTTTTTTTGGTGTTATGATTTCTTATCACATTGCTTGGAGCAGTCCCGGCCTTCCACAAAACCATTGTGTAATAAAGACAACTTTTCTTAAACGCGATTTTACAAGCAAATGCATCGCACACTGGTGGTAGTTCTAGATATTCTATTTATACAGTACAATGTAATATTACGTATAACTTTCCTTTGTCTCAAAGTTTTCTCAACGTTCGTTTATATGTGTATATATATTATTTTATATTAAAGAAGACACAATTTCGCATATGGAAAGTACACGACGTTCATTACGTGTCAGCGGATTAGATCTAAATATATCAACAGAACGTCATTGGAAGTATTTCGTTCTTTGAAATAAAATAATATGTAATACATCCTTTATTAACGACCAATTAAAGTCGAGTGTACCTTTGCTTGTTGAATATTATTCATCTAAGTAATTAATTGTTATACTTCTATATTTAACAAGTTTTACGTAAGTGTTCATAAGCATTGAATGAACGTTAATTTGATAGATAAAAGACGTTTTAGTTCTGAGTCCCCATGTCGCTTCGAGTAAAGTACAATTTAGTATTAAATAAAATATACATTGTAATAAGTATACTAACTTTGAAAAAAAAATGTTTTCTTGATTTTATAATTGTTCATCGATTTTAGGTGGCAGATTGTTCTAGCACTTCATATCTAAGAACTGGTTCTATGTGCCATGTTACTGTCACGCACTCGTCTAATTTTGTTATAAAGCTATAGAACAGTTGGGAGTACATTTCAGTACTAAATATTAGTTGCAAAATGAAGTTTTCCTTGGTAATCCAATTAAGTAGTATAGCGTTATTTCATAAAAGATTTAGTTTAGAATATTGAAACAAACACGTGCGGAAATATTTTGAATCCACAGTAACTTTCAACGATTTTTGAACAGAGCGAGTTATCTAGTTCTGATAACTATCGTCGAGTCGAAATTATTTTTTGGTTACATAAAGTAAATTTACGTATTTAAAATTAATATAAATTGTAAGCAGGAATTGAAAGTGTTAAATAATAAATCGTATTATAATTTTGAAAGTTAACACATTCTACACGCGACACAGGATTTGAGTTTGCATCTCTCGGGGTCTGAAAAGCTGCTCTGTTATGTATTCAATTGCCTCCCACGGCGAATCCATGCTGCGTCGCAAATAGTTGCAAAATGATTTTTAAATTTAAATCATGAAATGTTGTTCGACGTAAAAGAGTATTTGCAGGTTATCCTACCAGAACAGCTGTATTTTTTCCATCAAAAATGTAAAAGATTTTATATTTATTTATACTTAAAATAAACAAAATTTTTTGGACAATAGTATGCTAATACAGCGGTATAGTGATACATCATGGTTGGAATTTACAATAAAAGTTAGAGTTACCTAACGGGTTACACCCACCTAATTAAATAAAAGTAGGAATACATAACGAAAATATAAAGAATAAATAATTAAATAAACTCTAGCAAATCTGGCAAAAGTTTTACTGTCTGTTTGTATACATACATTTAGTCATGACAATCAGTTAAATGGTATAGAATATCATTTTTTGCATCACCCTAGTGCTTATGTTACATCGCCTTTTCTTTTTTTTTTCACGCAATGGAACACTTCTTAATAGTGTCTGGGCTCATGGTCAGGTCACGGCACGGATCAGAGAGGCTGCGGTTTGGTGTTAGTATAACGCATCTGCGGCTCCTCACATGTTTTTCTCGGAGCTCCCCTAGGGGGCGAAGTTGTTGTGTTTATTTATAGTTCAAAGCATGGTGTACGACTATTATGTTTTAAGCATTTTAATATTTTATATAAATAATAATATTGTGAGCAAATCATTTTTATTCTCTTCTATTTCCGAGATAATATTGATGTATATGATGTAGGTATTCGCTTAATAAGGCGGTCATCTTAGTTCGTTTCATTTCCGTGAAATGTATTCTGGTTTAAAGCAGTATTTGCGGTTAATGTTCGTGGTTTCACGGTTATATCGCTACAAATGGAACTAATCAGTGCTACAGGATGCTTGTGGAAATTAGCGCCTGAATGGATGTTTAGTATAAATAGCGAACCAATTTATGTGCCCGTGCCCAATTATCCAGAGATAATTATCATTAAAAAATAATCACAGGAGTAAAAATTATTCTTAAGGTTTATTTATTTATTTTAATTTATGAGTCTCCAATTAAAGATACACACTTAATACTGTAACTATAACCTAAGCCCAAAAGTTTCGTTATCGTGTAAATTTAAAGAATTTAAAATAATGACTGTCACTTCTCAATTTGTTTTCGATAATGTTATGTATGTACGTAAAAACATAAAAAATTGCCGGAAATTGTAATGTACATACTAAAACTTGTCTCTATAAAACTTGTTACTCCAAGTACCCGATTACACTGGGTTAGTAACTCTTTTGTGGTGTAATCTATACGTTTTTACAACAGGATCCCAAAAACGTTCAAAAATATTCCATTCTAAACTTTAAAAGAATTGTTAAAGAGCGTTTGTGTGCTAAAGGATGTTACAACAATAATGACTTCTTAGTTGACTGCACATAAAAAATGTGATATAAAAAAAAATATAGAAAAAAATCCCGCTGAGTTTCTTTCGCTGGTTCTTCTCAGGTCCGGAGTATTAATTTCCGAACCGGTGGTAGATTTTTGACTATCAATAAGTAAGTGTAAAACTTCTATATTTAATAAGGATTTTTGACTTTGACTTTGAATACACAATCTAAAATTTAATCAATGTGAATTTATCAGTTCTGCGCTCTTTTAATTGTAGGAGACGATAGTTATGGTCATGGTGAAAGATTGACTGTAGAGGACATAATAAAATAAGGTTATCCACAGGTTCTCATAGTCCGCCATGTAATTTTACGTGCCGAGGCACAGGAGTATTATACTTTCTATTTTCTAACTTTAGACTTGACTTGTTTTGTTGTTGTGTGTTTGTTAGTCAAAATATTTATTAGTCATGCTTGGTATTAAAATCTGGGCCCTGAGGTATTCAACCTCATAAGGTCTTAAGACTAAGTAGGTACTTTATATGACTTTGGATTCGCGATTAGAACCAGGGCCTGTAAAAAAAGAGTCAAAGTCGGTAGGGAGCATAGTTGAGCTGTTCTATTGCTACTGCTAGCGAAATTCCTCATTAAAAAAAAAAGAGATTGAAATATAAAAAATATTAAGATAATTGTTGATTAATGGAATAAGCGTTTTTTTTAGCGTGATGAACAAATCGAGTAGGTTTTCTCACGATGTTTCAAGATATTACTTACATGGTTGCCCTGCAACTATGTGCATGCCCGTCTAGGTGAGTACTACCCACTCATTAAATATACTACCATCAAGCAGTAACACTTAGTACTGTTGTTTTCCGGTTTGAAGGGTGAGTAAGCCAGTGTAACTATAGGTACAAGGTACATAACATCTAAGTTCCCGAGGTTGGTGGATTGAATGATACGTTTATGTTTCGAACTTAAGCTGGTAGGTGCTTATTTAATAGTATCATAGCTTAGCTAAGGCTGCAGTGAAACCGTATTCATAGTCAGCTGTGAATGAAGTTTCTCTTAGGAGTATTTCAATTCTCTAATACTTTTAGAAGAATTTCAATAATTTACCATGAAACTGTCTTGTGTCCGATACAAATATTTACATATTTCAGATAAAAATCATTTTGACAGTTCAATTTAAAAAAAAAAGCCAAAAATATAAATAAATATTTCTTATCTATACTAACATTATAACGCTGAAGAGTTTGTTTGGTTGAACGCGCTTCTCTCAGAAACTTCTGGTCCGTTATGAAAAAATCTTTCAATATTAGATAAAACTTTTATCAAGTAAGGTTATAGGTTATATACTATTACGCTAAGACCAATAGCAGCGGAATATTAAGGAAAAATTTTGCAAAACGGGTGAAAATTCCATTTGAGACCTTTCAGTGCATGCGCTGCATCAACGGTTAAAGTCACGCAAAAATCATGCCAGAATCTGTAATATAGCCAAGCAAAGTCGAGACGAGTAGTTAGTAATTTATAATTTAAATAACATGATAATAATGATGTATAACCATCGTTTAAGTAATTATTTTATGGCTGGAAAAGGTCTGCTATTCTCCAATCCTTTCTAGTTTATTCAGGCGGGTTTATAAATACACATGTAAAATTTCAACCACAACGACAAGCATGTTTCAAACATACACTTACAAACATAAACTATGCATAGACCAATTCACCGAAAAACCACGGGTTATTCAATTATTTTATTTTTTTCAATAGTATACAAGTTCAAGGCTGCAGTGAAACCAGATATACAGATACGAGTATTCTATGATTTATCATGAAGCTTAAAGCTTATGCTAGAAGTGGGAACAATAACTCAGAGGGTCACGATCGAACTTGGGACTTTTGACATCGCTAGGCGGCTCGTAAACCAGTTCGCTATGGACGCTTAATTTTAGATAATATTGTTACTAGCTGAATCATATTTTTTCTGAATTATATTTACAGGGTCTACAAATCTACACTTCTAAACTTAATATTATAAATGTGAATGTAACTTCATATGGCAAAATAACAATAACAGTCAACGGAGCGCGGATTTATAACAGTATACCCTCACATATAAAAAATGTTGCTCATTTCATGCATTTAAAAAACAATTATCCGATTATTTATTGAACAATTAATAATTTTATTTATCATTGGAACAAAATTGAGCATAATTGTATTTGTTTTTGCTTATAATATTTTTACATAGACGACGAATTGCACGTTACTACTTTAATTTATGTTATCACATAAGTGACTGTATGAGCCGGGATGGCCCATTGGTTAGAACGCGTGCATCTTAACCGATGATTTAGGGTTCAAACCCAGGCAGGCACCACTGAATTTTCATATGCTTAATTTGTGTTTATAATTCATCTCTTGTTTGGCAGTGAAGGAAAACATCGTGATGAAACCTGCATATGTCTAATTTCAACGAAATTCTGCCACATGTGTATTCCAACCCGCATTGGGGCAGCGTAGTGGAATATGTAAACCTTCTCCTCAACGGGAGAGGAGGCCTTATCATAGTAGTGGGAAATTTACAGTCTTTGTTGATTGTTTTCTTTAAACCTAAACCTAACTCTGTCTGTCGCTCTATAACTACCAAACCAATGAACCGAATTTAATGAAATTTGATGTGAAGCAAATTTGATCTCCAAGGAAGGACATAGGTTACTTTTTGCCGAACATAACATAGCTACAACTAGTTCTATATAATTTATATCTACTGTAATACATATAAGACTAAGGATAATGTCGAATTAAGTAAAATCACAAATCCCAATTGGTATCGACATTAAATCTGCAATGTTGTAACATAGATTGCCTTTATTACTAATGGAACTTTGATTACTACTTATTAATGGACTGAGGAGGCCTATTACTTCAGACAGTCGCCAATTATAACGAATTATTGCAAGCTATGCTCAAAGGATTAGTCCGAATACAGTTCGGGCAAAGCTAACTAACAATACATATCTCATGAACATCACCTGTACTAAGAGACATACAATATAATTATTAACAAGTACGTCTAATTAGTAATGTAATAGGTATATTGTATAACTTACTCTGAATAAGTTAGAAGTCGTTTGATGTGGAAAGAATTATTGTTGCGTGCGTTTTTAATTAGCACTCGTAAATATTATTTATGTACATTAACGATTTCGTTGAAATGTTTCTTTATTTGTTTAAATCAAGTATCATTTTTACGGTCATGATACTTTACCAGAACTCTGCATTCAAGTATCAGTATGTGACAACTAACGGATATGACAACCAGCAGGCTAGAACGTATCTATGAATCTGTTATAAAGGACCACCTATGGACCAAAGGATCCCTGATCTTTTAGGGCAGACGGAAATGCTCCATAGTTTAAGTGACCAGCGAAAGTACCTGGTAACAAGTGAAACTTCGAAACTTTTATTCGGAACGACTAAGGTCAATTGCTAACATTGTCAAGTGTCAAGAAAAAACTTTGAATTTGTTCAGATTTTCGCTATTAGGACAAACAAAAATACGTTCACATTGTATATACGTTACAATTAGCTTTATATGTTTAATTGTTCATCGTCGTTTATTATGAAAACGATGAAGGAAAAATACAGGGTTTTGTGCAAGCCCTGTCACCAAGGGTCTGGGTAGGTACCACCCACTCATCAGATATTCTACCGCCAAACATCAGTATTGTTGTATTCCGGTTTGAAGGGTGAGTTAGCCAGTGTAACTACAGACACAAGTAACGTAACATCTTAGTTCCCAAGGTTGGTGGCGCATTGGTAAGGAATGGTTAATATTTCTTTAAACGCCATCGTCAATGGGCGGTGGTGACTACTTACCATAAGGTGGCCCATATGCACGCCTACCGATATCATAAAAAAAAAATTTGTTGTCTTTTGTTTTGTATTGTAAAATAAGAATAGGAATTTGTATATTTACCAATAGTTACAATATCAAATGTTCGACACATTACCTCTATTTGAATATTTTACAGTGAATTAATTGACGTAATAAAAAATCCAGCGTTGTATTATCTTACTTTTGTAGCTAATTATTGAACACAATATAATCCTTATTACTTTGAATTACGGTATATGTAAGTGACAAGTTAACTTGGACGCAAAATAATTATTCAGCTTGCAAGTGACGTAGCCGGTCCGTTTTATTTTATTTTATTTTTTGCGACTGTGATATTACCCTGAATTTTAAATGTGGCCGAAACGTTCTATCTCGTAGTTTTAGACATAAGGGAAAAGAGATTTTATAAAGAATATTTCTGATGTTTAAATTGTTTGTAATAATTATAACTATTATTTTATAAGATTATAATTCTGCACCTATTATACAAATATACACGAAACAACATAATTATCATTTCAGACAAAAACAAAAGAGCCAAGTTTTTAACGGAAGACTTCCACTAAAAACTTGCGGCTTGCTGCTCACTTCCCAAGCTGAATACTCTATAAAGGTATGGCACATGGTGGAATGAGGATCAGTGTATTTCTGTCATAACAGAAGGAGATTCTAAGGAACCAGTTGCGACTGCCTTTTTGGTAGCATAGGAGCTATGGCTATGGCTATATATTTTTAAGACCGTGTTCCTTGCTCGACCCGCTCTGATATTTGTCACCTCGTTGTAAAGCTAGACAAACGAGCGATAGGTGTAAGAGATCTATGTTGTTTTTTTAAGGCGCTACAGACGTTGTAGTTTTCGTCGATACTATTCGGCATAAATATCATAAACAGAAAATACGTGCCGTCTATTGTTTGTAAAAATAAATTCATGTAAATAGTATGATAATAAGCATCGTGTCCAACATTTGTAGCAGCAAAAACCTTTCCCTTCCGAGCCATACGCATTTATCTTAACATGGGGTGTGGCAACGAGTTTTTCGATATAAATATCCAACCGCATGGGGGTCAGCGTGATCTTATCACATAATTGATTGGCCCTTTTAGTGCTATCGGCCTTTATTTCTACAAATGCCAAAAGAAATTCGCAAATGGCTTAGCAATCTCCAAAACGTCTCGTTTTTCTTTCGCTTGTAGCAAAAAGTGTAGGTAATGTAAAGGTAGTTTTTTTCGTAAAGTAGCGGTCATGTAAATAAAACAAAATTTGAGTTGAACAAAATGAAATAAATATATGTAAGTTATATCTTCAATTTTTTTTTCTTCTAATTAAATTCAAAATGCTTTGCTTTATTTAGCTTGGACTGTTTAATTTATTTTTATTAAAATAAACAAATCCTTACCACGTGTCTATTGTGTTGTCTATGTCTATCTTGTATTTTTTATTGCTTTGATCTACTTAATTAAATAAAAATATTTTATTTAGTTTTCTCTTCATTTTATAATTTGAAAATGAAAATAAGTTCAATCATTTTAGCATGGCGCGGTAATTGTATTATGACGTCATTGATCCATCACAAAAAGGTGTGTATTGTTCAAGTTTAAAATGCTCACGTTCCTCTTCAGCACATACTACGTGAAGGAAGAAAATACAAAAAAAACCTGCAATTATAATATTTAAAAAAAAAATGAACTACGCATTGTTTTTTTTTTAATTGAAATAATAAGTTATTAAACTTGTTGTATTAATCAGACATAAACTTTTTCCATAAAATGTATAAATAAGAGTTGTTATTTATTGAAAAGAGGCTGAAAAAATAAATTAAAAAACACCCAAATATATTCGACGATTAATTTCAGCTTCGCGTTCGAAATCACAATTCGAAATGAGAATTCAGACGACGACTGCAAATTGAAAAAAATAATAATTATGAATAAGTATAAATATAATCTTTACAGTTAATGTTGTAGTCAATGTACGATTTTCGGGAACGATTCGATTAAATTAAATCGATTAAATGTTTTGAGGGTAACATTAATAAAATTTTAAAATGACTGACTGACATACAAAACACTGTCTAGACCAGATCTTATAAGACTTTTCATTTGCGCAGGAACTCTTAAGGACCACTAAAAATGTTTTTTTTTTTTAATTCATTTCCTAACGGGCTTAAATTGGACATGAATATTTTTATAGAAGTTATAGAAATTGTATTTTTATGATTCTGTTGTTTGACTATAAGACGGTATATTATATAGACGTAGACGGCTTATTTTCTTAGTAGTTTTACACTGATAGTGTGTCGAGGGATTTGAACGGCGCTCTAGTGAAGCGTCGCGTCAATGGTAGCGAGGCGGCCATCTTGGATCGCCAGTTACATTTAAGATTTCCCGCGCACCACATATGCGACGAATCGCTAATTTCCAACATTATCTTTATTCTTTTGTAATAGATTCAGTGATTTATGTGTGTTTGTGTATATGATTTATTAACGAATCGATATTGATAACTATTGTGAATATTTTTATGAGATTGATTTGTTTAATTAAAAACTTACTGAATTTGTGGATCGTTCATGTATAAAATCGTTTGAATATACGCCCACTTATCTTGAATAATCCTATATCCTTATTAAAATTTAGTACATTTCTGAATAATGATTCCGATGGGATGTTAGATATATGGTTAGTAAATAATACACTTTATATGAACGTAGTCACTAAAAGACAATTAAAATTGTACATTCACAAAAATTACACAAATACATCAAAGATCAACAAAAAGAATAGAAAATCACAGCGAATGTTTCTCCGTATCTTATTAAGATTCGGTTATTTAACTAAACGGAGCCATCAACATTTTTTTACTAAGCAGGTCCTTTTTGTATGTAAATAGGTAATTTTATAGGTTTGTCATGTAATGTTTCATTTCGTTCGATAACTTAAATGCTTTGAATGTGAAATGTTATATCATTGTTTACAACAGCGGTCATTTTATACGTCGTTATGTCGATCCTTTGGTTACGGATATTATATTTGTCGAGACAACCAGTACAAGTGCCCCGGGCAAAATATGATTTAATCATTTCATACATCATGGTATTATTGAAACAAATATTAAATCGTAATGTTTAAACATCAAATACTTCATTTCCTGAATTGATATAGGTAATGGTATACTCTATTGAGTCATCTAACTGAACCGTAGGTTGAGTTATTTAGTGGGTAGAGATTAAGTCTTCTACAAAGACGCGACTTCTACAATTTATCGTTTTCTAATAAACGCGTATACTAAAAAAAAAAATAAACGTAAAAAATACCTTTTAATTCATTTAAAAATAAATAAATATTTATTATATTTACATTGCACTTCTGTGATCTGTGTTGTTAAGTTCGTTGGGCGCACTTTGCTTCATCGCCCAATAACCCCAACGAAAGACTAATGTTAAGAAATAGCTTATTAAAAAAAGTATTTGAAAGTACTAGTCAAAATGATTCACAACAAGTAAACACAAACATATAATACAAAATATGAATGGTGGGATTTATTGATTTTCAAAGAAAAAAATTGATGGCGTGTATGAGAAAATTAATAAAGTAAACCACACATAGACACACGCGTACACACACATACACACCCAGATACACACAATCACACACACACGCAAACACGCGCACGCACGCACACATACATACACATTCACACAAACAAACACGCAACAAGCATGCACGTAGACATGCGTAAAGAAACGTTACCGAAATAATAGAGGCGATATGAAATGAAAGATATTTATTACGTTCCTTTAATATAGAACTCACTATATTTGCCTGACGGAGCACATCCTATATTTATTCTACTATAAATAAATAAAAAATATATTAAAACGTGTATACGACTGCTTTTGTTTTGAGTGCTTTTGTTTAGAAGTAGGATACGAACAAAAACTGTGAGCTCTGTAAAACGGGTGGAGTGGTTTTACTTAATGCGCAAAAACGGCTTGAAAAGGGTCTAAACCTGGCTTGAATGAACTAAATTGAATCTTCACAGCGATAAATACGAATTTTCTACAGACTTTGTAAAGTTAGTCTTTAATTACGATTTAATCGTAGCTTTCTAGACATAGAAGAAATGGGTTATTATTACATTTATTTATTTCCTATATTTTTTTTCTTCTGAAAAGTTTATTTTTTATTGATATTTAATAGTTTAGATATTTTTTTTTACTAAATCATTACTTGAAATTGTTTTGATATTTATATACCTATTTATATGAAAGACTTTTTTAGTTCCGTATTCGTTTCCGTTTAAATATATTGATGTGTACAATTATGACTTCTTAATAAGAAGGTCTATCTGTCTGTTTGCTTTGCAATCGTAATCATTTATTTTATGTAATATATATAGTAGTTGATAGAATATTAATGCAAAGGAAAGAAATATTTTTAAATTACCTATTGTAGTAGTATTTTTTTAACGACGTTCTTATAATATGATATTTTACTACTATCCATACGATATTCGTAAAGCATCGGGCAGGGACCAATCCCAAGGGAAGTTTCAAAGCTGAACACATGTCATGTAGGAGATCTATAGATTCTATAGTGGACTGAAACAGGCAGATGATGATGAAACATACTCGTAGTATTGTTAAAATTAGATTAAACTTGTACGTCGAATAATGATATTCAGGTCCTTAAAATATCGAGCATATTTCATTACAATTTTCGGTACCATAAAAAAGAAATTGTAATAACAAGAATGGTGCAGACGAAATAAAAAATGGATAAGCTATGTTACTCATAGCAGAACAAAGGTGTTCTCATTTTGTTCATGACATGAGTCTTATTACGCTGGAATAAGGTTGATTTTAAAAGCATATGAAGTCAAAATATTCAGACCCTGCCGTCGCGGAAATCCGGCGCTGGATGCGTTGCTGCGAAGTCAATTAACTAACTGTGAAATATGCAAATGGAACGGACTTTTTGCTTTGTGTATTGACGCTTGTTTTCTGCCTTTGTAACATTCAACGGCACTTAGTAAAAGTCGAATGCATCTTTTCATTCAGTTTAATAATAAATGTTTTAATATAAACTCGAAGTTAATAATTACAATTATATCTTGAGGAAGAATTGCCATATTAATATATTATTATTAAAGAGTAAAATATTTTGCTAATAGTAAGACGACCTTCATGGTCGAGTAGTGTGAACACCGGTTTTCATGAGTATGCCACCAGGTTCGATTCCCGGCCGAGTCGATCTAGAAAAAGTTCATTAGTTTTCTATGTTGTTTTGGGTCTGGGTGTTTATAGTACCATCGTTACTTCCGATTTTCCATAAACCAAGTCCTTTAGCTACTTACATTGGGATCAGAGTAATGTATGTGATGTTGTCCAATATATTTGTATTTTTTGTTTTAAATTGTCTAAAGAATTTTACCTTTATTATCGGGCACGAGCCCGTTCTCGGTTTTGAAGGAACGATATTCGGTGAAGGTTCATGTGGCTTAACAATCTGCCATTTCGGGTACAGACGGTCATTAAATTAATAAGATGTATATTTTTTTATGAATACCATTTAAGCCGTCCAGTTCAGTAATTACTCATATACTTAATTGCATATAGATAATTTCATTAAAAAAATACATCCGTGATTAACTTATTTCGTATTTATATAATAAATGTAGTTAAATTCGTTAGTTTTTTAAGCAATTACCTAACCTAACCTACACAAAGTCTCTCTAATTAGTAAATATTTTATATTATTTACTCAAACATATATAAAAAACAATGCAAACAGCAGATCATTTATTTGCCTTCTTTAGTTACGAAGAAAGTTAGTCTTAAATTTGAAGCTCTGTGAACTAATTTTATTATCATATATAAGGAATACTTATATTATAAATGCAAACGTAACTCTGTCACTCTAACTGTTGCTCTTTCACGGGTGAATCACTGACCCGAATTAAATTAAATTTGATACGAAGCAAGCTTGAACTCCAAGAAAGAAGATATGCTACTTTTTATGCTTAACATCTTACGACCAATCCCTAAACGAGAGTTAAGCTGCAGGAGTCAACAATTTATAAATAAATGTTACTTAAAAATGGATGAATATTTACACGATTGCGGCCCTCTGGTCTATATAATTAAAGACGTAATTAGACAAAGTTGTTCAAGTTCTCTAAAGTTTGATATTGTTGATATTAACAATACTATGTATTTCTATAGTAGGCTATAAACATGATTTGGTAACATATTGAAAGCGTTATGGCGCGGTTTACGCAAAAAGGGTCTTATTTTTATGTACACAGCACTAAATAAGTGATGTAGGTATATGACAACATTAAGTAAAACATGAAGCGCTTTTACGATAACTGGGTTAGAGCTTAGGATCGAGGTCAATAACCGTAAAAGTATTGGTATGTTGACGCAAAGGTAATGAAAATGTAAGGCTATAAAAATATAACCAATACTGGGGAACGAGGATAAATATTAATTTATTAAGCACCACTTCCATCACATCTACACATTTAATGAAACGATAATGTTTTTACTATTTAAATAAATCGTTAAAAAAAACGACAAAGGTAAAAGTGAAAAGTTTGGATTAAGGCTTCTATTCTTTTGAGGAGAATATTTGAAGACCATTATACCGTGCTCCTTCAATTTGTGTTAGTGAATAAAATGTGTCAAATTTTATTCAGTTCTAGGTTTAAAAAAGTACGTCGTTGGGGTTCAAGCTACTGTCATACCATTTCATCAAATTCGGTTCAATCGTTTATCAGTAAAAGCGTAACCGACAGACAGACAGAGTATCTTTCGTGTTTATTTTATTATTATAGATGAAATAAAAGTAACAAAGGCATTCACTCCCTTTGGAGATCCAAGGCTTGGAGCTCACTCCACCACGCTTTTCCAATGCAGGTGGACACACGTAGCATAGTAAAATTATTTATTAATTGATATTTACTATAAAATTACTTTGTACTAATCTATAAAAACCATAATTGCTGTTGTTTATAAAATATAAAACAACTAGCTATTACCCGCCCGCTTCGATGAGAGTTTTAATTTTTTTGATTAGTTTTTTATAATAATAATTTTATTATTTTGAATGGAAGCCATACTTTTTTATTTTAATATATTTATTGAACATATAAGATAATAAAATAATAATTTATCGTGAAAATAATAAAATTAATAACAGTAACACCAAATTAAAAAATAAATTGAATTTTCGCGACAAACTTAATCGGCCTCTGACTCCGCCTCAACTGTCACTCGTTCAATATTTTCGACGTTGAAAACCGAAATGTCGAAGTTGAAAGGCGAAATGTCGTGGTCCCGTTCCAAACAGTTTCCATAAAAACACATGGCACTTGATATTTCGAAAATCTAAATACCAAAACAACAAGAAATAAATTTTAAAAGGAAGTGTTGCCCAGTGGTAGAATTTACTTCATCCACCCGCGCAGACCGCGTTTTGGAGAAGATAATCTGTAAAAATGTAAATGTAATGTACTCGAGACACTGCTGCATATAACTGCTCATATGAAAACAATTTATTCTCAGATCGACTTCCGCAGTTTTCAAAGTTAGTTCTTGTGATTTGTTTATTGTCATCGCTAAATATTCATACTTCATTCCTACTGGAAATTGAATACGTTTAAATTCAAAAGGATAATTATTAGGAATAAGAGGAATTTGAGGAATGAAGACACTTACTCTTGAACCAGATCCAGTTAATATTGTAGCTTCTATAATATTATTCATTAATCTTGTAACTCTCAATCGTGTCTCATTACATAGTTTTGGTGGATTCAAATTTCTTCATAGAACTATAGGAGCACCTACTTTTAATTTAATTTTATGATCTAGCAATCCTGATGCACTTGAGAAATTCTTCTGGATTCAGAAACAGATAATCTTGATTAACAGTTGTATTTATTGATGCATACATTTTTCAATAATAAAAGAAGAACTGACAGGTACGCACACGCACACACATATTAACAAAAAACAGTTGAATGCTTCCTAATTTATTTAAGAAAAAATACAAAATTAATGATTAAAATTTTTGTTGTAGCTGCCATGAGGTTTACCGGCACTATATATAGTCTATCATTGGCGCAATCATATGTTCTTACTTTATACTAATTTTAGTAAAGATCGGTTCAACCGTTCTTGAGTTATAGCGGGACATACAGACAGACAGACAAAATTTTCAAAAATGGTAACTCTCATGTCAGTGAGTCATACAATGATTTATACACAAAAACAATTGAGTTTACATACAGACTCGACAGATTTATGTAGTAGTATAGATAGATTTACGTAATTTTATATGTAAGAAAAGCATGAAAAAAAGATACAAGTAGCGATGTTTAAATGAGTTAAGATACTCATAAGATTAAATATTTTCTAAGTAATTTTAGGGAGGCCTCCCTGTGTAGGGTTGAAATTACGTCGCCGCGTGGTACTAAAGTTTGGCCCGCACGTCGAGTTAGATTAAACATAGCTATAAACTTCTCATGAAATTATAATTTAATTTTTTTTTCGGCGAAACTCATTCTGCCAAGGATAATGCTTTAAATTATCTTTCGAACATATGATACGAGTATTAGAATTATTATCTTTGAGCAACGTTAACTTCCCTTCCAATGTTATATTGTTGTATCGTTAGGTTAAAATATTATTCATTAAATTTATATTCATAAATATGATATTCCTATCAACATTTATAACAATATTCATTTAAATATAGAATTAGTGCCATAAAATTGACTTTGCTAAATATAAATGTATGTAGAGTAATAGAAAGTAGGAGTACGTATGAGTATGAGGGAGTTCGAGAGTAATTTATATGACAAAAACATATATTGAATTTCACGTTAAATGATGTCATGTCGCGTGATTTGATGTTTGCATAAGGCAAGAGGAAGGCAAGAAATGTGGACAGATTCTGAGAGGGCTGGTTGAAGTAAGTAACTGAGGTACCGAATAGAAATGAAAGAAGAGGAAAATAAACTGCGCTGACCAAAGCCAGATAAATGGTATATAAGAAAACTTATAATAGCTAGGAAGAAAAATATTTCTTCATTCTATAAAACCGTTTTGTATTCCAGGATGAAAGTTTCAGTATCCCGTATAATTTATGGAAAATATTTGAACCGAAATTTATCATTGATTTACGATTTGAAAAATGTTGTTAGTGTAAGCACACGTTACAAACACATTATAAACTAATAAACTGATCAGAATTATGTTATTTTTAGATCGTAAAAGTTCGTAGATATTTATTATCCCGATGAAATTTATTTAATAGTACGGCGTGGGATGTTACCAAGAACAAATCTTAACAAAGTTCTTAGTAAAGTGCTACGAACTATTAATATAAAGAATTTTATAAAAAAAAATCTATAATAAATTTAGCTCATACTATCGTGTTTAAAAAAAGACTGATAGTAAGTGGCCACCTTTGCGTAAATGGTATTATAAGATGTATAACCCGATGTTACCCTTTAAATCAAAACTAGCACATATATAGTGCTAGCTGTTGCTCGCGACTTTGCTTGCTTGGAAGTTGAATATATTTACAGATTAACTTAAATTTTATTACCTCTTTGAATACCACATTGGTGTGTATTTCAACCCTTAGGGTAAAATATACAGGCACGCTTAAATACTAATAATTTTTAATCAGTAGCCCAAAAATAAATTTGTATGCTTGTAACTTTAAAAATGACGGAGTTCCATACAAAATTTCAACCCCTATTTCACCCTCTTAGGGTTAGAATTTCAAGAATTCCTTCTTTAGTGGGTGTTTACTCAATAAAATAATTCTACTCACCAAATTTCATATCCCTAACTTTATAGTTTACGCTTGGCGATGATGAATCTACTGATTCATTTGACTTACTAGTCAGTCAGGACATATTATTTTATAAGTATTGAGATCGAATGCCTAGATGGAATTTAGTTTACGTTTAGTACCATGCATTAAAAAACTTTTTGAAAAATATTATTGATTCCGAAATATTTATTTAATGTTAAAATCTAAGATAGACATACACAATAGCACATTTACTCAAACAACTTTATAAACATATTATATTATTATTTCTTTTTGTGGCTTAGTAACGAGAAAGTTCTATCTTGTTCCATAACATAAAATACACTCACTCAGTAGTCATAGTATTTTAATAGACCTATTTTAGAAGGCTTGGGAACGACAAACAAATTTGCAAATTGATCAAATAACCCGAACGATGGTACGAATTCATGCCGACGCATACGTATTCAGTTAATATAAGGATTTAGAAGGTAATATCGCTTTTATCCCTTTTGTTTTTTATATATATTAGAATCACATATTCCCTTTGTTCATAACAGATTTTATGGAAATAATTTTAAATAAGAAATCAAATTGGATGTTATATTCGATCCATGAAATGAGAACCAATTGTTGTGAACAGCTGTATGATCGACAGTTTTCCTAAGGTTCGTTGGCGAATGAAACAATTGAAGCAATTTCTGTCCTTGAAATTGTTTGAAATTTTTCATTTACCCTTCATTTAGGCTTTTTTAGTCCACGTTAATTTAAAATAAGTTTAAATGAAGCGTATTCGTTATTTCCCTTATTTTATTTTTTGTTCTAAGGAGGATTTCCACCAACAAAAATGACTAATTATGATTGCTTCAGCGCCGATCTTACGTCGTCCGAATCTGATATCTGTCTTATCGGACTTTGACTTAATTTGTACTATAATATTTCCTTCGCAGTTGCCTTATCTCCGTTGAAAATGAACCCCCCCTCCCCCCATCGAACTCTCGGGTGGACACTAGCATTAAATACACAGTCTATGTCTCTTTACTTATGTAAATTCCAACGATGTATTATCCCGGTTATGATTCACATTCTAATAAAAGTTTAATAAGTAAATTATATTACTAATATTAAACATTTTGCTGCCTTTAATATTTAATTAAAACGTTATAAAGATAGGTATGATAGACAGCTCTTAAATTGAAATAAGTCTTATAGTTGTTTTAGTTGCCGAGTTTTGAAGGAAGTTTGAGTTGCAAATAATTACTTTCTCATCTTAAACAGGTATGCAAATTTCAGAGCCGTATATTGAATAAAACTTTACTTGAAACTGGGAAATGCTATGATTAATAATGTTAATGTATACAAATTTCGTTTCATATAAATAAGATTTTATATAATATACATAAACAAGTAAGAGAAGCTTAATGCTTGGTAGGTAAAGGTCCTAACTTCAGTTATTTTACAGCTTTCGATTTCGGACAGCGGGTACTCTCAATGGAGACTAGACTATTAAGCAGAACATATTATTGCGCACAAGTGTGTGTGCAAATACTGGTTCACTCTCTATTCGTCTCATAAACCACGGGGACGTCAAATCTGATACGAGCGGAAAGATTTGAGCGGACAAACTATTGTATTTTATTTATTTTACAGAGTTAATCATCTGAAAAAAATGTATAAAGTAATTAAATTTAGCATTTTAGTATTAGCAGCCCGTAAATGTCCCACTGCTGGGATAAAGGCCTCCACTCCTTTGAGGAGAAGGGTTTTGGAGCATATTCCACCACGCTGCTCCAATGCGGGTTGGCGGAATACACATGTGGCAGATTTTCGTTGAAATTAGACACATGCAGGTTTCCTCACGATGTTTTCCTTCACCGCCGAGCACGAGACGAATTATAAACACAAAGCACATGAAATTTCAGTGGTGCCTGCCTTGATTTGAACCCGATATTATCGGTTAAGATGCACGCGCTCTAACCACTGGGCCATCTCGACTCTAAGTAAAGTAATTAAATAGCCGATATTTTTTCTATCTGTCATAAGAAGTATAAATTTCACAATCTGAATTGACGATTATATATTTAACAATATAATTCGTTATTCATTACCTTACTTAAGTGCCTTTAACCCATTTATTTGAAGTCGACGCAGTGTGTAAACTACATGGAAAGGATTCGGCAGACTTTTACGACTTGCTTGAATCCCTCCATGGGAATGCTTTTGTCGGTGGGCTGTTAAAACGCTACAAAAAGAAATTTTGGGTCGCATACACGGCCATTTGATAAAAGGTCTTAGCGAAAACATCTGGCCGCAGCTTGAGATGGGGTGGCTCAATTATACTACACTAAAACGGAATATTTTAACAAAATTATTGCAATTCAATATAATAATTGTGTGATATTAATTTGTTAATTTGTCTATTCTATTCTATATGAAATTACATAAAACATTGACAACACAAATTACACAAACGACCTCCGTGGTCGAGTAGTATCTACAATTGTTTTCATGTGTACGCCACTCCGAGGTCCCGGGTTCGATTCCCGGCCGAGTCGATGTAGAAAAAGTTCATTAGTTTTCTAAGTTGTCTTTGGTCTGGATATTTGTGGTACCGTCGTTACTTCTGATTTTCCATAACACAAGTGCTTTAGCTACTTACATTGGGATCAGAGTAATGTATGTGATGTTGTCCAATATTTATTTATTTATATACCTATATGTTTTATACAAGGAGAATCCATATGGAAAGCTTTGGCAGTGAATACGTTAATGATGTTATTAACGTATTACAGGATTAGGGATTTATTCAACTTTAATTTTTTTGTCTTATTAAACAACTTTTTTAATTTCTCCATGAATTACTTAGCTACGAAGGGTTAATTTTTTTTATACATAAATCAAGTTGTAGGTTGTATTTTTTATATTAATAATTTAATACAACTGTGGTTAAATTTTATTTTTTAAACACCAATTTAAACGAATATAAGTAGTAGAAGTAATATAAGCGTGGAAGTTTTATTGATTTATGATTTTGATTTTTATTTTAATTGTCATTAAACTTTGTAATATATGTTCATTGTAAACACTGAGTGTGACCATGCTTATAAAATTATAAATCAATAATACGTTTATTTAGATCAAATATTTTTGAATATTATATCGTTACCTACGTCATATTGTCGCAATAATCTGTATTCTTATACTTGATACATCTTAAATAATAGTATAATAATAGCCTTTACGCTAATGTAATTTCAGTAGTTCGGGATGGCAAAATAAAATTATGTTTTACAATAACGTTTCAATCTCTCTCTATATTTTTACAATGCCTCACAATCATCCAATTGTTTTCCTTATGACAGCTCAATCATTTTTAAAATAAGAGATAGTGTTACATGCCAGTATTAAATGTTATTCCATGTAAAATAATATTAACTATAGTTTTTATAATATGTAATATTAATAATGTGATATTATTAATGATATAAATAATTATGATATCCTATGACGCAGCACCGTATTTGGAGGCTAGGGCTAGTCTCTAACACTAAGAATTTAATGGAATATTCTTTTGTTACAACATTATTGTTAATTGAACTTTGGTTGACAGCTTATTACGTTGAATATCCCGAAATTTTCTAGTTTCGATTTCCTTATTTTCCAGCATTATCTTTCTCGCTAATTCATAATATTATTGAGAGATGCTATCGATATAGTGACACTACGTGACCAAGTCAGTCATTGTATAATAATGAGATAAAAGTAAATAAAATTAAAGTTATATAAGTATCTCTCGTAATAAATTAAACTTTCTAGTTTTTTTTTCTAAAAGTTGGTTAGTTTCGAAGTTTTATTTCGACTTCGCGTATTCAGCCCGCATAAAGTCTATTTGCAGCTACCAAGTTGATGGTTAGGTTAAATAAAACCTCAGCCTCGGAAATGCTTTTTATCTCGAGTAACGCAAAATTATTTAAATATTATATAATCGCTATGTATTTCATATTATTTATTTCTAAATTGCAACAAAAAACTTTTTAAAATAGATTCACGATTACAAAAAAACATAAACCCTGCCGAGGATGGCCCATATAACAAGAAATCTAGAACTATTATCTAGAACTTTAGAATCTAATATATTAATGCTTAGATTTCTCTTTTAAGATTTTAGCAAAACTACTTGTAAATAGGCGTACTGTTTACACTGTTATTTTTACTTTTGTTATTAATTATTTGAATAAGTTCTTACAATCGACCAAAACCAAATCCAAACAAATAAAATAATGTTGAAGTATCTGTGTGTGGCCTCAAAATAATTACCTTCTTTAAGGCATGTCATACATTTTTTTGGCGCCTAGTGTGTCCGGATTAATATTCAAAGAGGGTACAGATACAAATGTATTTGGGATTCGGACTTACGTCGAGTCCATTAAAATTTATACCAATTTCAAGTTTACATACACATTTGTTTAATACTGATTTAGACAAATTAAAACAAAGTAGGTAATTACTGAAAACTATTTTCATGATCCCTCGAAATTCGCTCAAAATAGGATCGAAAGCGTTGTTTTGCTAATAACATTATTATGTTTTAGGATATTTTATTATTTAACGTTATAATACAAATTTAATGTAGAGCACAGCGAGAACATAAACATTATCAATACAGGGCACTAATTCTACTAACAAATTGTCATTTCATCGCAGTCGAATCGAAAAGTAATCGTTGACGTTCAGTCGCTGTTTTATTCCACTAACACAACAATCCAGCTATGGTCGTTGTGTTAGTGGAATAAGTTGGATAGAAATAGACTCGGGAACGTTTCATAACCGTTATAACTTAGTAGAATTGCCCTCTTTATTCAAACTGCACATGTCAACAGTATTGAGTTTACAAGTTGGCCGTCGATTTATTCGGTACATTAATATAATTAAACGCTGGACACAGCCTTTGTTTGATTATTGACACGTAATCAATAGGTTTGCTTACGTCACTGTCAGATTCATTCCAACGAATTTTTGCTTACTCGATTACCTGATAATTAACGATAAATTAGCGTTTTGGATAGTTTTTAATACATTTTATATTTTTGATTTTGGTAAATTAATAACTAAGTGTTCGTCTATGTTTAATAAAGATTTTGACTTTGACAAACATAGTTTCAATGTCATTAATATATGTAAAAGTATCATGTTAGATGAATCGAAATATGTTATTATATTGATATGATGGTGTTGTTGCCCTGATCGTTTCGGCCGAATCTAGCCAACACGAAAAACGGCAAATTTGCACAACTGGAAGGAATTCAAGCGCGAGGACCACTAAATTCCAGACAAGGGGCCGTTTGTAAGAATTCCAAGACAGAAATCAATTTTTTCATTCGACGACGGGTTTTCATCATGGTTTTCGGTATATTTTAGCCACTTAGAAGGAGACAAATGTTCATAACTTATTTTTCTAATTATAAATGTTTTTATTTTGCAGTGGTAGTTTAGCGCGTATTGATGATACTCAATCATCATATCATAAAACATCATTTCAAAATTTCAAAAAAGTAAATACCTAAATTCTTTCGACATTCGACGTTTGAATTTCGAAAGTCGACTTTGTAGAATTACTTCGTATTATTAATCATACCAGCGAAATTTCGCGTCGAAGTCATTTTTCTTTTTTTTTATATGAAACTCACGATAGCAGCACAAATATTAATTACTTGTTTCAACATAAACGTGTCTATAAACTTCGTGGTGCTAAAACGTCTTCACCACTGATTACATATTATTTAAAGTTATAAAATATTTTTTATTGAAACACAAAATAATGAACAACATCGTTGTAGGTTCGCACGATTTTCGCTTTTTTTTATACTACGGCAGTATAACAAAAATGAAATGCCGCTCTCTAACCAGCTAGTAACTTTTTTCAGCTTGCCAAAATTAATTCATTGTTAAATCGTAACAATTTAATAAATTGCAATCAAGAATACTATTTAATTATCTGTACGTCTACGGCTGGAACTCTTCAATATGACAGATTTTTTATGTGCAGCTAACGTCCATAACGACTGTGATAAAAATCGGCTTACGCTATTAACATACGAGATAGACAGTTTTTGTAGTTATTCCAATTGATTACTTATAAGGGATCCCTTAGTAAATACATGACGCAAGGTATAAGAATATGCTATATAATATTATTCTCACAGTGTAGAATAATCACCAGAAATTATTTCAATAATGAATAAAACCTCTTTGCTTATCAGTATTTTTATGAAAAAAATCTTTAGTACGAAAAAATATATAAACTTTTATTATTATGTCTAGCATTGTGTTTATCCTGTAGTATTATTAAACATTTTTGTAAAATGCATACAATTGAATATGTACATCAAACTATTCTTACATCATACAAATTTAGAACAATTAAATAGTATTTATTTGTTTTGAAATTCAATTCGATCATATCGGTACTACTACTACTACTACTATACTACTGAATACATTTTCATTTAGAAACCTTGTTAAACTAAATAAAAATCTTACTAAAAGATCCAAGAAATAAAATAGTGCAAAATGGTATTGATGTATTCTTTGTTTTAATTTGATACGCGGCGAAACTTTTAAGACCTCGACAGACGGACGGACTATAAATATCAAAGCGAAATTGATGTGTTCTATAAGTAATTTAACAACTATAGTTTGTTTTTAACTCATATCTTTAAGGTACAGACACAAAATTTACTGTTTTATTATATATAATATATATAATGCATATTCGATGTTCTCTAACAAACATCAGATATTACCGTAATTCAATTAAAGTATCAAAAGTAATATTTATTGTCAGTAATGTCAATAGAAATATAACCACTCTTAAATTTGTCTTGTATTGTGTAATTCAGTGTCATTGTTCTTGGTTTTTGACAAACGTTTTATTAATTTGCTAAGTTTTGAAGCAGTGCCTCGTTAGTATTCATCATACGAAGTGTAAACTCTGCAAACTGGCGAAGTCTGAACTAACTTTGACAATAATTAACTGTGGAGAAAATCAGCTTAACTTTTAACTAACGAAATCTGGACGGATGAAACTTAAATTAAAAATCCTAATTAGATGCGATAAATTATATACGTAAAGAGAATCATGATATTACTTTTCATAATAGTAAATAAGTATTTTTTTTATATAAATCAAAATTTGCTTTGAATATTGCTCGCATCTTTGTGTTGGCTCCTCTAAGTACTTAATCGAGGCCTTGGATCGGTTGCAGCGATTTGCGGTCCGCATTATTGGCGACGTGAAGGTCACAAACATCCTCGAACCTTTACGTTTGCGCCGAGAGATAGCGGCGCTGAGTGCTTTCTACAGACTGTATTACGGTGAGCGTTATGAGGAATTATTATCTCTAATTCCTGCTTCCCCTTTTCTTCAGCAGTCAACGTGTTGGCTAGCGATGTCACTGCCTAAATGTTACCTCAATTCCATCGATAACGAAGTAATTCGGCAGATCTTTTCTTTGTCTCACAGCCAAAAAATGGAATTCTCTACCAGCACAATTATTCCCCTCCTCTTATAATCTGAGTTCCTTCTAACGAGGCGTGAAAAGGCATCTTGGAGGCCGGCTTTAGGAGGGCGACTAATGCAGCTCATTCTCCCTGTCTATACTGGCCAGTACAGACAGGGGAAATGAGCTTGTGAGTTGAGTTGAGCTGAATCTTCACGTTTGGACTTCACTATCACTTACCATCAGTGGTCATATGCCTACCCGGTACATATAGAAAATGGTAGACTGTCTTTAGTTAGTCGTTTAGAAAATAATAAAATTATTGGCTGGTTGGCGATTAGTTAATTGTTCCTTTCGCTTTGAACTACAAAGTTAAATTAATCAACAAATTGTATAGCGGATAAAAATTGTTACAAGCATTTTATTATAGTAAAACTTTTTATGTAGGTAATATCAAGCAAATAAAGTTGTCATAATTGCCGTCTTTTGATTATACTCCAACAAGTTTAAAAACTAAAACCCGACAACGTAAAAATCGCGCTCTGAAAGTTATGAAGTGATTAAGTAACTTCTACCCAATTATCGAGTTAATTCAAGCAAAGAAGTTAAAAGTTATGAGGGGACAGATGAACAAACATAGATTCATACATAAATATATAAGTTCCTTTCGTCCCACGTAGCCTCTAAACTACTATTCGATAAATGAGTTATTGATAGAAGCATCAAGATCGTTTGCTGGTTTATAATTTTTGTCATGTTACTATTTTAAGCCTACAAATTATTTTATTTTACATATTTATAAATAATCATTAAAGGTTATATAGCTTCTAGCCATTGATTTATATAGAAGTATATAAATGTAATAGATACTTTTTGGTCTGACATCTTTATAAATAAAGGTAGATAAAGGATATTTTTGAATTTAATATTCGATTGTTGAATTTTGTGATGAGAATTTAGATGGCCCAGTGGTTAGAACGCGTGCATCTTAACCGATGATTTCGGGTTCAAATCATGTGTTTAATTTGTGTTTATAATTCATCTCGTCCTCGGCGGTGAAGGACAACATCGTGAGGAAACTTGCATGTGTCTAATTTCAAGGAAATTCTGTCACATGTGTATTCCACTAACCCGTATTGGAGCTGCGTGATGATATATGCTCCAAACCTTCTCCTCAAAGAAGAAGACGAATTCGCCCAGCAGTGGGAAATTTACAGGCTGCTAATGTAATAAAATGATGTACTGTAATTACTGCTAGATGAAAGAAAAACTATAAGCATTGTAAACTGGTCTTGTTAAAAAATATTTATGTTAACGTTTACTTGAATCTGTGCTTTCACTATATTCAACATGGCGACAAGAGGTCTTGTATTTAAAAAAACTATATTGGTTAGCATATAAGCATTTTTCAAATATACAGTAGTTTTTGCTCACTGCTTTGCTTGAATGAATTTAATATTTGTGTAGACGTTATACTTATCAGATTTATAGGTAGTAGATATTTAGTAGCAGTGAGAGTTTTAGTTTTTAAGCTTTGCATTAGCATTAGCAGCCCGTAAATGTCCCACTGCTGGGATAAAGGCCTCCTCTCCCTTTGAGGAGAAGGTTTGGAGCATATTCCACCACGCTGCTCCAATGCGGGTTAAGCTTTGACTTGTTTAAATATACTTGTATTGTATATTGAAATAATTTCTAAGACCAAATTGCGAATATTTTACAATAGTAGTTGCAGGTTTTGTGGAATTGAATTTAATTTTACAAAAGAAGGTTATCACGCTCAAAAAAAATTAACGATACCATAATAAAGCATTCGTAACAAAATCATTTGTAGCATTGCTAATATTTATTATGAAAGCTAAATCAACCATGTAACTTTTGTGAAAACAGCATCAGTATCGACAATATATTATATTTATACGACCTCCTGGTCGAGTAGTGTGTACACCGGTTTTCATGGGTACGCCACTCCGAGGTCCCGGGTTCGATTCCCGGCCGAGTCGATGTAGAAAAAAATCATTAGTTTTCTATGTTGTCTTGGGTCTGGGTGTTTGTGGTACCGTCGTTACTTCTGATTTCCATAACACAAGTGCTTTAGCTACTTACATTGGAATCAGAGTAATGTATGTGATGTTGTCCAATATTATTATTATTCTTAATAATCTAATGTAAAATGAGAAGGAGAAGTATATATGAAAAAAATATTTAAAAAAAAACGTGCAGTTTATTCATTGTATGGAATCGATAGAGCAACTAATGAATACATTTTAAATACAATGTCCGGTTTAAAATATTCAAATTGTATAAATCGCAGTATTTATGTATACAATGTTATATGTAATATGTTAATACAATATTTTTGTTTACAATGTTATTTTTGTAAGGGCACAAAAAAGTATTTATTTATTTATTTAGTGTACAGGAAACAAACAGTAAATTAATTACAATAAAATAAAAAAAATATAAAACAATTCTTAAACCAAAACAGTTTCCATTTATAAATTAATCATAAGTAATTACATAACAAGATATTTTTATATTTAATAGGTGCATGAAATTATATAATTCATTTATATAGTTTAATTTAATATAAATTTAATTTTTTAAATCAAGAAAACATAATTTAATAATAAATAATCAAATTATAATTAATTAATTAAAAATGCATGAGTAAATTAAGGCTCTTCAGAGTATAATATTTCTTTTACTTATTAGTATTTAAATATACCCATTTATTTTGTTGTTTCTGTTTTGATAATATTACATTTGTTATTTAAAATTATAAATCGGATTTTCTAGGAAATAGTCCTTTGAAATGTTAGATACTCGTATCTATATTTGGAGAAATACGTATAATGTTTGCGAGGCTCACAATTTTTAACATCTTTTTCTTTCATTTCATCCTGTTTCTTTTCGACATTTGATGTCGGTACACGTACAATGTAACATGTGAAAGGGCAGCATACTGCCCTTAATTTTATTCAATTTGTAACTTTCGAACCCAAAACTTTGGTGATGCATGACTCGAACAGTAATTTGACTTTTATTGCTTTCACTCTGCCGGATATTTGGAAAAAGGTTCGATATATCAGAGAGAATAGTAGTTAAAGTTTGTAATGGTGTTGTCTAAATGGGCATCAACACGAGATTAAGCATGAATATGGTAACTATTTTGAAACAGTCAATTATATTTACACTATGTCCTACATTTACTTAGACATGTATTTTCAACAAATTTTCTGGTAATCGATATTTGTTGAATTGAAATATCGATTCCGCCAAATATCTAAAATTCTAAATCGGAAGTTTGTATAAACTTCAAATATAATAAAGGATAGGCCAAAAAGAAGGACTATTTTGAAAATGGCGGTGTATTCGAATGGCTTGCGGGTAGCGGGGAATAGTAGCTCGATTCTCGGAAATCAGTCACAAGTGAGGTGAGGAAGAGTTTCTCGTGTGAACGACGTGCGTTTAGTGTAAAAGCATATTACAAAAATGGCGATTCTTGCACTATTACGCGGCGTTTTTTCACTTTAAATTTAAGTTACATGTTTTAGAAAGTTCGAGGCTATAGGTTCAATCAGAAACCTGCGGGACGGCCAAGGTCAATATGAGTTGATGATACTGTGAGCGAAGTTGCGGAATCTGGGAATCGCGATCCCGGATTGTCGCGGAAAAGATCTGCAGAGCTCACCATACCGAGATAATCTTTGCTTCGGATTCTGGTGAAAGATTTAAAATTACATCCTTATAAACTGAAATTAGTCCAAGAGTTGAAACCCAACGATGTCAAATTACGCTGTAATTTTGCCGAAATAATATTGGAGCGCTTTCCTAATTTTAAAAAATATTCTCTTTTCCGATGAAGCGAATTTTCACTTAAATGGTTACGTCAAACGACAAAATTGACGTTATTGGGCAGCAGAAAATCCTAAATTGGAAGCATCAGAATCCATTGCTTTTGCTAAAAGTTACAGTGTGCACTCAAGGAATCATTGGTCCTTTTTTTTAAGAACGAGCGGAGTCAATCTGCAACCGTGAACTCTAAGCGCTATACAATAATGTTCCAGAAGTTTTTCTTCCCACAACTGCATCGATCGGCTTTATAACAACAGGACATGGTTTCAACAAGACGACGCGATATCTCACACTCTAACGAGTCATTGGCAGTCGAAAACTAAGTGTTCGAAGGAAAACTCTTATCGCGCCGAGGGGATATTCTGTGGCCTCCCAGGATTCCAGATCTCACTCCGTTAGATTTTTTACCCGTGAGGATACCGGCGCTTTCACAAATTTAAGATCCAGGTTCGAAGAGTGTGTACACTGTACGTCTAGATGGTTTGCATCTTAATTATGTTATTTTCAAGATATAAATTTCCCTTTCGTCTACTTTTTTATAGGTATAAAATTGTTTTCCTAATATTTGTAGTTTTTTTTTAATCCAGCAAACTTAATGGCCCACCCTACAACACATTTAAGCGAATTAAGATATTAAATAAAAAGCATTAGCACGGGAATGGATTTCTTAGATGGGTATCCCCCAATTACCATTTATTTTTACCGCATAACAGTAATATTAAGCTTTTCTGCTTTCTGGTTTAGAATCTAGGATCTAATATGTTAATACTCGGACTAAGATAATAATGTTGTGAGTAACGACACTGACCCCGGCCTATATGATCGTGTAAATTAAAAGAAATAAGTCATATAATATGCAGGTAAAATATGAGTGTTGAGAATAAAAATTTTCTGCTAATTTACCGTCTCTGATTAAAGCCTTATTTAATATTATATAACCTTCTCGATATCATATAGATGATAAAGCTTGGAGTTACCATTCGTTGATAAATAACAGTTAAATTTTATTTAAATTACCATTGTAACTTAGTTGTTGGATAAGTGTAACTACTAAGTTATTTATTTATTGATAAAGTTACACAATCAACTTATCACTAAGTAAGTTTGTTGCCATTTAAAATGTGTCTGATAAATGTTATTCTTTATACTTATACATTAAACTTTATCGAGATAAAGAATATCCACGTTGCTTCTCTACGAATATTTTCAGAATAAACAGTAAAATATGTCACTTTCCGTACTATAAACTATTTCTATGCAAAAACTTATTATCATATTAAAATATATTATTTATTTAAATGAATAATGAGTGACTTTTCTACATTACAAGTATGTTATTTAACGCTAAGTGGTTATTTTCATTGCTTAACAGAAATTTCAAGATATCATTGAATTTTAATTTTTAAAATAACCTTAAAATAATAAGTATAGTAAAAGTGGAATATTGAAAATTTACTTTCTTAAACTTATAGTTTTACAAGTTGTTTGAAAATACAAAGTTCCACGAAGAGCTTGCTAGGTACGAGTGAGTCTAGGTATTGGAAGACTGCTACCACTTTTCACTTGAACTTTCTTAATTGAGCGTCTATTACGTTCATATTCAAGTGTTAACTGGGAAAACTTTTTGATCATACATCATATAGTTAACGTCATTAACGGTTTTCCCTTGAGAAATAAATTAAAATGTATATAAACAAATTAATGCGTATAGGCATTGCTTATCTGTTCAAGTTGGAACTTTGTACAGTTGTGGTTACTACGACTGTAAGTCGGTCAGAGCTGCTATTGTTAACGGAGACTAGGCTACTGTGAAGGATATATTATAGAGCACAAGTATGTGATAACACGTGGCCTCTCTATTTCCTCAATTTCATAATCCAAAGGATGGCCGACTCAACGCGAAAGAGTTTAAGCCCAAAATCGATGGTGTTATGTACCTTCTGAGGAATGAGATAGAGTAGACAGTGGTGATGTCAAAATTTCGGGCTTCTACTGAGAACTTATTTAGTTTAACCCGGGATTTGATCGGAGGATTTGCTGCCTTATAAGCTAGGTAAGAGATGTAGAAAATATGCATAGAACTTATATATATAATATATTATGCGATAAAGTAAATAATTTAATAGTAAGTATATATTTAAAAATAACAAGCTTTAACAGCATATAACATTTTGTGCCTCTGCTTTAAACTGTTGAAGAGGTCCTTCGTCTGGAGTTAATCCATAATAATTAATCGAATTATATTTTATATAAAAATGCATTGTAATTCAAATTGAACCGTAATGTAAAATTTCATAATTCATAGAAGTTGTAATTAAGCTTACAAGATTTGTCCTGAACAAACAAAAACTAGAATTTAAATAAAAGCTATATATACCATACTACTTCTACTAATACTATCCAACAACTAAGTTACATTGGTAATTTTAATAAAATTAAACTTTTGTTTATCAACGAATGGTTTTCCACACTGCGGAACTTTTTTACATACACACACTTTTTTATCATATTAAATAAGGCTTTAATCAGAGACGGTAAATTAACAGATTTTTTTTTAATTTAACACTCATATTTTACTTGCATATTATATTACTTCCTTTTTTTTAATTTACACGAGTATATAGGCCGGGGTCGGTGTCATTACCACTCACAACATTATTATCTTAGCTCGAGTATTAACATACATATATAATATATTTATTTTATAATTTTGTTAAAATATATTTCAAGTACGTTATGTATTTGTATTGTATGTACCTGTAACTTGAATATTTTTAACTTGTGAATTATTTTTAATCTAAGCTTGTCATTATGGTTTAAGATAATTTACAACGCTCGATGTCTTCACAAAGCAAATAGCTTAAAAGGTAGAATACAGAACTTTGTATATTCATTTGCGTCTTTTTTGACCCAAAAATGCTGTGATACACGACTGTAAAAGTAATTTGGCTTTTGTCTCTACATTTGACGTATTTTAATACTTATTTTGATATTTCATCTCTATAATAAAATTCGATTAAAAAAAAAGAATGGTTAAGGATCATGTGTCTGAGCGTATTACAAAACTATTAACTTTTTAGTTGATTGAACACTTTGAATATTTCAAGTAACGAAAGTGTATTTTATATAATTGTATGAAATCTATCCTTATAAAATAAGACACAAATGAATATATCCCCCTTTTATCGTGGGTTCTTCTCAGGTCTGAGGTGTTTATTTCTGAAACGGTGGTAGATTTTTGATAATGAATAAGCAAGTGTAATGTTACTATATTGAATAAATATTTACCAAAATAACCAATAAAAACTTAGTAGTAACCAGTGTAAATATCAACTAATAGCAATAAAAAAATAGTCCAATCTTTCGTATCATCTATATTGTGTTTTATTGTATGATAAGCCTTATTTTTAAAAAGATTTATTGATAAAATCCTGTAAACAATTACGCGTGCCGACTTCTAATTTAAAATTAAAATAACACGACACAGTATAAAATAATATGTAAGATTTAAAAAAGTTTTTATAATATATTTATTTCGTAAATGTTTTAATTTTAATTTGTTTTTAACGAAGCATTGTGCATTGTTTTTTTTATTAGTACTGACTGACTACGTTAGTAGAATGTGAACGGTTTTCGAGTCAACAAATAGATTTTGTTATTTTTCACGGAATACATTTAAAGAGTGTATTGAATATGAAGCACTTCAACTGCAGAGTTCTCTATTGAATCCGTAGCCAGACAAACGTTGCACTTTTGGGAAAAATCATTTTAGATCAATGTTGTTAAGCATTTCTATCGACTCGTTATACAAAGCGAATAATTTTATTAAGGTTTATATACTCACCATATTTTATGTAATTTGTGTGACAGGTACTGCTTTTATGAACTTCAAAAGAATATGCCTTCTTATTTATAAATTTCATTTATAATTTCAAAGGTATACCATCTCTGAAAGCAACTGACAATTTATAATTATGGTAAATATATCTCTGAAAACAAGACGTAAAATAAATGTTAAATTAAGTTAAAGGAATTTATGAAGAAAACATTTTCTATGAATAGCAATGGCAATTTGAGGCAGAGAACTCGTTATTAACTTTCCGTCAACGTTTTTAACAGTCGTAACGCTAAAGCTTTAAAATATAACATTAAATTGTCGTTTATTTTTACTCTTCAAACGTCTAGGTTTATATTTAATAAAGCTTTTTACTGCAGGCTAAAATGAGAAAATCCTGAAAGGTGATGCTTGAGTCGAATACTCGCTGTTTTGTTTATTTTATTTTATTTTCACATATCACTACTAATACTCACTTGAAATGTCTTGGGATAAAAAAAAACATAGTAGTAATTTCTTTAGCAAACACAAATGATCATACAACCAAGCCAAGCCTTGCCTCTAACCCAGCAAGGGTTTTTTTTTTCAAAATATGGTATAGAGTATACAACAAATCTTGATGTTGCACTCATCACATAATCTACCACCAAATAACAATACTTAGAAATGATTCGTTACAGTTTGAAGAATTAATAAGACAGTGTAATTACAGGCTCAAGGGATATAATATTTTAGTTCCCAATGTTTATATTTCTTACAGCCACCAATACCAATGTGTGATTTTGGGTGGTGATTTTTCTTACAGCCCCAATGTGTGATTTTAGGTGGTGATTACTTAGTCTTAGTCTCTAGTCTAAGTTTCTCTGCCTTCTATTAAATATAACAAAATCATTATCAAATATTTATTCCGTTGCGCCAGTAAATAACTCGTTGTATAAATTTTTTGTACTACTTGAAGTATATATAATAAGATAAGTTTACAAATTTCTTAATTATAAAATAATATGTGATAAGTAATAAAGTCAAATGTTATATACACGTAATATTTAAATAAGTTCTATTCGTTTCACTTAAGAATTCTTCGTAGAAAGTTTCAGCTGTTAGCAAACACTAACTTTCCGTCGTCTTACTCGTGTGCAAGTTAGACTAGGTGTGTATTGAATAAAATACTTTACTCGAGGCGGCTTTGTGACTCTCAACAGCACTTGTTTAATTAATCTTCTATTGATACTTTCTACTTTAATGAAATAAGAACTTGATACTGAAACGTAGAGACTCAGTATTTATTTGTCGAATAAAAAAAGTAAACTAAATCTTTAAATATTTTAAATAACTGATTTTAAAGTAATTCGATTTTTAAATTATCTAATTGATAAGAGTGAGAGGTTTTATCATTCTTTGATATATGGAATAATAGGAAATCCATGAGGTTGGGACCATTTAATTCTAGATATTTTTTGTTATCGTACAGCTTAAAATAACTATGACTTTGATTAATAAGATAAATAATGTAAATCATTAAAAAAAATTAATCTACTCATCATCAATCCGTGACAATAAAACGTGTATTTATGTATTTTGTCTCCGCTTAGAGCAAATGAGTAAGCTTTGAAGTAAATCGGATTCACAAAAAATAACCGTACTTAAAACTATTGTTTAGGCTGCCAGTAAAGAAACACTACATTGAAAAAAATATGATAATGTTTTCTCATCCTGACTATTTTCGGTTACAGTGGTTATTCTCAAGGCATACTAGTTATTTACACAGGTGCTAGTGTGTGCGCAAATACAAGTGCACTCTTTATTTCGTAGTTTGATGGGTTATGAAATTCAATACAACCGGGGAGAGTGTAGGTACAGGACCAGCGGCTTTACGAGGCACAAGATTGTAAGCTACCAACTCCCAGTCTCCAGATTTCTACTGAAAGATACTCAACAGAAAAACCATTAATTCTTTTATTACCTGAACACGATGTTTCAACCCTTTGACCTGGTTTGCGGCTTTTAAGTTAACTAGACCAACAAATACTTACTAAGCAGCTGTTATTAGTTTACAAGTTAGAGAAAACGATAATATAATTAAAGACACATATCATAATGAGAAAGAAAAAAGTTTCACATTCAATTACAAAACAAAAATTCGTTTTTATAGCTGGCTCTTTTTCACGTATGTATATGAAAAGCTTTTATGGAAGCAAATATCGTTGAAGGATGGGTGGTTGAAATGTTGGAACGTTTTTACTCTAGTCCCCTTAAAACAGAAACGGGTTTATCAATTCTGTTCCAACTAAAAATGTTTGCAATATATTCAGAACGTTATACGAAAATAGTATCTTAATTACTCGTCGTCAACATTGATATTGGTTAACTTTACATGGTATAAAACAAACACTTTTAAGCAACATATTTTAATGTGGTTTCATCAAGAAAGAAAGTGATTCAAGAAGAACGCTTATATAACGAAAAGCTTGTCAAAACATAACGACTCGCGTTGCCATGACACTTACAACTCCATTCGGGGTGACCCGCTCTTATAAGTAAATCAGCCATCAAACATTATTGCCAACTACTCGATTCATTAATTATCCAAATCAACAACCAAAGTAACCACGCTCCGATTTATATATATATCGGAATGGAGTTGTAAGTGTCATGGCAACGCGAGTCGTTATGTTTTGACAAGCTTCTCGAATGCGATGGTTGCTTGCAAACCCATTTGCTCTTAATCGAGATGAATTATTGTAATTCTTTGATATTATTGTGGTGTACGATTATTAAATCAATTAATACAGTGATTAGACGATATTAAATACGTTTTATTATGTGAATATCTCCATTGCACGCCCACATAGTCTTACAAATGTCGGATCAATCCCCGAACCCAACTGTTCGGCATCCTGCTTCTCCGACATATATATTTAATTATAATTATCTTATAAATAACTATTGCGTGAATCTGAACCGACATTCGGGCAAGCATAACAACATGTGCGAAATGTTGATATATAATTTATATAAAAAACCTGTAAATTTAAAACTACTGGGCTAAGGCCTCCTGTCCCTTTGAGGAGAAGGTATGGAGCATTTTCTACCACGCTGCTCCAATACGGGTTGGTGGAATACACATGTGGCAGAATTTCGTTGAAATTAGACACATGCAGGTTCCTCACGATGTTTTCCTTCACCGCCGAGCACGAGATGAATTATAAACACAAATTAAGCACATGAAAATTCAGTGGTGCCTGCCTGGGTTTGAACCCGAAATCATCGGTTAAGATGCACGCGTTCTAACCACTGAGCCATCTCGGTTCAATGTTCATATGTAATGTTGAAATTTTGATTTGTAAAATATTGATATGTATTGGATAAAATGCCACATGTCCACAACCACCAACTTGCATACGCGCTGCGTAGTGGAATAGGCGCTCTCAATATGTTCTCTTCAAAAGAAAGGAGACTTTTTCCCAGCGATGGGACATTGACAGACATTTGCTTTTATATTAATAATTTAAAATTAGTAATATGTGGCTTGGATTGTGTTTAAAGTTACGTTGTTATTATCGTCCATATTTCGTCTGTTAAAGTGTAATTAATTTTTTTTAAAGATCAATGCTAACACCACTTTATCTTAAATAGCTCATTCACACATTCAATTTGATTAAATCAATGTATAATATTTATGTTCGGGATTGTCGTTCAGAATAAAGTTCAAGTATAATTAAACAGATGTATATTGTATAAACTTAGTTCATCACAATAAAGTACTACTTAGATAATTTGTACTCGACTTCTTGTCGACGCTAAGAAACAAATTGCAAATTTAATAGCCTTTGTCTCTGACACAGCAACTTTTACCGTCTTTAATGCAATCTCATTATACAATTTCCAGAATAACTTTATGGATTTGTTGTATGTTTTTAGTTAAATCGTCTGTATTGACTGTTAATAAGAATTAATTATGACTACAATCAAATAACAATAAAACAGTCATTTATGAATTTTAAAGTTATTATTTTTGTGAACTTATTTATTGGGTTGTATTATACGAATCGGAAGACTTCGTTATTTTGCCGCATTATATCATCAATCACCACATATTGTATATATATCTGATACAGGTACAGAAAAAAAATGTGGCAACTTTGATTTTGCTGCATTTTGGAATATAAATAATTTTCTATATATACAAGAAGATATTCGGTGTGAGAAGGCTGCGGTGTATCTATTTAATGCCAGTTATTAAATATTTTTAAGGTTTACCCATCACAAACATTAAGACTTTTGAACAATAAAAGGTCGCAAATAGTAGGTGTATTCACCGACTTTTCATAATGATGTTAGCTTAGTTATTTTGTAAAAACAAACTCATCGCAGAACGGCATAGTGAAATGTTTTAAGAGTGAGATACGAACTGAGTTTATACAGAATAGCACTGCTGATTAAAAAGAAAGAACCTTTTTGTCTACAATTTTATTATAGTATGTATAAAATTTTCATATATTCCAGCATTGAAAGAATAGTTTTTTTTCTTATATTTAATCATATTTTTGCTATGTATAATCTTTTTCCTATGTGTTCTATAATTAATTTCAAGTTAAATATTCATGATATATAGTTACTTATTGCTTTGCTATTTTATACTATGTATATTTGGATGACTAGACCTTTTTTTTCCTCTATAAGTAACTGATAACAATATCATTGGGTAAGATTTAAAGCATAACTGCGTATTATAGAAATATTACCAAACATTCGCTTTCGATATGGGGATATCGCCTCTTATTATATTTTATTCTTCATTCACGTGCAAGTAATTTTCAGGATACCGATGAAGCTAAAAATTTTTTTAGCTTCATCAATATAGGATTTACGTGGAATTTTTATATTATTTAATAAAATGACGACCGCTTTCGGTAAAATCACGTGTTTTTCATCGAAAACGGTTCATTAGTTGGTTCTTGGTGGCTTTTGGCTTTTGGGTAGGTACCACACAAACATCATATATTAACAGCCTGTAAATTTCCCACTGTTGGGCTAAGGCCTCCTCTCCCTTTGAGGAGAAGGTATGAAGGTATGTATAATATCGTGTTGAATGGGTATATATATATGCTAATCATTTATAAGTATTATATATTATATAGTAGAAGTTATTTACAAGTATATGTCGTATTTATATATTTTACAGGATAACCATTTTATGAGACAAAAATGCATGAGTTATATAATAACATGTTTTTGTTTTTCTAAATAATTGACTTAGTCCTTCGTTATAAATTTCAGTAACGTTAACACTTGTCTAAAAGGAAACTTAACAATTAAGTTAATTTATACCCGGCTCAGATATAGCAAAAATGATTTACCAGTTTAAGTTAAAATAAGTTGTGATTAATAGTTTATTCTTATTGTTGTTGGTGGTGGAATTGTTACTAAGGGAACGATATGACTGACATTTAGCTTTGTCGCTAAAAAGTCCCAAAAAAAAAGAAGATTAAAAAAAAAAAAAGTTAACTTATATTGCTATAAAACACTGCATTGCAATATTAAACAAATGAAATATTTCCCTCTCTAACTTACACACAAAGACTTTAAAACTTTAGTTTAAAATTAAGGAATTATTATTTTTTTATTGGAGAAAAAAAGTAGACAATAGGACTATAATAAAGAAAAAAAATACACAACTATATAATGATAAATAAGACCTGAGTTCTAAACATTTTTCACTAAAATAGAATCTAAAAAAATGTTAAATGAAATAAAAGTTAATATAAAAATATTATATTCAAATTAAAAAAAACAAGTTTCAGAACATCAAACCAAAGTTTTTAAAATTGGGAATATTAAAAGTCGATGCTCCAACTTTCGATCGGAGTACGAAAGTTATTTATATGTAAATATTACTAAATTGCGTTAGAGGTTTTTATGGCTGCGGTTTTGGGTCGCATGTCGTTCATTTTAACTTACTTTTAACTTCTTTTTGCGTAAAAATTTATCACCAAAATTTTACTAAAGTATTTTTTAGTTATGTTTAAAGTTACGATGTTGACTTAATATTACTATAAATAATTTACAAGGAAAATATGGTCCGTAGTCAGTAGGACATTATATTTTTTCATCGGTTTTGGTCACGACTACCATTCCTAGACGAGACTTACCAACTGAGCTACATACATACATATGTTATAAAGTATGTGTGCGCAAACACAAGTTTACTCGCTATTTCCTCGCTCTCACGGTCCTCCAAGACTAAAAAGAGTTTAAAAGCCTAGAATTAACGGCTTATACGTGTTTGCTGGAGTAATCTTAATATCTAGTATCAGTGGAAATTTATCTGATGTATGTCATATTGTATATTTTTATGCCATAAGTGTCATCTCATTGTTTGTTTCCCTAAAATAAAAATAAAATAAAAAATCTAATGAGAATAGTTGTTTATCAATGAATAACAATGAATTCACTAATTTTGTTTTCAAATATCTAAACCAAAAGTGTTGTAGTACATAGTTGTAACTAAAACTTTTCAACTAATAATGAACAGTATTTTCAAGTTTCCTTACCTAGGTCAGCTCGAACGTCGCTACACAAGTCAAGTTTATTTTGAACGAAACTTTCGTATTGACTGGCTTATCTGAACCGTTGAAATCTTAGTTAAAACTCGCTGGGGTCGGATTTCCGACGCGATACGGTCGCTCGCATCGGGCCAATGATCTTCCGCACGTGAAGTCAAACGAAAAAACAACTTTATATAAAATAACTTTGGACGAATGTAAGAATACTTTTAAATATTTTCGATATAAAATATGAAGCAAGCTGTGTTGTGTATTACTAACTTAGTTATTATTTGTACAACTTTCATATATAGTAGGTGATGGCCTTACAAGTGCCTCTGGTTAAATAACACTCACTGATCAGAATCATATTTTACAACGAAATAGCACTACTTTTAACTGTCTTAATCTTTTATTCACAATACTATAAGAATAAAACATAATAAGCCGTGGCAACTTTACTGGTACGCTTCGTAATTTACCTCACATTTGTAAGAACAATTCAAATATCGTAATAACATCTACAACAGCATTAAAATATCTTTAATGCCAAATCTATTTATAGTTAGCGCTACCTAAAAGAACAATTTTCTGTATACATTTGCGAATTTTACAAAGCCCCGTAATAGATTTTGATATTTTCGTTTTTAATTTCAACAAAGGTAACATGAAATTTACAAACATACTAGGCTAGTAATGTATCTTTTATAACGCTAGTATTTTTTGCGTATTCAAATAAAAAATCTTACCTTTTTATTTACCTTACCTTGCATGTACGTGTCTATAAATGAACATATGTTGCAGTCATGTGCTAGAAATTATAATTCATTTCACACATAGATAATATACCAAATATAGTTAATATATGAATATATATTTTAAAGAGAGTTAGTGTAACTTTCCGAACGTCATAACGTCGAATTGTCAGATTGGTTTTAAATTATTCACTTTTGGCGGGAGAATATATACTGTAATAAATTTATGAAAATTTATTTTTATTTGTGTAATAATATATATGTGTTATAAATAATTTCAATTATGTTTTAAAATCGTATTCTTATAAACTGATTGCTATGTTTATTGTTATTTGTCAAATATAATTGTATTGTTAAAATTGTACGGCGCATGTAATCAGTAGAGTAAATGTAAAAAATCATAAAATTACGTCAGCAATGCCATTGTTATATGAATTTATTTTTAAAAACAACATGACACCAAATCAAATCAAAATATACTTTATTCAATTAGGCTTTTACAAGCACTTTTGAATCGTCATTTAACAAGCTATTTAAAGTAAAGCTACCACCTGTACGGAATGTAGATTCTATCGAGAAGAAACTCAGTAGTTACTCTTTTTCAATATCTAAAAATACAGTCATTTTTAGATATTGAAAAAAAGTTCTCCAAAGTTTATCAAAGTGATCAATGCTACTGTGAATATACATAATATTGTTGTAAATATACTGTGACGCAGCAGTGAGTATTCCTACTTTGTTAAAAACATCTCGAAGATCATCTCTAGCTCCAAGATTATAAATAGACCGGATTGCTTTCTTTTGTAAAATAAAAACAAATTCAATATCTGCAGCATTACCCCAAAGTAATATACCATATGACACCTGGGAATCCGTCATATATATACTCGACCAGAGCTAGGCACTACAAGACAAACACGAAAACTTTCGTCTATAGAATGGTCAGCCGCCGGGTTTTTTTATATATAATATGAAATACGATTCTAGTCGTAATAATGTTATCTCAGTTGATCTTCGTATATTATTTTACCCTACTTAAGATTTTGCTTATTATTTTACTCATGGCTTAGATATGTTTTTATCAGATGTAATCTATACTAATATTATGAATGCGAAAGTTACCCCGTCTGTCTGTTTGCTATTTCACGGGAAAACCACTGAACTAAATTTAATAAATTTGATATGAATCAAGCTCCAACCCCATGGAAGGACATATGCTAGAATTTTGAATGTGAACAAAAACGGGAACGAAGTCGCGGGTGACAACAGTTCCATGTTAAATCACCTTTTCTAATCCATATCTTACTACTAGTTTATTTTCAAGGATTTCAATTTAAGTATGTTTCTGATTTATCAGAATTTATATCAGTATCAAAATAAAATTTAACTAATTCAAGTAGACTCTTGCAAGCATGATTAAGTCAAAATATACTTTATCCGAGTATGACGTTACGCACTTTTTAATTGTCCTTTTAATTTGAAATGTTGATTAGTTGAGTAGTTAGTCGTACTATAGTAATTACATTTACTTTTTCACCAATCATATAAGCCCCGACTTCTTATTGTATAAGTGTATTCGAAGTTATTTCCCCCTCTTTACAATTTGTTTTTCCCAAAAATCGCTTCTTAGCGGGTGTTCACGTTAAGGCCTATTTTCAACATTTCAGGTTTCTAGACCCAGTAGTTTTTTAGCTGTGAGTTGGTATTTAGTCCGGACGAACGATTTTATAAAAATACATTTACATATACATACATACGTTTTTTTTTCGTCTTCTGTATGAAATATACTTTCCAGAGAGGTTTGTCGACATTCTACACTTGTGTTATAAATTTATCTTTCTCACGTTTGTACGTTAGGCTGCTCTAAATAAAAAAAAAAAAAACACTTATTTATCCTGTGTAGCCTACACAGGATAAATAAGATTATTACATATTTATATTGGATGGTCACTGTTTTAAATGTTAACTTAATATTGTTTTAAATAAATTACGTCACGTTTACATTTGAACATAATAAAAGCTTTTAAAATCAACATGCTGCAGTTAAACGTTATCTTAGTTCCACTTCAATAAAATTATAACATATTTAGTAGATTCTTTTTTCAAATTCGAATAAAAAAAAAAAAACAAAATCACGCTAATTTGAATTAAACCGCCATCAATTTTTCTTTTTAGTCTCGGACAGTAAAGGCGATATTGGCGCGACTCGTAATTTGTTAAAAGTTTTTGTAGGGTTTTATTTGAATTTGTAATTTCTACTCAGTAAGTAATACTTCAATATGTATGATTTGGTAGTTTATTTATGTTACGATAAAATCGAAGTTAGAGTTATTTTTACTTTGTTGAAAAATTTAATTAATAAAGTTAATTTAATTTAATATATATATCAGTTCTGAACGCTAAATATATAGTATGTGATTTTTCTGATAAAAATTATTAAAATTTACCTTACTTTGATATATTATAAAAAAAAACTTTTACTATTATCGCTAATGCACTGTTCTCTGTAAATCTGTAATCTGTTACTAAGATCTAAGATATGGATTCTGTTTAAAGTATATTGACCTATTAATCTTTAATATCGTATAATAAAGCATAGGGCTGACACAAATTTATTAATATTTATAAAGTATTTGAAGCGTTATCACCATAATTTAATGTAGATTGTGTTGACTCAAAGCGGTATTGTTTACATTAACAAGTAAAAATATGTATAAAACGAACACGGTTTTAGAGCTTATACGAGCGTGGGCTTGTTATGAATATTTTTATTGCTATTTATCTATCAGATATTGATTTTTTATTTATAAAAAGTACGATAGTTTGATACATTTGTATAATTTGTGTAATTGTTTGTTTTTTTTTTTATATTTTAAATACCTTTTAAATTTTATTTTTAGGTCTTTCCGTAATGTGCTTTGTTCATGGTTTGGCAGCGTTCGAAGGTGATGCAGAGGCTATTTCAGCCCAAGGTAGGTCAGGCTCATCCTCAGGGTAAGACAAAACTGATTAGGCCTTACTTTGGTCATGGGAAGACCAGGACGAGGCTTTTTTTGTCTCCGCAGAGCGAGAAAATATCTTATATAACCTATAATGAAAACGGTTAACCTGGTTAACCGTTTTCATTTTCAAGAAAAAGGCTACGGCTATCCACGCTGATTTTCTATAGATCTTTGATGATGCGACAGTTTACAGTTAGGTGTCTTTCGATTTTGTGAAGCAGGATCATAGAATAGCTACTCAATTAAGGAGTTTGTAAGTCAAGAATAATTCTCTAGAAATTTGACCAATTTCAAACAATGTCGTTACATTAAACGAAGTTATTTCTCAACCCTAATTATGTAAAGCGATACTTAAAAGTCAAATCAGTTCCATGATATGAAAGCAACATACGAACACCACAAACTGGCATTCAAACTTCGCGTGACTTACTTTATTTTTAAAATTCCTTTTCTACAAAGACATAAAAGTTTTAAGAGCAGTTCGTGTTTGTAACAAGTTGTTCGCGTTGCCAGTATTAAGTCATTAGGTTAATTACTTCATTTCAATTCGTTAAAAAACAATTTAACGAATATTTTCTTTGAAATGAATACTTGAAGATTCATTTGTAAGCAGCTGTTGTTAGTGATATATAAAATTCTTAGAAAATATTTCAGTTTGTGATTTTTAATTAATTTTTCTTGCTAGTTAATTGAGGCGTTTCAGCCTGTTTTATTTTGGCTTTGTAATAAAGACTTGTGTAAGTGTAGAATAATAAATTTTTAAAGTTTAGACTTACAAAAGTAAAAATTAAATTATTCTTGTTGTTTAGACATTTGATATAGTGTGGAGTTTTATTTTATTAGACCGGTACGTTTGTTAATACAAATGAACACATTAATAAAATTGTTAATCGTATTCGTGTTCGTATTTTAAATAGTAGAAATGTAATTATTACGTTTCTTGCCGGTTGTTTTGATAGCATCAAAAACCATTTCAAACGGTGGTAGCTTTGTGTTTAATCTTTAAAAATGATGAATTTAAAACATAAAACATTAGAACAAAGTTAAATTATTTTGATTGTTAAATATCTTGATTACTCTTTTCAATTGAATTTTTTTTTAAATAGTCCATTAAAAAAAATAAAAGGATTTTAATAATGTATACGTAATTCAGTTAATATGTATATATACAACTGTTACCGAATAGCATACAAAGATAACATTCAGTGTGGATTGCCCCTAATGTGTTCCGGTGGACTGGAGGTCAATACCGGATGGCGTTTAAGTAATGTTTGTTCGCACTAAAAGCATCAACGTGTTCCTTACATAACCTTAGCTTATTTGTCTTATAACATGTTATTGCGTTCGCCTCCTTATCATTAATCATTGTGAATAGTTATTTTTACTTTTATTAGAAATAATGGTGGCGACATAATGGAGCAACTGTATTTGTGACTAGTTTTGCTTTTATCTTTACAAAAGTAGAGCTGATTTTTCAATTGTCATTTTCTATACATATTTTTTCTAAAAGCTGGTCTAGTGTCTAAATTGATACTTAATAATTTAACATTATTTAAAAAAATACAACAGACAGAATTGTCAGTTTGCCTTTTTATGTGTTTTCTTAAGGTTTATTTCGTACAGACGCTTATAAGAATAACAATTTGGACATTTTCTTGTAGGAATATAACAATTGTCCCGAAAAGAGAAACTTGCGTTTTTACTATGTCAACTATTTTTTTTATATTTCTATAGGTTATCTTTGTACCTAAGAGTATTTTTTGAATAAGTTAGTTTATACGTTTAAACACTTTAAATCGCTAAAATAAGCCGATGGCCTTGACCTAAAGCTGCAGCCAAAATTGCTGTACGACCAAAACTGTTTAAAGGTTTATTATCATCTTTATGCTTGGCAAAAAATATTGGTATGAAAAAAAAAACATTTAAATTCAATACTTTCAATACTTTCAGGCTTAAAACACAACAGGAATAAGATCTTAATATTATTATTACGGTATACTTCGTGAGATAAACAAGACTATTGTGTGTTTTGTTTCGAAATAAAAATTTCTTCGAACACCGTGATACTATATATCGATTAGGTATCTCAGCTTTCTACGACCGGCGTACTTTCAAAGATTGCTTCAGACTCTATGTTATGAGCGAAGGCGTATATAACACATCATTTATATTTTTTAATTCTATACTAGAAATCTAACTATTATAAGACTGACAGACGACTGCTGATTAACGCTATCAATTATTATGTAATATAAAACACGTACTGGACGTAGATCCTGACGTCACATGTGATTCAATACAAGAAGGTCACATGCGACATCGCCTTAAACGATTAAATAACACGGATCAAAAAAATAGGTCATACGTCGAATGTTAATTTTTTCGTACATTTTCTCATAAATTTAAATCTTAAATTTCATGCTTGTTTGTCAATTTGCGTGTGCAACATGCAGGTGTCGTGTTCCGTGGCTATGTGGTTAACGTATTGCTAATAACATATTATTTACTACGAATGTGAGCTAGTATTTATGGGTCACTGTATGAGTCAGTTTGTTACAAATAAGGTGATAATAACAATACTAAAATAATTTTATACCATTACAAACGATTACACAATTACACTTCGCACATAAAGCTAAATAATAAGTAAACATATTATTATTATTTATTTGACTTGTCGCCTTTGCCACAGACCACAGTTTTGGTGTCGATCCTTTAATTCTCTGAAATTCCATTGAAGGAAATCTAGCTTAAAAGTTTGTAAGGCATACCTAGCAAGTTTAAATCTGGTTCACCTGCCTTCGAATTTTTGATATTTAATCAGTTAATAGATAAGTTCTAATGCTACTTTGGTTTATGTTTTTTTTTTCTAGTTTGAGGTAATTCTTTAGCGTCAACGCTTATTGAAACTATTTATTTGTAAACTATAGTTTTTTATTAGATATGCAACTTTTTATAAATTACGTATTATGTGGACTAAGGACGCGTTATTTCATCAAAACATTTAATCATTAACCAAAATAACCTTTAAATGTGATTACGAAGTATAATTATTTTTTGGCCTAGGTATGTACCCTCCACTTATCAGATATGCCACTGAGAAACAGTAATAAATGTGTGGAATGGCGGTAATGCTAGTCGCTAATAAAGAAAAACAACAGAAAAACTCTTTGATGGTATAAAAGTATCTATGCAGTGATTATCTTCCAAAGAAATATAATTTTACATCAGTATTAACAGATTGAAGTATACCAAGCAAGTGTTTTGGAAAAATTTATTTAGTTTGTTAAATTTAAAGTTTTTCGTGCGTGTTGTCTATCCCCGAACAATATCCATTCAACATATCAACACCAAATGACTTTCATTGGACACGTAATAGACGAATTAAATGTATGTTTATTGTAGTAACTAAATTATTATACAGTATGTGTTAATTACGTATCTATTACATAACATATGATATTTTTATTTATTTTATTTACTATAAATAACTCTACTGACTTTAATTTTTTTTTTTATTTATTATAAGTTTTAAAACGAAAACGATGGAGTATTTATTTTAACCGCAAGACATTTACGTTCTAAAAGTTAACACTCCAATCATTAGTGTTGGAGAACCGAGAAACATTAAGAGGCTATTGTTAATGGTTAGTTTCGTGGCGCACGCAATTTCAATGAAAAACGTGAAATGGCTAAAACTAAAACTCGAGCTCATCGAAAGTGTTGTTATTTTATTACTAAATACAAATCTTACACAATGAAGAAATAAAATTAAAACTCGTAGTACACGTCATTCTTAACTTAAGATTGCGGATTCAAACCTAGATAAGTACAATTGTATTTTAATGGTCTGGATTTGTATTATAATTGTCTCCCGTTCAACGGTGAAGGAATACACTCACTACACATGGTAAAGAAGAAATAAATCTGTATGTGGTGAAATTTTTGATTGATTGATTTTGTATCGCAAAGCTCGTTGGAACAGCGTGGTGGAATATAATGAAAATACCTTCAGCAGTACATTTAGTACATTTGCATACTTATCAAGTAATGAATGAAATTTAGTCTTAAAAATCATACAAAAACGATAAGAAAAGGTAGATGAAATGAAATGAAAATTGATATTTGAGTATTATTCCACAACGTTGCTCCACTGTGGATTGTCGAATACATATGTCTCAGTATTTCGTCCATACATTGAGATTTTTTTCACAGAATTTTTCTTTATTCCTTTAAGGTACCCAGGTGCTCTCGTGTATTTTTCTTTGACAATATACAATTTTTCAGAAAATCACGGAAAAAACATGCTTGTTAATTTGTCGTCGATGAATGATTTTTATAGATTTTTTTTTATATTTCAACATCAAAAAATGATTTCAAAGATTCGAATTGATATTTAAGGATATTTAGAATCGTTGTTTTTTCATATTAATCCGTTTTGTAGTTTATAAGTTGTATACAATTTCAGCTTATATTAACGTTCTAAATCGATCGTATGTGACTTTTTAAGCTTTTTTATATGACGGAATAGCTAGTCCCGGCTTGTTTTTAACAAACATGACGTCAGCATTGCTGACGTCACGAATGTCAGGGTTTGGATTTCTATCCATCCTCGAATGCATGAAATTAAACTCAGGAAATATTCTTCTCTGATTTATTCCAAACTGAGGAGGTCCGATTGCTCCGACGGCTCGAACAAGCCTCTCGATACCGGCGGGCGTTCGGCCTTTTATAACAAAAATGGGTGGGGGTACTATTCACTCAATATAACACCTATTTATGGACGGTGAAATATTTCAAACTAATTTAACATCTCATAATCCACTAAATATTATTAATTTAATAATCAAACAGTTTTCAATTATTAAAAATAATTAAAACAATAATTTTCGAGCACGTGTTTTTCTTAAATACGTCATTTTCCGCCGACATATACATTATCGCTGGTTGTCATCGTTTGTAAGTACTTAATTATAATTAGATTTAGATAATAGACCAATAAATATTGTTAAGTGTAACAAAGTATTTTGTACATTCTTTGGGCCTGACACAGACTTCAGTAATTTATGTAGTACTACATATGAAACCTTTAAATAAATTGAGTTTTAGTTAATATTTTAATTTTAAGTGAATTTTCTATTATTTTTGGGTACTGAAGTTAACATAATTAAGTTAATTATATTATTAATATAATTAGTTTTAGCAGCTTTCACGACATAGTAAAATTAATTCAAAATCAATTTTTATTTTTAGGAGACTTCTTAACATATTAAAGTTAAACTAATTCCTAACACTTCCAGTTAAGCTTGCTCTGTGTTTTCTTTGTTTAACACAACTCATTTGTTTTTGTTATACCCTCTATGCCTTATATATACATTCTGTGGGTATGTTATGTAACTTAATTTAAATTTACCTACTAAATTTCTCCTAAATGAATTTTATTCTTGTGAGAGTTTTCGATAATATGATACTATTATTATTTTCGAAAATATATATATTCGAAAAGATTATTTAGATACAAAGAAAAATAAATATGTAACCTCGTTTAATTTACATAAAATAATATACGATCTTCTTGCCAAATAAATGAGAATTATTATTATTATTATTATTAAGTATATTGGTACACATACATTGTACACGTTGTTTAACAAGGTTTGCTAAAAATGTTTACCCATTGAGTCGTTTTTCCATCAGATACGTGATATCGACGCTGGAAATAGTAGCCTTTTTAAATATGTTGAGGAATCGAAATAGCTTATGTGTAATAAGTAAAACACACGTAAAAAACCGCGGAAATGGCTAATATTTTGAGTGACTCATAATGTGTACCTTATTCGGCCTAGTTCATTAATTGAGTGCTCTTTTGTTATGGTACTCTTCATCAAAGTACGCCGCACGTACAAATGTTAATTAGCCGGTTCTCTCATTAATCATAAGTGCGTAAAAGCTGGGTGTAAACTTGATTAATGTCGGTTTATGTTCGACGTTTAACATTGATTAACTTTCTAATTTGTGAAATTAACTTTATTGATAACATTTTTGTAATCGGTATATGTCTATACTGATGATAAAATCTCGCAAAAGTAATTATTAATATTTTTTTATTGGAACTCTTTTGAATAAAGATTTTTTTATTCATTCGTATATTGTACACGAGACATACACCCGCGAAATTGTTTCTTAAAAAATCAATCTCTAGTATTCAATATACCTTTACTTTAGGTTTCTGCCTAATTAGTAGAAATATACGTCGTCATTATACTTCGGACGTGGAATTCATGGAACTATAGAGTACCGAATGCTATTCTTCAGAACAGATATTCCATATTTTACACAGACGTCGACCAGCGAGTTTTCACCGTGTAAAAATATCACATAACGCAGTTCGTCGGGTATTTTTCAAAGATTCCCGATGGGAACAAAATAAGATCAAAAATCGGTTTATTTCCTGGAAAGCACCAGTGACATATTCAAAATCGTATTTACAATTCATCACATCGGCTCGGTGAAGGAAAACGCCGTGAGGTTACCTACACGCGCTATATCTAAGATATGTATGTAAAAACAGAATAAGTCAACATTATTAACATTATCTATCGTTTCATCAGTCAATTATTCAAAATATAATATGCTGTATGTAGTAATGTCAGAATAGTAAATAACGTAATAAATTATAGTTAAGTTATAAATACTTTGAGATAACCCAGTTGTTAGATCATGAGAGACTTTCATCACTCACTACTTTATTTTAATGAGCTTCATATTGAACCATATATTCATTTTATTTATTATATAGGCGATTGGATAACTAGGCCACCTAATGTTAAGTGATCACCACTGTCTTATATACATTAGCGCTATATATGTATATATATAATAAAATCAATGCGACAACAACCTTGGGAACTGAAGTGTTACTTTTTTCCTGCCTACTCACCCTTCAAACCGGAATACAAAAATACTAATTATTTCTTTTTGGCGTCCGAATATGCTAGTTAATTATTCATCAAACCCCATCGGAGTAACGTAGTTAAATAAGAACCAAAGACTTTTCGATCGTAGCGATATGGTTGCCTCCACTGACCAATACAATTACAGGTTGTCACACTTTTTGAAATCTATCCTTATAATATGAATGTTGGGAAAACTATGTTTATATCACCTTAAGACATTTCAAAAGGGGCACCTTTAATATCTTGTTTAGGAGATATGCGCGAACTGTTTCGAGTCCGCTAAAAATAATTTAATGCCAGCGCTCGCGGCATCGTGAAACGCTGCAAATAAATAACTACAAACTTTTTCAATTTCACCCCGCGATCCGTAAATTGTGTTTTTCGTTTGAGTAAATCGGAAACGAATAACAAATTTTGGCTTCCATAATCAAGGAAAGAAAATTAATTACGTTTTCTTCGCGTTCTGCTCGTAACGCGATGAAATTGTTTGAATATCTAATGTTTTCTGATTAACTTTCGTTTTTGACATAATATTATATTTCTTTTATTATAAATAATATTATATTTATAATGAGTTCTGTGTTACGGAATCACCTGCATTATGCCGCTATTTTAATTAATCCGTATTATAATGAGTAACGCTTATTCGCGGTTTTGATTTCCTCTATATATTAACTAACCTATACTCGTGGATTTTTTGCATACGTTTTAGTTTGTAATCCTCTACATCATCAGATAATTTTATTAATATTAAAAGTCCTCAACGTTTAAGTACATCGGTTTCATACAATATTTATATATATAGAAATTGGTTCAGCGGTCTATTCACGAAATAAGTTAGCAAATAAATATGAAGGCATTTATAATAATTTTTGTATGGTACAGATTAACTTGCTCCTAAAAAAACTCAACAAATATTTTCCTCTCTACCAAGATTTATATTTTTATTAACGTTTAATAAAGAAATATATTTACAATAGCTCTGTATTAATTCTATAGGTGAACGACACTTAAGCATACTAAGTTAACAGCGCTTGTACATTCATCCAACCGAATACAAGAATTAGTATTTTCGGAATTTATGTATTTTTTCTTAATAATTTCTTCTATCGAACGGTCAACTCCATATCCGTTAGAAGTGAAATATATAAATAGAAGTCTGTGATAAATATTAAAGGACACTTAACTTTTACACGTTCATTTTTTAGGTCGATTCTTAAGCACGTTTGCCATTTGGATGTTGTCCAAAATCTTTCGAATGATTTCGGATCGAATGCTCAACATAGCATTTAACATATTTGAACCATCTGTTCAGAAATTATATTTCGTTTCGGAAATAATATTCGTAGATTAAGCAAAAATTATTTGAAATATTAAGATCGTGATATAATCCAATTATAAATCTTATTATTTAATCATTATATAACCGCACATTTTACATTAATTATTGGATTAGACAAAAGAATTATTGTACTGCACAAATGTGTGCACCACACCTGATGGGCGTAATATCTTTACGTACTTTCCGAGACATGAATTTTTTCATTGACGGTGAAATTTAATAATATTTAACTGACTCGTCAAATGTTTGAATTGCGGATGTAATGATATGCAAAAAAGAGTTAAGAAAGAATAAAAATGATATTTTTGTCTCCAAAACAATGGCCTTAATCAAGCTAAAATCTGTCACGCTGTATAATCAGGTACTGAAAACAATGAGGCCTTAATCGAACAAGCGGATGGTGAGGAACAATGTCGGGTTATGCATATTCATCAGTAATAAATTCAATTTTCATTGGGTCTCGCTCAGCGCGTCGATTTTGGTTCATTTGTCATTTTTCACGTGAATAAATCCAATATATCGTTAGCACTTTATTATGTATGTTATCTTTTATCTTTTACATTCATAACATAACAAGTCTATATAAATATATGTATATCATTTAAAATTGGGCTTGCATGTATTGTGTTTATTATAATTACAGTTCATATACACGACAATGAAAAGAGTAATTTACTTAACATTTCAAAATATTTATAGATAATCTGTAACATATTTTATCCGCAGAACATACAGAACAATTGCACCTCTACAGAGGTTCTTCGTCAGTCTCCAAGGAAAAGATTTCTTTATCGTTGTTTGATTGGATAGTACAAATTCAGCACAATATAAAATTCATTGATACCCAATATTGAATCTGCGACCCTCAAGTCATTTTGGCTTTCAAACTTATACATAAAAAAGGGAGTAGTGCCAATTTGCTTATCTTTTGTTTTTCACGTTTTTTTAACCTTTCACATCCCATACGAGAAAGTTATGGAGATTACGGTGTGCGCATAAATTTATGATCGTAAAACAGCAAAACTGCGAAATCACAAGATCGGGTCTTGTGATAAATTTTTAAATGTTGAAAGCTGGCTTCTGATTATTTGCGATATGTATTTGTAATATGTTTGATGTTACAAATATTACGAATTATATAAGAGATAGAAGCCGAGATGGCCCAGTGGTTAGAATGCGTGCATCTTAACCGATGATTTCGGGTTCCCAGGCAGGCACCACTGAATTTTCATGTGCTTAATTTGTGTTAATAATTTCAATGAAATTCCGCCACATGTATATTCCGCCAACCCGCATTGGAGAAGCGTGGTGGAATATGCTCCAAACCTTCTCCTCAAAGGGAGAGAAGGCCTTTAGCCCAGCTGTGTGAAAATTTACAGGCTGCTAATGCTAATGAATTAACTTTTGATTCGTTTTTCTATTATAAGATATCAAATTGCTAACAATTGTGAATTTATTAGATAACATTTATTCAAATTTGTTTCTAAGTTTATTATGTCAGAAGCCAACCTAAACTTCCGACGCCGATGGACTATATTCTCCATATGGCGGTGACGGGTCACGCAGCCCCAACATCGCCTGACATCTTGGAATTTTTACTACTTTTATATTTAAGGAAATATAATTTGAGGTCGTTTCTCCAGTTTCATATATTCATAAATACAATCTGTGCTTATTTGTTTTAACTTATATATAAACATGGATTGTTATATCTAGCTTTTCGTCATTATTTATTAATTTCATCATTATTATCTGATAATATATTTTTATAGAGTAAGTTATATCTATATTTAAATATATATATAAAAGAAAATACCATCCAGAAACTATAACACCTACAAACTTCAGATTTGACAGGAAGGTTCTTTATAGGGTGTAGATATTCGCTATTAACGATTATCTACACCTATAAAGAATTTATGATATAAAGGATTTTACAAAACTTTACCCCTAAGTATTGGTATAGTATCCGGCTTGTGCTAGTTATCATATATCTCATTCATAATTCCTTTGTTTTGGATTCATTGGACATTTGGACAACCGAACCAAAAGAAATGGATTGTTACTCGTGTGAGTAATAGTTACATAATATATTACAGTAAGAGTGTTGTATGTGTGTTATTAACTTAGTATACAAATAAATTATTTAACAACAAATGATAGGATATAATAATAATTTTGAATATAAAAAATAATGTTTTATTTTTATTTTTTTATTATCAGCTGATCCTAGCCTTCCCAAATCCAGTTAAAGTCCATATAATCGAATTAAATTTAGTTTATGTCAGTAAAAGCCTTATGTGACATGTCGGTTATTGCAAACTACACTCAAAATAGAATTTGCAAACTAAATATTAATGACTTGCGAAGGTTGTCTGTTCCACTATGTGCCTCGTGCACATAAATATTAATTTTGATTTCTCTTTGTATTGTGTTGTTCTTAATCAATGCTCACACGAGTAACCTTTAAACAAAGCACAAGAAAGTATAATTTATTGCTATATAAAACAAATTCTTAATGTTCAAAAGGTTAATCATTATTTATTATTAAATATTTTGTAAGAGGTTTCTATTAAAATAAAGCTAGCGAATGGCTCGCATAAGTAACCATGTTTCAAAAACAATTGTATATTTATCTTAAAAATCTTCACACGTGTTCAAGTAACAACGATATAAATTTATATTTATTATATATAAAATAATTTTAACAGCCACATTTTTTATGACAATGTTTTTTAATAATTAGGGTAAAAAAGTATTGAATATCTTGTATTTTTATTCCGTTTTAAAGGAATGGCGAGCTGTTTGTATTACATGTCTTTGTATTGTCTCGCGAGGATCTAAATTTGACACGTAAAGGACATTTTCTGTCAAAATGTGAAAATCACACAGTGAGATATAAACATCGGCTTATGTTAATTGTTTAGATCAGTGGTGTGATTGTTGTGTGTCTATGTTTATAGTGTAACATTTTACCGTTGTAAAGATCTATAATAACAGTGACTAATTTGTCACAACGTTTTACTTTGTGGTAGGGCTTTGTGCAAATACCTGGGTTGGTTCCATCTACTCATCAGATATTCTACCACCACACACACACACACACACACACATTTTTTATTTTTAATATATTATTATTTCACTGTAATGTATTCGTATATTATGTTTATATCTGCCTTGTATACCACTACCTCTTTCTATATCTGTTTCTTTCCTCTACCCTAAGGTTGCTTGGAAGAGATCGCTGTTTAGCAATAAGGCCACCTCTTGTGAATCTTTCTTAAATGTGATTTAACTTTATGTTTACTGGTGTACAATAAAGAGTATTTTGCTTTTGATTTTTGATTTCGAATTTAATCTATTGTTCTAGAGTAAATTATTAATTAGGTCAGGACCCATCTTTATTTAAAGCCCAAATCTGGATTCATCCAAGTTACTGCCTTTACTATTCAGTCTTTTACGTCCTCGCTACCCTTGCACACCGTAGGTCTATGTTCTTTCCTTTTATATGTTCCATAGTATCTTGTCGCTAAAGCCTTAAAAAAATGTCATTGGGAGTAATTTTTAGCATTATATTGACATTCATTTATATGATAAAATGACTTACGTCAAACCACATCTTTAACTTTTTAATATTTTGTCTTGATTCATAACAAAAGTGTGTAAATTGTGGATAATTATTATTGATGTTGTGCACACAGCTACTTATACAATGACTTTGTTTATATATAAACTCTTTAAATTATATTATATATAATACATTTTGCTTACGAATACAATATTTGTCTACGAGGTATAATTCAGCGGCTATAATTGGCTTGTTATTTACGGATCAGAAGGCTATTACGGTAATTGTGTAAAGATAGACTCTAGTGTTTCAATAAAAATATACAAATATAGACACCTGCTTTTATATGATTCATAACAATTATGCAAGATCTTTTTATAGTTTCAGAGATAATAGGCGAAATGTCGAATTTTATTCTATAACTAACAACAATAATAGTGCCCCTTGACAAAATAGTAATACAGTGGATAATCAGGCTTAACTATATCCTGTTCGAAAGAGAGAAGATACTTATAATGTAAACTATTATATACATATCACATAAACTCTAGTTTTAAGTAATATTTTATACAGATATTAATAATAATTTAAGTCTTAAAAAATTCAATATATTTGCAATAAATGCGTTTGCATTTCTCGTCATACAATAATATAATACGAAACGAAAAAGGATTTAGCTTAGTTATTCAGTTTCATTTTCAATCCCCAATTTATTTTTTCATTGGCTTATTTATCTCTAGCGAACCTTTTTCCCGCTTTGTCAAAAAGAAAACAGAAAATTATGTAGATTGACGAGTAAAATAAGTACAATTCGTGAAAAATGTTCGCCGACTCCATCTAATACAAAAGGAATATTTACTTGGTAATTTTCTTAAGTGTAGCTTTTTCTTTTGACACAAAGCGCTACCCTTATAATTGCATGGCGACGAGATCGTTATCGTCCACGCTTTTCCAGCCATATTACGGAATTACGTGTAATATCGACTTACTTCGCTTATGTCATTTGCAGCAGACAACACGCTTTATTTCATAATTATGTCTTCGTTAACGGATTTTCTCTATATGCAATTGTATATGTTACGTATTTGTTTGCTATTATTATTGTATTGTAGCTAAAAAACTTCCAGTATAATGACTGCACAGAGGCGTAAAGAAACCTCTCACAAAGAGATTCGAAAGCATCTGCAGCTCGGGTACTCCTTTGGACTGCAAATTACAACTGATACAAACAGTGACTGCGCTGAACGTCGCTCCATACGGCGGACGGCAGTTCGTAGCGGTATTACGAAGTGAGCGGACGCCCGTAGCCACACGTAGCTCTGCCGCTACGCCGACGCGTTATGTACGATCCTGTAATATACGTGACCAAACGTAAACAAAAAGTGATATGAGTTGTGCGTCCCCAAGCGCAGTATTGAGACTGACTTTGCTAATATTAACTTTCGTTGTGTCGTGTTCATTCATCGCCAGTGTAGTGTGGTTATTGCGAACCAAAGGCTCCGCTAGCCAATATGAGAATTATTACTTGTCGAGAATTAATATAAGCGTGAGAGCGCAGGATAGCAATAACGTGTCGACGTCCCCTGCTATACCGGATCATTACAAAGATTTGATTAAAATAGAAATAGCTATGCGACGCGTGGAGGAAAATAGCAGAAGATTGAAGGAGTACACGAAGTCATTGTTGTGGGATAATAAAGACAAGTCTCTATGGTGTGTTTTGTTCAAAGACAGTGAAAGGGCTATGAATAAGCCGGTGTTGAGAGGAAAAAATAGACATTCTATAGACGAGGATTATATACGGGCTTTGAGGGAACAAAAAATGAGGGAGGCTGTTATACATCTGCGACATCATGGAAACCATCACCGGAGACGCCCCGACGTCATACCAAATATGCCCTATATTAAATAAAACATATAATGATATTAATCGACATGTATATAATAAAACATATATGCCAGTTAGTGTATAAATCGCTGTAAGGACTTATGTATATATATTTTTGTATAAGTGTACAGACATTCGTTTATGAAGCACTGTTTGTTGACTTCAGACAATACTTGAATAAATCATCGGAAATTTGTTTGAAAAGTTTTATTTACACTTTCAAATATAACTAATTAAAACATATTTAAAGTAATAATAATATTTTATATAATTATTCTAATATAAGTAACATTATTTACTTAAATCAATATTTGTTTTAATTAGTGTTTAATATAGTTTTTTATTGGTGACCCACTATGCCCTGTAGGGAAGGGCACCGTCATCTACATATAGGGCATAGCGGTATACCGTCAGTTTCAATTGTTAAATTGCCTTTGAATATAACAAAATCTAATAATTATATATAACATTTCTTAATCTCGCCTATGAATTTTCGGATTATTTTGTGGGGTCATGAAATTAAATATGTTTTTTTATATGTTAAATTCTCGATTGAACTTTGGATCGTGAACTAAAAATATTATGCCATAAATAGCCTAGGTCCTAGATAAAGATATAGGCATATAAATTACAGGCTTAAAGAAAAAATATGGGAAGTTACACGAACATCAAATTACTTGGACGAAGTCGTCGATAATAACAAGAATGAAACATTTTTATAAAGTATGTTTTAAATAGATCAAAATTGCATTTGTATATTTTGAAAATATAAAATTTCAGTACATCGGTAAAGTTATAATATAATTATAAATTATTCTTTATCTAATTATATTATATAAAATACATCTTACCATAAGGCTTAGGAAAACGTTTATTAAGGTTATTTCCTTGTTAACGTATTTGATATTTCATAAATATATATATCAAATATGTGTAATTTACAGTAATATTAAATGAGTTGATTTTATTTCTACGTCCATCCACAGGCTTATAAAAAAGCTCGCCTATGAAATATATGGAATAAGTAAAAGCCAAAACAAGATCATTACTAAAAAAAACTAATTACAATATTCGACTAGACTAAAGTAATTAATTTTTAACATACAATTTAATCGTAATTACGCTTAATGAATGCTCATTATATCCCTAATGTTCTGTTTTTGGTACTATTTAAATAAAAATGAAATATTTTTTATTGTATTTTTAGAACGACGACATGATCTAAAATAGGTATCAGATCTACGGTTTTAGGGATACGAAAAATATTTTTTATTGAAATATATACTACATACATGTATAGTTTATACTAAGGAAAGCTTCTGTTAATTCACAGCATTGGCAGTTCTTATTGGTTCTATTCTCAATCCAAACTAACTATAAAAGTTTTAAGAGGTTACCGTAAGGAGTACTTATATTCGTGATTGTGTATTTTTTTTCCAGATTCCCAGCAAAACATATGAAAATTGAGGTCGTTAATTGTGACACGTCTAAGATTAAACGTAACTTTATTATCCAAGAATAAAGGCGGCTTATGCACAACGAAGGAATTAATCATTTTTGAAGAGGTTGTTAACTCAGTGCGGGTATTTTATAAGAGATATAACTCGCTCGTTCTTGAACATAATATTTAAAAGAAAACAAATTTGTAGGCTTAAAATTTCATATTGAGTTTTTCGTATTTTTTTTTTTAATAATGTTTTATTTTGCTTATATCATGTTGATTAAAATTGATAGCTTAGTGCAAGCTCGTCTAGCTAGGTACCATCCAATATTATCCATATTCTGCCACTGAACAGCAATACTATTTTTGTGTTCCAGTTTGAAGGATTTAAAACAGACATTTGTTCCAATCAATTTGTATCGAATTGAGAAGTTCAGAAGTAATATCATGGCAAAGCTCTCATATTTACAATTAAATGATAATTCTAATGAGCTTTATAACAATTTTTTTAAATTAATTAAAACAGAATTTAATGCCATATTTACTTCCAAGACAGTCTATTCTAGGAATTTTCTTAAATTTAATGATTGGGCGACTGTCGGAATTCACAAGAGTAGGCAGAGGTTGTATGAACTTTATAGTGAAAGATCATACAACCGGTCTTTTTCATTTATCAGTTATGTTAGTGCCTACTCTAAACTATTCAAACGTGTATGTCATACAGCTAAATCATTGCATATAAAAAAAAAAATTATTGAGGCACCTGATAAAATTAAAATGACATGGAAAATTATTAATTGTGAAACTGGAAGAGTCAAAAATAACATCTCCGACTTTAGCTTATCTATTGACAACAATTTATTTTCCTCAGATCGGGATGTTGCAACTGTTTTTGAAAATTTTTTTGCTGACATTCCATTTTCGACAACTAACTCATTAAATTCCTCTCCTACCGTTGCTGAATCATTATTAAAAAACCATGTGGAAGAATGTAATATTAGCTTTAAATTTAATACAGTAAGTGTAAGTGATGTGATAAGTTCCTTCAGATCACTAGATATTAAGAAAACGGCCGATCTGTGGGGGATCTCTGTCAAGGTAGTCAATTCAATAATTGATGTAATCGCACCCTACCTTGTCACTATATTTAATAAATGTGTCCTTAGTGGCGTGTTTCCTGACCTCATGAAACATAGTAGAGTATTACCAATATTTAAATCAGGTAGTACATCAGACCCCAACAACTATAGGCCCATCTCTGTACTACCAACTCTTAGCAAGATCTTTGAAAAGTTATTACTAAATCAAATGCTAGTACATTTTAACAATAACAAGTTGCTACACAAGAAACAATTTGGATTTACAAGGGGTCGCTCGACAACTGACGCTGGTGTTGAGCTCGTTAAAAATATTTACAGGGCCTGGGAGGAGTCACAGGATGCCTTAGGGATATTTTGTGATTTATCTAAGGCCTTTGATTGTGTGCAACACGAAACTTTGGTCAGGAAGCTACGTCATTATGGAATTAGGGACACTGCACTCAGTCTTCTGATTTCGTATCTGAGCAATCGCATTCAGAGGGTTGATGTAAATGGAAAGAGATCTCCCGGGTCTCCAGTTACTGTGGGGGTCCCTCAAGGATCAATTCTTGGACCATTTCTCTTCCTTGTTTATATAAATGACCTGCCACATCTCCTAGGTGATAAACTCGAGATAGTATTGTTTGCTGATGATACTTCTTTAATTTTTAAAATAAAAAGACGTCTTTCAATATATGACGATGTGAACAATACTCTCTCTGAAATAGTAAATTGGTTTAGTGTTAATAATTTAATGTTAAATAGTAAAAAGACTAAATGTATTAAATTCACTACTCCCAATGTAAGATGTGTCAAAACGAGTGTACGTTTAAACGGGGAAGCATTAGATGTTTTAGAATCAACAGAGTTCCTTGGTATGACAATAGACTCTAAGCTCCAATGGGGCCCCCATATAAATAAATTGGCGAATAGACTTAGCTCTGCAGCCTATGCGGTAAAAAAAATTAGACTTTTGACTGATGTGGATACGGCACGCCTTGTGTACTTCAGTTATTTCCATAGTATAATGTCGTATGGCATCCTACTCTGGGGTAATGCAGCTGACATTAATACTATTTTTGTACTGCAGAAGAGGGCTATTCGTGCAATTTATAACCTGGTCCCAAAAGATTCGTTAAGAGGTAAATTTAAAGAAATTAAAATAATGACTGTCGCTTCTCAATTTGTTTTTGATAATGTTATGTATGTACGCAAAAACATAAATGATTTTCCCAGAAATTGTGACGTACATTCTATTAACACTAGGAACAAGAATAAACTTGTTACTCCAAGTACCCGATTACACAGGGTTAGTAACTCTTTTTTGGGGCAATGTATACGTTTTTACAACAGGATCCCAGAAAACGTTCAAAATTATTCAATTATAAAATTCAAAAGAGTCGTTAAAGAGCGTTTGTGTGCTAAAGGATATTACAACACTAATGACTTTTTAGTTGACTGCACACCTTGGGAATGAAATGATCGCCTCCAGGCTGTTTCAAACAACTAATATATACTTATCATTGTACCTACATGGAAAATGGTTAAAAAAAAATGAAAAAAAATATATCCCGCTGAGTTTCTTTCGCCGGTTCTTCTCAGGTCCGAGGTGCTAAATTCCGAACCGGTGGTAGATTTTTGACAATCAATAAGCAAGTGCAAACACTTCTATATTGAATAAAGATTTTTGACTTTGACTTTGACTTTGACTTGAAGGCTGAACCAGTTTAAAAACAGGCACAAGATAACTTAGTTGCTAATGTTTGTGGCACATTGGTATTGTAAGGAATTGTTAATCATTCTTTCAAAGCTAATGTATAAAGGCAGTGGTGACTACTTTCTCATCTCATCTCTCATCCATACATAAATAAAATAACGTAATATAAAATAACCAAGATTGAGCCATCTACGAGATGGCTTATAGGATTACACACACTCCCTTACAAACTTTCTATGCGATAAGTTTATTAGTATTTAACTTTTCAGAGTGCAAAAGAAGACTTTTTCTTTTTTGTTATTTCTTAGCATCAACGGTAAATGGGTCCTCCTAGGAAAGTAAAAGTCAGAAGTTTTATAATGAACCTTGACATATTGTAGTCCCCACCGTTCAAAGTTTAAGTTTAATTGGAGAAGTAAATAACAATTTAAGTAATGCTTAGTAACAAAATAAATTTGTACATACATATATACACCCTTTCACAGCAAATGTCCAGCGCTGATAGATCTCACCTCAGGGAGTACAGTACTTATTTCTCTATGCAATGTTAAATAATGTTACTATAATCATAAGTTATATTCGTTAGTTTGTTACCGAAAAAATAAACAAATGACAAAAGTTTATTTAATGTATTACATTTGCTGATCATAAGTCGTGCGGCCAGTTAGAAGCAAAGCTAGACGGTACTCACGTCGGTCCATCGCCTAAAATTATACAAGGCGAAAGATGCAGATGTCCATGGGCGATAGTGGTCATTTTCTATCAGATAAGCCTCCTGCTAGTTTACCAATTATCTCAAAATAAAACATAACTAGGT